>NC_064670.1:31553857-31862948 GCF_943734685.1 Anopheles coluzzii | reverse complement strand
ACAATATTTTACTAACGATTTATTTAAGTCGATTGATTTAAGTTTGTTCATGTTCATTTTTGTTCATGAACAGTTGTTAAACCTATAGTTATTGATTAAAACAATATTTTACTAACGATTTATTTAAGTCGATTGATTTAAGTTGGATTAATCATAAAACTAATAAAAAACTAGTAATAAAATAATTTTTATATGAAAATGATATTTCTTGGACCATTATCCGTGCAAATCGATTAACCGGCAACCGTCCGGACCCGAGCTGCCCGGATAATCGACGTTCTACTGTAATAGCTAAAACCTGCCATCAAAGCACATTTACACGAAAATCAGCTATATTTTGGCAGAAATCCCCTAGATTCGACGTACACACACAACAGAGATTCGTGGTTTCTTCTCGGTACGCATTAATAGCGTATCGCGGGAGCAACCTGTACATGTTTTGTGTTTAAGTATTTAAGCGATTTTCTTCTAAATTTGAAAATTGTTCTGCATCGCCAACAAATTTGCAGTGAAACTTCGCGCACTTGCCGATGGAGGTGCACCCTAATGTCATTAGCGGTGGAATTTGTTAGCTGGGTCGGGTGGCTGCCAATTACGTCACGTTCCCTTCTGGTCGTTCATAGAAAAGCAGTCGAGAGTGTTCGTCACCGTTGCTGCCGTCGCCTGTCGCCATCGTCGCCACCGTCGTCGTGGTCGTCGTCGTTGTGTCGTATTTTTGGCCTTAAACCTCCCCCAGCCGTCCCCCTCACAAGCTACCTGGTAAGCCTAACTTGCATCGTGGTTGGTTTCGTGGTGATGCATCCCCATTATCTTCCGCAAACAAATCCGGCGTGGTGGTTTTATCTAAAAATAACGTCTCGCCACCTGCGCTCGCGTAATAGCAGCCGTTTTTGTTGCTGTCACCTACGACCGTGGTGGTCATGACCTACCGACAAAAAGCGAACTTTGTAATGCCGTAGAAAACCGTGGGGGCCCGTGTACCTCTGGCTCAACCGCAAGCGACGTGTGTGTGTGTGTGTGTGTGTGTAGGGTTTTATCATATTGTACACTTTGTTTACATCCCACTCCCTTCGCGTACACAGTGTGACACAACACTTGTCAGCTGATTTCGGTCGTTGGTAGCGCAGCGAGCGCCTACTTCCACGACCTACTTTGCTTGACCAGCCACTGTGTGCACACATGCCAGAACATCAGACATCAGAACGGCTATTCTCTCATTTTCAGCCACAAAATGTCCGACGACAAGAAGAAGCGTGTTTCGTACTGGTACTTCGGCGGATTGGCCAGTGCCGGTGCGGCCTGCTGCACCCACCCGCTGGATCTGCTCAAGGTTACGCTGCAGACGCAGCAGGAGGGCAAAATCTCGCTGCTCCAGCTGACGGGCAAGGTCGTGCGCACACAAGGCGTACTGGCGCTGTACAATGGTCTGTCCGCGTCACTCCTGCGTCAGCTGACGTACTCGACGACCCGGTTCGGCATCTACGAGGTCGGCAAGCAGGCGATGGGCAACGACTCCGGCTTCCTGGGCAAGGCGGCCCTGGCCGGTGCGGCCGGAGCGGCCGGCGGTTTCGTCGGCACACCGGCGGACATGGTGAACGTGCGAATGCAGAACGACATTAAGCTTCCGGTGGAGCAGCGAAGAAAGTGAGTGACTGTGTCATAATTTTTTGCATAACATGTTGACGAGTGACCCTCTTTCCCTCTTTTATCGCAGCTACAAGAACGCCGTCGACGGATTGTTCCGGGTGTATCGGGAGGAAGGATTTGCCAGGCTCTTCTCCGGCGCGTCCACCGCCACGTCCCGCGCCGTGTTCATGACGATCGGACAGCTTTCGTTCTACGATCTGGTGAAGGATCTGCTGCTGCAATCCGGCCACTTTGGTGACAATCTCACCACCCACTTCCTGTCGTCGCTAACCGCGGGTGCCATCGCCACCACCCTGACCCAGCCGCTGGACGTGCTGAAGACGCGTGCGATGAACGCGAAGCCGGGCGAGTTCAGCGGCGTCTGGGACATTGTGCGCTTTACGGCCCGGCTCGGCCCGCTCGGGTTCTTCAAGGGCTACGTGCCGGCGTTCGTGCGCCTCGGGCCGCACACCATCCTGACGTTCGTCTTCCTGGAGCAGCTGCGCATGAACTTTGGCTACCTGAAGCCGTAAGCGCGGTTCGGTTCCCCCTTAGGCTGTGTGTTGCGGGCCATGCAAAAACAACCGTGCCACAACCATCACACACATACCCACTCACCTCTACTATCCACTAACGATTTACCGGTTACGGGTTACCGTGAGCTTTTAGAGCAATTTTGACACATTCCACTAACGAACAAGCATCAGTCACGAGTCACACTCGCGTGTAGGGATTTGGCATTGCATCGAATGCAGTTACCGTGCAACGGACGGTATCGAACATGTTACGGAGGTTTATACATATTTTTTGTTTGTTTTTCTTTTAATTTGCGCAAAAAAAAGAACTAGAATTTTACGACCGTGCAACCTACTCACACAAGCGACGGGAAGTGCAAAGAAGGAGTAGCAATAGTGAGGTACGGGAAAAAAGAATCCCAAAAGGAATCGCAATAAATATTTATCAACGTTAGCTGCGGTGCATGAAATCTTCGCTCGGTGTGTCGTATGTGCGGGACGCATTGTCCATGTTTACCTAACCGTTGTTTACGTCAGTGTGCGAGATAAAGTTAGTTTTGACGTAGCGGATGCGGCGTAAGGCTGTTCGTACCTGTTTAATCGTGTCCTCGGTGAAAAAGTAAGTGAAACGGTGTGTGGGGCCGCTTGCCACTTACCCCGGCAGGCCGTGCACCAGCCGGTGCTGCAGATTCGGCCTTTTGGCAGTCGAAAACAACACACGGAGCGCGCAAAGTTAGATAAAATTGTGCGATAACAACACGATATTGACAATTGGATCAGGTGATTGCGGTCGGCTGTCAAAAAAATCCGGTGCACAGTGGTCGCAGGCGGTGCAATTTGGGCCAGCGTTGTTTGTTTACCTTGAAACCTGGTTTGGAGATAGCGATTGCTAAAGTTAAGATAGTAAAGTATTAGAAATTGTGTTAAAAAAAATGAGAAAGAATAGTATAACAAGTGCATTCCTGGTTCTCTCGTTGGAAATCTATTCGATGTGTTTGCAGCTTGATGGTCCCTGTCCGAAGACCACTGTGCAACGATTACACCGACCGACGGTGGTTGTACAGACTATTCGGTATAACAGAAACGGATATGTAGATGGCGCTGGGCGCAGGTGTCATACAATTTTCAAATAACCGTTCTACCGCGCTGTGAACTGTGCTCGCAGGTGCTCATTTGTTTTCACCTCCAGATTCAGCCCCAAATGGAATCGAAACGGCTGGAAAAAACGTCCCGATGGTACTTTGGAGGATTAGCCAGCGCCGGAGCGGCCTACTGCACGCACCCGCTGGATCTGCTGAAAGTGCTCTACCAAACGGACATTCGCACCAACCTGTCGATGGTGCAGCTGTCGCGCGAAATCATCCGGGACGATGGTGTTACCGCTCTGTACAACGGAGTAACGGCGGCGGTGCTGCGCCAGCTAACCTATTCAACCACACGCTTCGCCATCTACGAAATAGGCAAGCAGTCGGAGTACGGCAAGGATTCCGGCTTTCTCGGACGAATTATGATGGCCGCGATCGGTGGCACAGTGGGTGGATTTGTTGGCTCGCCGGCAGATCTGATCAACGTGCGCATGCAGAACGACGTGAAGCTACCGCCAGAGAAGCGTAGAAAGTAAGCGTAGTTTAGTTGTTGGTAGCAAATAGTAACACGCAGCATCGGACGAATTAGTAACCTTCACGCTTCACAACAATTTTCAGCTACAAAAATGCGCTCGACGGCATCGTTCGTGTGTGGCGCGAGGAAGGCTTCCGGCGGCTGTTTGCCGGTGCGAGCTCGGCCACCGCACGCTCCGTGTTTATGACGATCGGGCAGCTAACGTTCTACGACCAGGCAAAGTACACGCTGTTCGAGACGGGCCACTTTACCGACAACATCGGTACGCATTTCCTGGCCTCGGTCATTGCGGGCGGCATTGCGACCACGATGACGCAACCGATCGACGTGGTCAAGACGGTGATGATGAATGCGAAGCCGGGCGAGTTTAGCAGTATCGGGGCGATCCTGCGCCACATCAGCCGGCTCGGCCCGGTGGGCTTTTTCAAGGGATTCGTACCCCGCTTCATCCGGCTCGGGCCGCACACCGTGCTTACGTTCATCTTTCTCGAGCAGCTGAGAATTAACTTCGGTGTGCTGAAGGCACAGTAAGGGGGAAAGGGGCACTGTTCCGGTACGGTGGTAACACGCGCCAGAGGAGCCTCGGCTGTTGGCTCGGTATTTAAAACAAAAAAAGTAGCACCAAATAGAAAATGTGATTGATAGTTTTTGTTAGTGAAGGTATGGACTGATACAGTTAGAATAGTGTTTTTGATAAATAAAATCATAAAATTTAATTTCATATTATTATCGTTCATCTTTATTTATCTTGTGTCGAGTATTTATCATGTTATCCACGATTTTAAAAGGTAAAATACGAATGTTACGTTAACTATTCATTTAAAAAATCAAACGCAATGCATTTTGATAGCATAACTTTAGGCGCAAACCGCATTTCGCTTGCCATTAATCAGTTGATACATTATTTTCTAACATAATGTTCATGCTTAAATCCATCTTTCTGTGCTACTGAAGTGTATCGTAAACCAATCCATGCACCGCGGTTTACCCACGAACACTACGGTGAGCCAAAAACCTGTTTTCATCACACACAACCAAACGCCCTCACCGTGTGCGTAGAGGGTTGTTTGACAGACAGAGCTTTCAGAATGGGGCGAGAAGGGCATCCGGAAAGCTTCGGAAAACCAGTTTTCCCTACCTTCCCTTATGTGTGTGTATGTGTGTGTGTGTGTGTATACACGCATACACAAATGGTGTCGCACCGCGGTTTGTAAACAGGCGATGCGAATGTGTATGTGCGCGTCTGGTTGCTACGATCCCATCACCTTTGCGTGTATGGAACGATTCAACACGCCCCGTCCCGCTCTGGCACAACGGTACAGGGGTCGCTCCATCGCTGCACGTGCGCAAGGGATGGAAAGCACACTCTACATCGGTTCGAGCAGGTATGTGTGTGTGTAATGTGTATGTATGGGGGATGAAACGGGTTTTCTAACGAGGGGGGGAGGGTGCGAGTTTCTGTTCGGTTTTTCGAAAGTGTTTGCCACTCCGGCACGAACCGCGAGCGATGGGAGATTTTGTTTTAGTAGTAGTTGAAACGTAGATTCGAAAGGACGTGTCCGGGTTTGCACGACGGACAGACGGGTCTCGCACTGTTGTCGTCGTCGTGGTCGTGGTCGCCGTCGTCTTCGGTGTGCAGAACACCGTTTGCTCTCTTCTTGTGTTTGTGTGTGTGTGTGTGTGTGGTGCACTGGAAAAGACACCATATTGTGCAGGTTTGTTTTCCAACCTTTGTTTACACTTCATCGTCGGAAAATAGTGCAATTGTTACTTGATGTCTAGTGGCGTGTTTCGATTGTGTCTGTCCCCATCATCTCCACCCCCCATTGAAACCCCGTCGTCATCCCCGTTACTCGGAAAAAGGGTGTGTGTGTGTGTGTGCGTGTTTGTGTGTAAAGCAGAAACCGTGGGCAGGGGTGCGGACGCATTCGCAGAGTTCGCTGCTTTCATCTCGGAATTTGCAGAGGCAAGAGAGCGCAGTTGTTAGACAAGCTTTCGTGCGTTCTCTTCTCTGTTCGAAATGTGCGCGTGTGTGTGTGAGTGAGTGTGTTTTGGTGGAGCCTACTACCACTACAACAACGCCGTAGCAGCAGCAGCAGCAGGCCGTGTTCGACATACCAAAACAAGCCCCCTCTTCGCATGCTCCTTGCACAAGTAGCAAAGCGGCCGAAGGGTGAACCGGGTGCGGCGAGTTTACGTTCTATGCTGGCGGGGGGGGGGGGGGGGGGGCAAACAAAAAGAAAAGAAAAAGAAAAAGGAAAACAAAATCGTAGCGAAAAGCTACCGACAAACCAGCTGGGCGGCATTGCGCTTGGCCTACGAAACGCAGCGTCGTGTTGGGTGACTGTGCCGGAAAAACAAAATCCCCGCCCCCTTCCCGGGTGCGTTGTGTGGGAACGGCCACTTTTCGCGGCCAGGTGTGTGTGTGTATGTTTGGCGTCGGGAAACCCGGCTTTTGGCAGTGACGCAATTTTTGGCCTGTCCAATCGTTGTTGGCAGGCACTCCGCGTGTGAAGTGTTTGCGTGCCCTTCGCTCGTGGTTGCCGAGATCAATCTTCCGTTGTTTTGTGCCATTTTCCGAATATTTGTGTGTGTGTGTTTGAGTGTATTTGTCAGAGGGATTGTGGCGCTGTGTGACCGTAGAAACATAAAAAAAATCGTGCCGAAAAGAATTGTGCAGCGCCTGCAAGTGCATTCGAGTGTGGCAAAAAGGTAAATTTTATTGTGGCTATTTTCAATTCAGTTATTTTACGGTGAAATTGGTGGCACCCCAACAAGGGGTGGTTTTCTTTTACTCCAAACAAAACAGCACAACAAGCCTTCGGAAGGGCAATCGCTTTTGATACACTAAAATAACATTGAGCGAGTAGTTGTGTGTATCTGACTGTGTGTGAGTGTATGTTTTCCATCTTCCATCATCACCATCTTCTACCATATCTGCCTTGGTTACTTGGACTATCTCACACCCATATGACAACGCTGTGCACGAGGAGTGCGGGAGCAAAGGGGTGGAAGTGGAGGAAAGCGAAGCGAAGATGGATCAGCTTCTTCAGCCCCAAACACAGCCTACCTTTTGCTGTACGCTCTGCAGCATGTGCCACCCAGTAGCCGAAAAGGAAATGGTGTGCCTCGTTTTCAGTAGCCGTGTGTGTGCTTACACTTTCGAACATCTGGTGGTCGTACGTTGCGTGTGTGTGTGTTGTTTTTATTTTTGCACTACAAAGCTGTCGGAAAAGCGTGAAACACGCCGTAAAACAAACGCGATTTTGCTCGAAACTGAAGGAAGGAAAGTAATGCCACGAGTAGAGGAGCCAGGCCGGATTGCTGAGGCACTAAAGCTTCTTTGCGCAGATTACAACCTGTGCTCGGTGTGTATGTTTGGTTGCTGTTATTGTTGTGTTTCTTTGGGACCAAGGAGGAGGAGGGGGAGGTAAATGCTGCTGTTCTTCCGCACGTGATGTTGCAAAGGTTAGAATTCGGCCAGCTGCCGGATGTGATTTGGTGCGTTTCGGAAGGTTTATAGTCTCGCACCAAAATGTTTGTTTTGCAAGAGGCTTATCAGGCTTATCACATACACACCAACCGAATAATAAAAAAAAAGATTTAAAATAAAAACAAGCTTGTTAGTAAGAAGTTTAACGGATGAGCCCGGATCTTCTGTGCAAAATTCAATCAATCTTAATAAGGAAAGCAGGAAGCATGTTGGTTTTGTTTTTGTAATGTTGTTGTTGTTGTTGTTGAAAAATATGGTAAATAATATTATCGGGGAAAATACAACGGGCAGCGGTGGTAAGAAAGTTGTTTATTATTATTCCTAATTCGCTTGATTTGTGTGCGCGTTGTTTTGATTGACACCGAGCGTAATAGGAAAGGCCGAAAAAAGACCAAAAATGTTTTACAAAAAAAAAAAAAAAAAAAAAAGACGCTCAATAGCAAAACTGTAAACAGTCTAATTCACTGGACGAACGGAGGGCACTCCCTACCCCCACGCAAATTCCCCAAACGCAGCGTGACATTTTTCTTCGCGAAACAAAAGTTTAGCCATCCCACCGCCGGCTTTTGGTTCATTTTGACTCCCATCATCCTCCCCCTCAAACCCACCCCCCCACCCCTCCCTATTGTGCTCGGTGCCCTGCTGTAGGCCAGTACAATACTCCAGTAACAATACAAAAAAAAGACATACAAGCCCCAAAATCCTAGGCCCACTGGACCGGCTGGGCTGGGGGCCTCTCTGTATCATCGGTGCCTTTTCATAGATAAGTTGCCGCCCGGGTGGTAAGAAGTTTATGGAAATTTTACTTCCCTCCCCTTCTTTGAACCGTGTTTGCTCCATTGGGCAAGCGGCAGTCGTCTCCGTACGAAGCGCTGTCAAATATGTATAAAAAAAGAAAACAAAAAAAGAAAGAAAAGAATGACCCCGGCACGCCGGACACCATTATGACGAAGGATTTTGATTGGACTGTGCGAGCCCGTGAGGGGCCCATCCCAGCTGCTTTCGTACTGTCCCTTACTTTGGCGAGACGGCGAAAGCCCCCGACAACAGCAACCAAAGCCTGCAACAACAGCACCGCAACAACGGCCGCCAACCTTGGGCACCAGCCAGAGGGGGAGGGACTGGCGATGGGGGATTTGAAAATGTGTCAGAAACTCGGACAGGAAAATCCCACCAGGCGCGTGTGGGCGGCGAATGTCCCACGTGTTTGCGCCCAATTGTGCAGCCCAGCCATTTTCCCTCGAGTGCGGACAAATGGTGGATACTTTTATTAAATTTATTCACATCAACCATGTCCTGCTTTTTCGCTTGTTTGTTTGTTTTTTTTTCCTTCTTTCGTTTCGTCCCCACCAATGTCTTGGCGGAAAACGAAGATGGATCGGGGGGGTGGGTTGGGTGGTTGGTAGGAAATTGTATTACCCTGGATGCAGTTTGGCGCCTCAAGTCCGATGGTCCGCAGATACCGGATCGGTTGATTTTGTACGCGAGCGCGCGCGAGAAAGAAAATTGACGTTTATTACATTTTTCTCATTGCTGTTGGTTGCAAGGAAATGGAATCAAATTAAAAAAAAAACACACACACAAGTGTGTTTATTGCTGATTGCAAGTTGAGCGCGTTGAATTTGTGAAATGCGCTTTTTTAAAAAAAAGGGAACAGCAAGTGACAGCATGTACTGGTCTACTGTTGCCAAATTGTGCTTAGAACAGATCTCATTTACGGTTCGGATATTGTACTAAATAAGGTAAACTTTATCTACAGTAGCTGCACTTGCTTCTAGAGTCCTGGAGCCACATTCTCGCTGATGGATCTAGTCTACTTTTCATCGTGCGCACAGAGGAATGACAAAGAGCGCCACAATGTTTCAGATAAAGTGATAAATCCGATAATTTTTGCACGAATTTGAAGAAGGTAATCGTCAATGACCTAACAACATGCTGATGATAGGATCAAGCTCCGCAATGGCTGGAAGCTTCAAGAATGCAGCCTCAATCAAGCTATCGATAGTCAAACCCATGAGTGGTATCGGAAGACCTAGATGGACTACAGTTGTTGTTTGAGTCAAATACAAAGGAAAAGAAGCGTCGATATGGTGTAAAGTAGTTAAAGTATACCTTAATAAAAGATTGAATAAACGACATTTAGAAAATTACAGCAAAAATCATTAGCTCAGTATCAGCTCAAGCATAACAAACATGTTTTCTGGAGCTATTTACTCCAAGACATGAAATATCCTCACCCCAAAATTGAATCCGGTGAATGCCGATTCCTGATGTTCATTTGCCATTGAAACAGGAAATCCGATACTTTTAATGTTTACTAAAAATGCGTTGAACTAACAGGTGGGCTGATAATTGTTTGGCCTATGATAGTAAATCACATTTTTTGTAGTTTTCTTTTTTTTATTCAACATACAGTACAAAGAGTATAGCGGTCTTTTAATTTTTCGATACCATTTTTATAGTAATATTTGTCCTTTGCCTCAAAAAAGGCCTCAGTTTTGGCAATCACTTCTTCATCCGACGAAAATTTCTTCTCAGCGAGCATCCTTTTGAGGTCTGAGAACAAGAAAAAGTCGCTGGGGGCCAGATCTGGGGAATACGGGGGGTGGGGAAGCAATTCATAGCCTAATTCTTGAATTTTCACCTTGTTTTCACTGATTTGTGGCACGGTGCGTTTTCTTGATGAAACATTTTTTTTCTTCAAATGTGGCCGTTTTGTAGCGAATTCGTCCTTCAAACGCTCCAACAACTTGATGTAGTATTCGCTGTTAATGGTCAAGGTTCATCGCGACCAGTCCACTCGGACGATTGTCTATTGGTCTTTGGAGTGTAGTGGTGAAGCCATGTCTCATCCATGGTATCATACCGACGCAAAAACTGGGAATTATCACGCTCAAACAGCTCCAAACACTGCTGCGAATCATCAGCTCGTTGTTATTTTTGGTCAAATGTTAGCTAGCGCGGCACCCATTTTGCACAGAGCTTTCTCATATCCAAATACTCGTGAACGATATATCCAACATGTTCCTTGGATATCTTTAGGGTGTCAGCTATCTCGGTCAACTTCACATTACGGCTACTTTTAATAATTTTGTGGATTTTTTTTTTAATGTTTTCGTCTGTAACCACCTCTTTTGGGCGTGTTCTCCACTGTGTTCACCGTCCTCAGTGCTCATTCCTCTCCGTTTAAATTTAACATACCAATATTTTATTGTTTGTTTTTGGTGGAGCAGTATCCGAAAACTCATCATCAAGCCAATTTTTGGATACAACTGTATTTCTTCCCTTCAAAAAGCAATACTTTATCATCACGCGAAATTCCTTCTTTTCCATGATTTATTGAAACACAAAACTTGCGTCACACAAAATGCTCTAGCTCACTAGGTTATTGTCCGAATGCTGTCAAATTTTGACAGAACTCGTTTTAAGGTTGGTACAAAATAATAATAAAAAAAATGGATTTAAATTTATCAGCGCCATCTATAAGTCCTAACATTTATCAGGCTAGGCTTCGTTTTACAGTAAACATGTCAATACTGGTGGTAGTAATTTACCAACATACTTTCCATATGATAGATAAGAAGAGATTCAGTTATCTGGCGTACTCTGAATTGTCTTTCCAACCAACACCAACTGTAGTAGTGTATTTGTTTCTGTATTCGTACCAAGTTGTGAAAGGTAGAGCCTAGGCCAATCCTCGATCGAAGCGCTTCGGTGCGCTGGCAGCGACGCTACTTTAGAACATGAATATTTCGGGAAACAGCCGCAGCAAGATTATTGGCTGCATCGTTGGGTCTTTATCAAATCAGTTATTTAAACACAACATTACAAAGTGGTCGAAAAATACAATAATTTGATAAAAGTTTTAGCCTCATTCCGGATGGTTTGGGTATTTCGCGAGAAATGTTTTATTGACACTCTAAATGGTAACCAAATAATGAAATGGATGGTTGTTCATTTAAATTAATTTATGTTATTGCAGTGCGGTTTGGAGTGAGTTGTTATTATTTTTAAATATATATTTTTTCATATTGTGATAATATACATGCTCTTTTAGTGATTAAGGCAATACAATCAATTGTAACAGTTTGTTCTGTAAATATTCAAATTTCATACATATTTGGTTTATTACGGATGACTCCATAATATGAGAACAATGAGCAAAGAAGCCGTACTACTCATACCAGCGTTAATTTGCTATGTTGAGTATGTTGAAACATTGTAATGTTTGTTCTCTTAATACTGAACTAATAATTTAAAAAATATCTATTCGACCACATCTTACATAACTATGTGATGCATTTACGCTAGCTTCAAGCGCAAATATCACAAATGAGACGAATCGACATTGAACACTTTCACAGAATAGCACTGAAAAAAAAGAATTATGAAAAAGGGCCTTTTTGAAAGCCCCAACTAGCATGAATAAATCATTTCGCCCACTGGTTTGTTTACCGATTTGCAATCTTTGCCGAACCATTCTGATTAAATTTCCACCTCCCAATGTAATTACCACTCTGTTTACAACTGCAGGGTCGGCTGACCGAAAACATTGAACTAACGTTCTGGAGCAAACAGATTAGCATCAGCTTTTTTACTATTTATCTTGCTCGACTAGTTACGATAACTACACCATTCATCGAATGAGCATTCTGCCATTTTATCAAGCAGCCAGCCACCAATCGAACAGGAAACGCTCGTACGGCCAGCAGCAACTGGCACAGCATCTTTCGCCACAAGAATGTTTAGTGGCAAAAAATCGATAAAAAAACTGCCAATCGATTCAACGATGAGGACAGCGAAGAAACGAAAATTTCATCCACACTCCCAGCTGTGTGTGCGCACAACACAAACCACCACTGTGTCTTCACGCTAGTCTCCCTCTTTATCACTCTATCACTGCTCGCGGTGAGTTGACCCTCGGGTTTTGTCGCTGGTGGCGACCCCACCATTTCCTAGGTTTTCCGTTTCGACTTCCATTTTCTTATTTTCGTCCTATTTTTCCGGCGAGGGAACTAGATTCTGCGCCACCACAGCCACACCTACCCTCCCCCCGGACGGGTTTTGATAATGCCACGGCAGAGCGAAATTTAATATCTCCCAAACGACAGCACAGTACCGTGCCTTTCCTTTTTGTTGGTTATCTTTTCTTTAAATTTTGCTAACATTTTCACGCGATGTGTGGCGTACTCAAATTCCCATCGCTTTGCCGTGCTCTCTGTCTTTCGATTTTTAAGCACGTTCTTCGCTAACGGAACGGGAAAACGCCTTGGCACCTTTCTCTAAAGGACATCAGCGGTTTCCTCCTCCTTAGCCCCTTTTTTTCGCACTTGACTTTGGCACGAGCAAACCTCTGCTCCCAACCCAACCGACGACCTGCTGCCGATCGCAACGCGCACAGAGAGTGGCTATTAAATGCGTACGCCGGCGAACCCTTGCAAACCGTAATAAGCAGCATTTTCACCACAAACCCCCCTTGCACACACAGACACACACACACACGTGCCAATGTGTGCACAGCATGCATTTAGTTCGATACAGTCTCGGGATGTATGGTGAAGGACAGAAAAAGCAGCAAATAGAAGGGGCCAAAACAGCAGGAGTGTCATGGAAAAGGAAGGTGTTTTTTTGCGGTGCTCCGTACCGTGCCGAGTGCGTTCGTTCTGTGCTGCCTGCTTCTTCCCTGCGCGAGGGTATGAAAATGGTTTGGTCGATTTTTCCTGCACGTGCCCCCCCCCCCTCCCCCTACTTTTGCTCAAGACACAGCACACCACATCCCGTCCCGTAGCCGCCGTGAGCGAGCCGAGCCTGTGTAGACAAAGAGCGACTTTTGAATAAATGTTTCCGCTTTCTTTTCACGCGTCAAGTGCGCAGAAGAAAGAAGGCAAAACTATGGGGGAAAAGGTAACGAACAGGACGAGGGTTGGAAGAATGAAACAAGCGCAAGAATTGGTGATAAAAACACATACACACACACGCATCGCGTCGGATAGGGTGTGAGGCACAGGAAATGGGAAAATCTGTAACATATGGTAGAAAAGACTTCCGTTCGCCCTGCGCGCCAAGGTGTGCGTGCTGTTCGTTTGATAGTAATAAAATGCTGAACTTGAAAATAGTATCAAATGGCACTGCCCCATACCCGTCTCCACCCACCCAGGAAGGATAATTTTAACAAGGAAATCAGCATCTAACGCAACCAGGGAGGGAAAAGCGACATATATCGGCCCAGCAGAACAGCGACCTATAAAAACGCAAACCGAACGCGCATTTTCCCCCTCCGTTCCGTCCACCGAGGGTTTGCGGTTGCGGTGCTCTGTTGTGCTGTGGGTTTGGGCTAGCAAAATGGAGGGGGAACGCTGTAGTACTTTGGCGTTGTTCACGATAATACCTCCTCGTCCCCTTGGAGTAGCGGGGAGTAAAACAAACAACGAACCCTTCGATGTGCGTGGTGGTGGTGCTGCTACGGGACGCCGTGCAGGAAATGTATCCTGTGTCCTGCGTACCCGTACCTTCCGAGAATTTCGGCTCAACACCAGCTGGTTTGAAAAGCGAAACCAGCGGAAGAGTTCAACGATCTCGCACGGGGATGTTGAAAATCGAAACCAGTGCCAGTCAATATATCACCTCATTCACCTCATGCTCAAAAACCTTGGGCCAAAACATTGATCCTTGAGCGTGGCAGCGTACGGGCGGGCACGGATTGACTAACTCGAATTAGAGGAAATTATGTGCCGGTGTCGGTGGTAAGGAGCCACAGGACTGTAACAGCAGCACGCCAGCGTGCTTTTAACAGCGAATGGATTAAAGGACGTCACTCGGCTCGGGTGCGTACTCCAACATCAAAGGGTTCGTACGTTCGAACGAAAACCGGCGGTCGGGCGGTGGTGGCTGTGTTCCACTCATCATTCCGTTACGTTTGCAAAACTGTGTGAATTTTCAAATCCACAGCTCCCCCAGCATTCCTATCGACTGTCCATCCACAGTTGGAGCGCTGCAGAGCGACGCCAGGCGAGCGTGCTCCTTTGAAAGAGGATCGATTTCCTGCCCCAAAGGATTCTATTATATATATATATGTGTGTGTGTTTGTGTGTGTGCTTGTGCCTTATCGGAACTCGAAATAGCAGAAGGGCATCGCAGCGGGACAGATGATGTATCCGCTACACACAACCTTTTGCAGTGGATTTAATCCGTAGAAAGTGGGGGATACCCGGAGAGCATCATCTCTCGTTACCTCGTCCGGGCCCGGGAAGATGCTTTACTTAATTAAGTGATAACATCGGACGGGTAGTAATGTGATAGGGCTGTTTGGATGCTGTGCGATGCTTTTCGAACGTTGGGTTTTGCGTCTGGAATTGCGTATTTATTAGTGCAAGCGTAACATTTCGGAAACACGAGCACGTATGAACAAAGAGGTTTGATGAAACGTTTGATGTGTGCATTCTTCAAACCGGATTTGGGGGTAAATGTTACAGTAAAACTTGGATTACCGGTGTGTTTCATAGAAGTGTACAACTGACGCAAAGTATCTATAAAAAGGGGGAAAAACTGCAAAATCTAATTTCAAAGAAAAAATTCTACATTCTTGAAATATGCACAAGGTTTCGGGCAATCATTTTGCTCAAATCTATCTCAGGGAGTCTTTTATTGGCCATCAATAATAAAGATTCATCAGAACCATGCACTATCGCGAACAAAACAGCTCCATTGAACAGCGCTTTACTTTTACCAAGTCAGTTTCGAATGTAAACGTTGTTATTCACCGCGTGCTAGATGTCAATCCACATCAATCTGATATTTCATTTCCATCACAATAAGTTTTAATTCCTTCAGGTAACGGTCAGAACCTCGCCGCATGCGATTTTGCCGCATGCGGCAAGAAAAGAGTTTTCTCAATTTTCTAGCTTTTAGTTTAGTTTAGTTTAGTTTAGTTTATTAATCGATGAAGCCCTCATACTATGAAGCCCTCTCGAGTATTATTATTATATTAGTATTATTAGTATTATATGAGTATTATTTTCAAGGTATTATTATGATATTTTGTTGTTTCTTTATAAAGATAATCATTATATGATATGATTTTAGACATTTGACATCTGAAATAAAATCGCATATATCAAATATCAAATGATTTTGATTTTGCCGCATCGCCGCATGCGGCTGATTCGCAAGTGGTGTCATTAACGTCAAATCCCATGCAAAAGCTTGCTCCAAAATCGCATGCGGCGAGGTTCTAATCGCTGCCTCAGCAATATTTTCAACACGACTCCAGCTGGATTGATTTTGACAGTTCTTTGTGATGTGTTGAAAATCTTGTGTTAAAACTGAAATTTTATTATGAAGCAAATAAACCATTTGACAGCTGTTGAAAAGCATCTTGGATGTGGTGAATAATTATGTGCACGTTCAAAAGTGACTTGGGAAACACTGTAAACATATTGAGAGTCTGTCCATCTCTCCCAAATAAGGCAGTAATCCATTCAAAGATTGTGTTTAGTCAATTGTGTTTGATTTACATGTATCAATTTCAAAGCTAGAAACGATTAATGCCTCATTTCGTATCAAGAAAGTTATCAGGTGTTTACAACTGTTTCGTGGCCGTGGACTGCTGAATAATAAATGTCCTACAAAAGTCCGAACGAACTAGAAAACGTTTGTGCCCATCACAACTTTTAGACGACGCTCAACACGACTTTGGCCGCGCCAGTGACATATGTATGACGTGTTCATCTCACCCGCGCAGCTGCAAGCTCGCCGATTTTAAAGCATGTAAAGTTAATTAAATCATCCACCTATTGCCTGACCGTTCCCGACGCGGTAGGTAATAGACGAACTGTCACTGGAAAAGAATTTCCAGTTGTACCATGTACGCGGAGAGAAAAGTAATTAATAAAATTAAACCGTAAAATGCGCACATTTGTGTGTTGGTCGTTGTTTGTGTGTGCATGTCTGTCTGTGCTGTGGTGTAGTGCTGTATAAAAATTCTTACACACACACACGTACGACCGCCCGACAACATACCGGGCACTGACCGTAAAATAATTCAAATTTGCACCCCCCCCCCCCCCCCCCCCCATGTTCCATCCCCTAGTCGCGCGGGCTCCACAGTCCCAACTATGTACGTTTGTGGCAAGTGAATGAACCTCCCAAGCGTGGATGAAAGCAAGATGAAAACGCAAGTTCAAAGCAGGCATGCAGGGGCTGGAAAACATACATCAATTTTGAACAAAAACAAAAAAAAAAACCCAACCCCGGTACAAAGTTTTCATCCTCTCCTTTCCTAGAGCTAGAGCTCGGGGAACGGTGCGCCGAGCCCCCTGTGCGCAAGGAGGCAGCAACGTACTAATAATAATTAATATTTATTTGTTCTTCTGCTCGTTTCTTTCAGATCCATCCGCTCCGCTCCCGGTTATAAGGGTAGCAGCAGGGTAGTGGCATATAAGTGGCTCGCCGGGTTGTGGCACGATTTGCCTTTCCGGCGAACGCGAGGTACGGAACTAACCTGCGCCGCCCCCTTTCCTTTTGCGGCGCAGACGCCTTTGCTTTCCACGTTTGCCAAGAATCTTTCGACGCTGTGCACGTTGGCGAAAGCCTGGGTCGTTGGAACGGAACCAACCAGCACCGCCGGTTGTTCCATGAACCGAATGTCCGGCCGGCGGATGATTCCCGGGTGCCACCAGAACTCTCGCGTGTATGGCGTGTTAAGCGAAGTGTTTAAAGCGAAAGAGGAAAAAAATTGCACAAATTCTCTCATATCTCTATGTGCTATTGTATATGTGTGTGTGTGTGTTGTATGTGGTTTATGTATTAGTAGAAAGGAGTATGTATGAGCATTGTAGTTTTATTTCGATTTTGTTTTCTTTCTTTTCTATCGGAAAATTATTCAGCGTTTCAGTAAAACAGGGTGGTTTAGCTAGTTAGCAACGAATGGTGTGTGTGTGTGTGAGAGAGAGTGTTGTGCTAGTGTGGCTGTGTATATTTACATCAAGTTCATAGAATTTGTGAATCCTGTTCGATACACGAATACAGTGAGTTGTTTCAGCGAGCGGCGCAATCGGAGCCGTTGAGCGCGCTGAGTGAGTGAGTTGCGCGAGCGGCAAGCGATGAGCGTTCGATGCCGGTGAAAAAGCCGCCAAGCCTAGTGAGATTGTAGTGCAAAGCGTACCAGAAAAGAGCGCCTGAGTTAGTGTGTGCGCGTGTGTGTGTGCTGCAAGAGTGGCTGCCAACGGATGGCAAGTGTGATGGTGATGGCCATCGCGAAAGCATCTCTAGCCGCGGCAAGATGAAGCATTCGGCCGTGATCGTTTCGCACATTCGACCGGTGGCGCCGTAATGGTCGCTAGTGAAGTGTGAAATAGTGCTAAAATTGTGGTGTATTAGTAATACGTGGCACCCGTAGCGATTAGTAGTAGTAGCAGCAGCAGCAGCAGCAGCAGCAGCAACAGCAGTTTGGCACTACCTACCTCTTCCATTGCCGCGTGTCCCCAAACCACTACCTACCAACGTGTCCGCAAACCGATCCCGTCAGCCGTTGCATTCTTTCCTCCCAACTTCAACCTCCTCTCCACTCACCTCACTCTTCCCCCTCTCCCATCCCCTTCGTAACATACAGCCGTGCATAGGTCATGGTTATCCGATGTGCATTCAATTAAAATTTAAATGAGCATTTGGTGATGTCATTACGTTCGGATGATAATGAACAGGATTATATTCGGGGTGTTTCTCATCCTCACCTGCCGGCCCCCGTCCGCACCAAGGGCCCCGCTAGCGGACCACCAGCAACAGCGGCCAGCGTCCGGCTACGGCACAGCAGCACCGGGAGGAGCGGGTGGCGGCATCGTCGCCGTCCAGGCGACTCCACTTGCACAAGGTTAGTAGACACGGAACGGAACACTCGTTTGGACTCGGCCGCGTACTGGCCGCGTGTCGGAACGGAGCTGCGCGTTAAATCACTAGCCAAATTGATTCATTTCATTTGTTCAGAACATTCGGACGCTTCGGAGGGTTGCGCTTAGTTTTGGTGGGTGGTTGGGTTTTAATTTCAGCGTGCGTGGGAAGAAATAATATTAGAAGTGATGCGAGCCATTATTGCACCCGTTTGTTCGGATAAATTGGCGTGTGGGAAGTCGCACGAATCCCGTCGATTAGAGGCGGACTAGTGTTACGGCAGACATTCTTTGGGTGGGGGAGATGGAAGCGCTGGGTAAAGAGGAGATAGTTAGCAACACAAAACGAAGCATGTTACAGTACATGTCAGTGAACCTATTGATCCTTTAATTTCGGTTGAAATTTGGTTTTTGAAGTTGATTGAACAAATACAAGGAACATTCGGAGTTCGTGTGATGGTTATATAGTTGAGTTGGAACTGAGACACACATACACACACTTGTTGGGTTTGTTATTTATCTTGTGTTGATCTGCTTTGCCCTCATGGGTTGAAGCACTAATGTACTTTGGTTATTGTTGAATGGCAGGTCAACCATAACCCATATCATCCCTCGGTCGGTTCATTAATGATTTTAATCTTTAAAGGAATAAAACACATACACTTTCCTTCACGAATTTTATCTCACGTACAATTATTATTTTAACTGGTTCCGAAAACCATACCGGCCTTGGATCCTGCTTATAACGCTTATCGGCTCTACAACTGATTCCGAACTCATATTAGTCCTAGATCTGGTCCTGAACACATACCAGTCCTATAACTGTGCCCAAATTCATACCGGTCCTGAACAAAAATTCATCCAGGAACTGATTCCGAACCCTTAGCGGCCCCGGTACTGTCCACAATTCCGTTCCGGCTTTTAACTGAGACCAAATCCAAGAGCGAACCTAGAACTGATTCCCAACCTAAATCCTAAACTCACTCCGATTGTAAATAATGTAAGACAATAAATTTAAGTTTTAACAAATCAATTCCAGCTACAAAATTATTCCTGATAACAAAATACAATAAGAAATTTAAAAAAAAAACAACACAAAATAATGTAACAAAATTACAAAAGATGGATTGTAATGGTTGAAATGAGAAGGTACTATTACCTATAGCAGAGGGAGCAGTTTTGCTAGAAATTTGAAGCATAAAGTAAAAAACCTGTAAGTGTTAGCGCATTCATATGTTAATTTTTATTATTTATTTTATATGTTATTTTTTAAGAATAATCCAAAGAATTCAAGCTTGCAAGGTGGAACTGTCATTTGTGAATAAGCTAGAATGCTACAAAACACGCAGGAATGAAGGAATAAGCATGGATATGCTTGCATTTTTACGAGTGCTCTTCAAATCCTGCTTCAAATTATTGCAACTTCCAATGCTGTATTGATGTATTGTATGCAATGATGTATTCATTAACTCCACCGTTCCAATGAGTGCATCATTGTGAAAAGCATACTCATATAATCATAACTGATACAATCCTCCATCGGGATGGGTATGGATGCTGTGGCGTGCTGGCGCATTATTCGATGCGTTCGTCAGGTTCGTTGAATTAGTTGCCACGGAATTGGCACTAATGTTGCATCCCCTCGGAGAATATCAACCCGATACCGATGAGAACATACACCAATGCTGGCACAAAGACGCGTGAAGGTGTGACATTCATTTGTATCTATATCCTCCCATTCGCTTTGCTTGACTGCACAACTCAACCAAGCGTTGCCTTTTTGCATCGTATTGTCGGAGGAAAAAGCGCAAGCGCTAGTTGTTAATATGGAATCCGAAACGATTGCACTTGATCGCACATTGACTGACAAAACATTAGGTCACCAGGGAGAGAGAAAGAGAGGTATTAAAGCGGAAGAAAACGATTGAAAGCAAATGTGCCACGGGAAAATTGTAAACAAAAACACACACCTTTGACAATATGGCACTTCTTCTCATTCGCTTTGCATCGATTGCAGGTGGCTTTCAGGTGCATCGGTTGGTAATACTGTTTGCGCTTTCTGTTTGTGTTTACGTGTGCGCACACATCACTTGGAATTAGCAATGTGTTAATTGGTAGGCTTGGATTGGAGATTTATAGAAAAGAAAAAAATGAACAACACTTATAGCGATGCTGACTCGGAACATGCGCGCGGGTTACCCGTTTTATCTCATATCCTCTGTAATGCAACGTTCCCTCTGGGAGTGCAAAATTGAAATCAAATAAAGGCACAAATTGTTACTTGTTTCGGGCATATGTGACAGCGGCCATGATGGTCTCTAGGGGATGAAATCGCAATTGGTGGCCGATGGCGCTGGCTTGCATGATGCAATTTGCACTTTGACACACGGCGCACGGAACGCGTGGCTGAGCTGATTGAATTAAGTGCAGAAACTCGGTGACCCGATTTTAATAGCAACAGAGCACTCTCACACATACACGCCCACACCCACACTCACACACACACACACACACACACACACACACACGTGAAGTGGACGAATGGACGGCTTGTCTGATTCTATTGCGGTTCAATCAACTGACCGATTTTAATGATTCATTTTTCTGTGTCCTGCCTTTGATTTTTCTGGGGCTGCTTTGCGCTTGTTGCATATATCCTATCCAAACGTCAAGCGGTGGTTGCATTGATATTGATGTGCGTGTATGTGTGTGTATGTGTGTCTATGTGTGTGTGTGTGAGAGAGAGAAAAAATTAGCTTTGCTTTGCACGCTTGAAGCCTCACATTACACAATGGGCAGTTTAGAACAAATTGCGGGATAAAATTATTTTTGCAGAAATTGTTAGTTTTTATCATTTGTAGAAAAGTATTATGATAGTAAATAACATTTTATTTGTAGTTCGCATCCATACCACCAGGTGGCGCTACATAAAATAGTGTTTTAAGGAATCTTTGCTTAGCTTTATTAATGTTGTGTGTTTTTTTTTCTTGTATTATTTGTTGCTAATAGTATAAACCATTTTAAAATATACTGTAATGTTTCATAATGAAGATTAAATAAATAATAATAATAATAATATATAAACAAAACATAATAATTTTGAATAAGATAATTTTTTCTGCTTTGTATAGGACAATTGTAGCTAATTCTCGTCACTTTTACTCACAGGTAGTACAAATATTAAAAATTTACATACACAACTTAGGTGGATGCTATTACAAGCTCCTGACGTCTAGTTCACTTTTCTAAAGACATGAATAAAGGCATTTAAATAATTAGATAGAGCAGGTGCATTGAAATAAAGTACTTCCCATATTCGTAATGAAAAGCAGCACATATTGTTTGTCTTTGAATATTCATCCAATACCTTTCCAAGTGCTGTACTGCCTTCAGAAGGGGTAATAAAACTAAAAATTCCTTCTTGGTTTTACAACTATCTGAAAAAATCAAAATTGCACGATAGCTACAAACTAAGTATTTACTTCATTTGTAAAGTTAAACCCTGTCTTTGTTTTAGTGCGTGTAGCTACTGATATTGAACTGGTTAACGAATCAGAGGAATACAGCACATTATACAAAATGTCCTTCTGGATGCATTTTCTTTCTTGCAAAATATTCTTTGTAGCATCTCCCCTCTATCCTTATATTTAGTTTGTCATGAGTTTTGGGAGTTTCTTCTCCCAAAACGCCAATAGATGCTACTGCATTCATAACGTTTTCCTGTTATGCGTATAATTTAAGAATTACTTTCCTTATATCCTTCTATAATCTGCAGTAGGACCAAAAGGTATTTGGTTCTGATTTGCTTCATTATATTTAATGATAAAGTTAGGTTAGAATAGAAATTTACATATAAGATAAGTACATGAACTGAAACTAAGATACACAGCTTCGTAATTGAAATGAAAGTTGATCAAAAGCACGTAGAATATATTTTTGTAGAATACACGAAATACGCTACACTAGGCACCTATGGAGCCGCCTAGTTACGCATGTGTCTGTTTTTAGAAAAAGTTGATGTGAAAAAACTTCAATAAAATTCGCGTTCGCAAACTTTCGCAGAATATTTCTTCACAGATTGATAGTATATATATTATACTATGATGTGACATATATGAGACAACGCCACTCTACGCCACTTTTATAATGGCATCAAGTCAAAAATTAAAATTATGAAAATTTTCAGGATTCTTCAGTTATTATCGTATATTTTTGCATAAAATTAATTTAGCTCAAAATTTTTCATGTGTTTATAAAGCTGACTAAATATCCTTTATAAAATGTCTAAATTTATCAAAATCGGTTCATATTTGAAAAAGTTACAAAGGTTTTAAGTTTTCCAAAAAAGTGAAGATTTTTCTACGTTTTTTTAACAAATCTCGACTTTGAAAGGTGTTTTCTAGAGAACTAGAACAGATAAAGAGCTCATAGTTGGTATTTTTCTTAGTTTAACCCTTAGTATTAAAACGTATTATTTGGAATTGCGCTATTACAAAGTTGATTTTTTGAATTTCATCCCGGCAAATGCCCATTGTGCATTAGTGCTACACAAGGATGTATTGGAAATGATTTATTGAATTCCCTTGTTTATGATCGTTCGCTGTATTATCTATTCATTGGAAGCAAACAGCGAAGGCAATTATTGTTGTGTGATGAGCACTTTTGTACGTGATTCATTAGAAAAAAAGGGTTTGGTTGTTGTTTGAACATCTTACCGAGCTGTAATTGATTTGCAGGAAGAGTAATGATGCACGAACGTGTCTAATTTTTGCCAAAGGATGTTGAAATTTCAATTTTCTTGCCTAGTTTACGTTCTGATACTAATTCACACACCAAGGATGTGCAATTTAATGCAGCTTATTCAGAACACATCCATTTCTTGGTAGTTTGTTCTAGTTTTATGTAACATATGTGGTCATTAAAATATGCTATGCAAAGTTTTAAACAATGCACCCAGTATCACAACTATATCATTACGATTATGTGCAGCTTAGCATCCGGACGAGGCGTTTTTTGACGCATTGGCAGTGAAAATTCAATTATCTGCTCTGATTAATAATTCAACGATTTCGATTTCACGGCGGTTGCGATGGCAGCGGCAGCTACACTAACCAGCAGCACCACCATCAAGCAGCACTGCAGTTGTTTGAAACCGCGCGCGGGTTGATGTTTGTTACACTAATCCTATCAGCGTTGCCTGAGCGATATTCAATTTCGAACTGCTTGGCTTGCAGTGACCAGCAGTGGCCTTCTCCCGGGAACGCTACTCAATACCGGACGTTCCTGGTGAGGACATTCGCGTCGAACAATGTTCTATAAAGTGAGTTAATTGAAACATGGAGCAAGCAAACATACACACACACACATTGCAGGTTTGTCGCACAACACAACGACCTTAGCGCAGCTCCGAGGGGTTTCGGTCCGGTCAGCATGATTGCAGAATGTGCAGAACAACGAGTATCGTGGGATGTTCACCAAGCCTTGGGGCCCGGTGAGAAATCAACAAGCATTACGTGTTTGTGTCTGTGTGTTTCTGTGTTGAGTCTGAGCCTTATTGTACCTTCCGGAGTGGTTTGATGCGAATGCTGCAAATGACGGTGCCTAAAGCGGATCCATGCGTTGCGATGGCTTACAAACAAGCTGGGACACGGTGCATTGGGCCGTGTCTGTTGTCAGTTGTCAGAATAAAGGTCGATTGCGCAACATCGATTTGTGTGGTGTTTTTGTTCCCATACTGTTTAACGCTATCGGCAATAGAGAGGAACATATCGTTGACCGTTTTGAAGCATTATTGGAGTTGTGCGGAATAACACGGGAGCCTTAACTTGTAACATGAATGAAGCTTTTTCCTGATGAATGTTTTTTCTGTGATGTCTGGAAAATTAAAGAGTCACATTTTTATTTTAACGACCTTTTATTTTGTTAGAGATGATTCGATTCAGCAAATGTCATGAGAATTACGTGATAATCACCACCGAAAACAATGTACATGTACGTGGTAGTTTGATGTTAGTTGCTGATACTGAATGGTTGCAAAAACTCTTTAAGTATCACCTCTGATCATCACAGTAGATCTCGTGACGCTGACATTATTTTGTTTCACTCGAAATTTGTCATGTCAGTGACATTTTGCAGAACTGATCACAGTAAACAAAAAGTCATGACAAAGTAACTGACCAAGCCTTGGTTTTCTAAAATGTCACCAAGCACGTATTGGACACACCAACTGTTTGAGGCTCACCTCTGATTATCACAATTGAGTATGTGACGCTGAAATTAAAGTGGATTTGGTCGTGATTTCCCACAACTTGCCAATGTTTTCTGCCTGTATATCTGATTGTTTTGAGTGTTTATATACAAAATTGTACATTTCTTACTACATGTTCAAGTAGATGGTATGAGGCTAAAAAAAGGAAATTGCACTCTTATTCTAATAACTTTTTTGCGTAATTATGCGTCCTGTTGTTGTTTAATAATAGGTGTCACACCAAACGTGTAAACAGACTTCCTTTTTTGCCTTTCGCCACAAACATAAACCAATAGTATCAACAAATAAAATAGGTACAAATAAAACCCTCGGTGTGTAGGTTTCGATGCCGCTGTATGCACTCCAAATTCTGTTAGCAGCGATTTTACCATGATTGCTGCTCAAACCCTACACTATAATTAGCTAAAAAAACGTTGGGCCAGTTTCGTTTTTAATTTGATTATTACACCGTTTGATTCAATTTACCTACCAACAACAATGCCCCTCCCGGTATGCGTTGGACTGTGCACAACCGGTTGCGAAACAATCAGAAGCGTGTTAGCAAGAGGCGTCGCGAACGTTTCGACTTTATAATTACCCGTTTCCCGTTTGCTGAATAGTTCTACTCGAACGGCACTTCGAATGTTGCAGTGAAAATGAAATCTAACATTTTGCCAATACACATCGAGTGGCATGCATCACCGATTGTGCTAAAATCCAATTCCACTGTTGGAAACTCCCCTTCCAGAATCCTTATTTTGCGCGCACTAAAACACTTCCTGTGGCAGTTTCGCGCCCTCGGTCGTGTGTGTGAACTATACGTTCAAAGAGCATGTGAACAAGTTTAAACCCTTTTTTTTTACCAATTGCTACTGTAGCCAATTGCTGCAAAAAAAAGTAAAACACACACACACGTAAATAAAAAATAACCTCTCGAAAACGAAGCGAACGGGCAACAACTAACTATTGAACCAATTGACTGGGCGTTGATTTGTTCGCTTCATTGTTTCGATTTGCTCAACACGGTCATCCATTTTAAAGGAGTGGCCCCAACATCAACCCCTCCCAACGGCGCGGGGGGTGCCCACTTGCCGGTTCATTTCACGCTGCTATATGCTCCGGTTCTGTGAGCGGAGGAGGTTGGAGTGTTTCTGCTGCCTGTTGTTGTTGTTGTTTTTGTGTGCTGCATAGTGTGTCGCTATTGCAAATAGTTTGTTGCGTTTGTACCGCTTGTAATGGAGTTGTACTTTTTGCCATCCATTTTTTGTCGTTGTTTGCAATCAATAGGAGGCAGTAGTGCAATGGACGTTAGTGTTTGTGTGTGTGTGTGTTTTTTTTTGCAATCTGCCACCGATTTGTTTAGCGTGGCGCGATTCGCCAAGGTAATTGTGTTAGTAGTGTTTGGCGCGTTGGCGTGTTTGCTCTTTTGTTTGGCCGCACCGCGTTTGGAGTGGCGTGCAGGCAAAACAACCACACGGGAACCCATTCCCGGCATGGGGCGGCGGCGGCGGCGCACAAAGCTCACCCTCACACCCTCGAGCCCTTGTGTTTGCAGGGTGGGATGGTGAGGAAACACCGTCCCAGTGTGATTTCTTTGCCGCTTTGAGTAATTATTACTAGGTACGGCGCATTCTGCGAACAAAATCTATTAAAAAGCTATTGAGCTGGTTTCATAAACGGGGGTAGTAGTGGAGCTTTTGTTTTGTTTGCGGGGCTTTTTAGAGTCTTTGAAAACGTGTTGTTTGCAATATAAAAAGTGCTTTTTAATCCAAACACTTTGTGTTGTACCTATTTTACCTTCATGTGTACATTTTACAACATTATTGGTCGTGTAACATCCACGTCCATGTCTGGTGCTGCAACGTGTTACATCGTTTGAGCTGTTTAAAACGTTTTGTTAAACGTGCTGTTTAAAAAATAATGTGACTGGAAAGCAAAGGAAAGAAAAAACATACACGCCACAACAAATGATGCACCATTTTTCACGACCGGAAAAATGTTCAATTTACACGATGTACTACCTCGCACCTGCACGGTGGTGAGTCGCTGTGTGAAACCATTTCTCTCCTCTCTTCCCACTGCCCTTCACCTTTCACCGTGCTGTGGGTACACCCTTTTTGGCGTGCATCAGCAATCTCCTGTTGAGCGGAAAATTGAACAGCGCACTACCCGAACGCTCGAAGCAATCATGCGTCCAAACTCTTTACAAAAAAGGATTGAAAAAAAACACTACACAAAAGCGACAACAACAACATCAATAAAATAAACTCTTGCGCTCTCCCTTGAGGTAGGTTGTGTTGTATACGGTAGAAAATGTATATTAAAAAACAGGTAAATTTATTAAGTACAGAATAAATGCAGATTGAGAGATGCGAATGTGGGTGAAAAAGTGAAACGGAGTAACAATAAAACATGGCGATTTTGTTTTGGCACTCTTTCCTCTGTCTCTCTCTCTGTCTCTCTCTCTCTTTATCTCTTTTTATGTATGTGTGGAAAATGCAACATGCAGGTAACAGGTCCCCATGTCCGGTCGCGTTTTTTGCACGAGCAGCGAGTAGTGGGTAGGTCGGTTGGCATGCCGCCAAGCAGGACAGTAACCCTCGTCCTTTCGCGCTTTGCACCGAACACGTTTTGCTGTAGATTTTGCTAAATACGCGAAATACTCTCGGTGAAGGACTGCTCCCCCCCTCCCCCCCCCCCTGGACAACAAAAAACAGCTACAGAATGTAGGCAACACAGAACAGTAGACCCAAAACCCGAATGTGCAGCAACAAAAGCAGTGGCTGGATAAAAAGTATGCTAAGAGCACATAATCACGGTAAAGGTTTATTTTTCGCAATTTATTAGCATTCCGCTCCGTTTGATCCACTTCCCCGCTCCGATGCCTTTGGCAGCTGCACTATTTGCCCATCGTCACCCAGACCGCCCCCCCCCCCCCTTGATGTTGCTACCCGGTAATGGGGAAAATGTACCGTGAAAACGGTGGCACGCTCATCAGGCGAAGAAGCGTAAGGAATCGTGATTGTTTTCCATTTTCCGTCGTCGGCTATGCACCAACGGCGCAAGTTTTGGAAGGAATGTCGTCCTAACCCACCACTCCCCCACATCGCATTGGATGCCCTCCCGAAACGTTAATGATTCGTTAAAATGAAGATGAGAACACAGTCAGTCTGGGGCATGGGGATTATGCTGGGACGCCGCTGTCCTAGAGAAGCCGCTCGTGCTCGCGGAAGATAATCGTGTACGGGGAAATACGGGAAAAGTTTTGGGGTGGAAAATTTTTATCACCATTGTGTCAGCGAACTAGCACCCTTGCCGACGGTTTTGTGTGGAGAACGCTCTGTATGTGTGTGTGTGCACGAATTGGAAATTGAAGCGGAAATAGTTGCTAAACTTGGTGTACCAATCGCAGTTGCGAAACTGTTTCGCTACTAATTTCCCGATGGCTGTGAAAAGCTTTTTGCAGGCAAGCGAGGGTAGTATGGAGAGGGAGAAGGAGACAGTGCTTCAAGTTGAGTGTATGCTGTCGGTGTTGGCGAAGTTCATCCTTAAGCTGTGCGGCGTGCACAACACTCTTGTGAACGGGTCGGGAGAATGGTGATCCTCCGAATGCTTTTCGGGCTGGAGGAAGCACCTTCGTTCTCCGCCGACCTGCTCCGCCCAAGCACAAGCTTCCAATCGGATCGCGAGCGCCCGGGACTTCATCAAACCCTCAGTGCCCGGGCACTGGAACGGTGCCAAAACCCAACGCAAATGGTGATCAATTTTTAATAAACTCTCGCTCTTGCAGTCTATTCGCTGGCGGGCGGGAGGAAGAATCGTACTATTTCGGGTGGGCACTTATTAGGCACAGGACGACGCGATGATCCCAGCCGAGGGCCGGAGCGTGAGTGAGAGCAGTTGTTTTGTAATTAAAATTTCCCGTGTTCCGTGCGGCAGCCTGCCGCCCTGCACCATCCAGTGTGCCAACAAACTTAGTCCTGTTCCTGTCGGTGTGGGAAGGTGAGCGAAAGGCGCACGTTGTGTGTCTTTTCCGGTGCTTTCAATCTCATTCGAGGGGGGGGGGGGGGGGTGAATGGGAAAGCTTGCTGGGAGAGGCCACAACGGGTCTGCCCCTGGTGGCGGGGGGTTGGTGATGGAAGAGTTTCGAAATATTCGCAGCCTTAGAATGGATGGAAATTGAATTCAATTCCAACTCCTTAGCACGTTTGCCCGTCCGTCCGTCCGTCCGCTTATACCGTGTCGGTCACCCTCGTGTCTTCTGCAGGTGTGTGTGTGTGTGTGTGTGTGTGTGAGCTTGTGCCCAAGTGCTCATCATTTTCAGGGCAGGGAAAGGTAGTAGCAGCGAAGCAGTAGAATTAGTTTTCGTGTGCGGCTACACGAAGCGTGCCCGGAATTGGCGCATTTTCTTTCGACCGTCGGCATGATTCGACCCTTCTACTACGGAACAACGGCGTGGCGGGGACGGTTTCGGGTGTACAGGTAATACGGTGCTTACGAGGGGGGGTGCGATTACGATCAATAGCCCGAGGCCACCCAAAGAGCGTCGAACCAAACGGAGAGCAGGTTTTTCGGGAGCAAAAGCTTTCTCCAACGGCTCCGCCGATGCGGCCACCCGTGTACCGTAAGCACTGCGCCCTGATGGGAAGTTATAGTTTCCTATCGGAAGTTCCGGCTCTGCATTATTGCCAAACCGCCGTGCTCTCAGATATAGCATAGCAGCAGCAGCGGGAAGGAGGGGGGGGGGCACTGTTGTGAGTAAACTTTACGATAAATTAAGAAATAATAGCTACGGGATAATTGATTCGGTGCAAAGTTGTGCTACAGGTTCGACGCTCGTAGTAGTGTCTCGTTTGCGTGGCTGGCATGGACGTTTGGTGCGGGACGCGGTGGGCGGGTGTTGTGTTTTCGATTCTCGCCCCTGGGGGTATAGATAGATATAAATTGGTCAACGTTTTCATAATAACTCCCTTTGCCTACGGGTAGACGCAACATTCCCCTCTCTAATGTTGGAAAGCGCTTGATCGATGTAGTCAAATATTGTGCTGGCTGGTCAACTGGAGTGTGCCGAGCGAAACTACTTCCGGTAGCGCAGAATTAACTGTACGTGTGTGTGTGTTTGTGTATGTGTGCTATTGTGTTGCCTTTTCGAGTTGCCTGCTGTCCGATACGGTTGGTGAGTGTTTGACTTTTATTGCATAACGTTTCTCTCTCTCTCTCCTTCTTATGCGCGAGATCGTTCTCGGTGTAGTGTAGTGTTGTAGTGTGTACTGTTCGGCAGTAGCATAGACAAACCAAAAACAACACAATAGAGTAGTTTTATTATTGTATATTTTATTGAGCTTGTGGCAGGAATTTTAATGCTCAATTTCTATTCGGAATGGAAATTAAGGTTCTTTATTGGTTTATTTATTTGTTAACGCTATCATTCAGGTCAGTCTGTTGTTTGATTAGCAGCAACTAACTGTACACTAGTTTTAAATTGCTGGTGCTAATCTGTTTTGAGATCGGTAGGTTGATTTGCTCAGAAGTTCAATAAATATTCCGTTTAGAGCGTTTAGATAGAAACAGCAATATTTCCAAACATGAAACTGTCTGCATCCAGGCATCCGGAGTCGTGCATAGTCGTCCGGAGTTGATTGGAGTCATTCGGAGTTGTGCAGAATCGTCCAGAGCCGTCCGGAGTTATTCAGAGCCGTCCTGAGTCACTAGGAGTCGTGCAAAGGAGTCACTCGGAGCCTCTCAGTGTCATTCGGAGTCGTCCGGTGTCGTTCACAGCCGTCTGGAGTCGGCTGGAGTCCTCCAGAGTCGCCCGGAGTCGGTTGCAGTCGTCCAGAGTCGTCCGGAGTCATCCGATGCCGTCCAGAGTCGTCCGGAGTTGGTTGGAGTCGTCCATAGTCGGTCTGAGTCGTCCAGAGTCATTCGGAGTCGTCCAGAGTCGTTCAGAGTCGGCCGGAGTCTACTGGAGATGGCCAGTGCAATGTTTTTATGGTCAGGCACTTCATCTCCGACTCTTGCTGACTCCGCTCGACGCAAACCGCTATTCTTAGAACGAAAGGGCGGTTGAAGAAGTGCACGTGCGAAAGAGGAAAAAATACCTTGAAATGAAATACCTCCGGACGACTCCCAATGACTCCGGACGACTCCGGACGACTACAGACAACTCCGAATGATAACACCGGATGACTTCGACTTTAGACAACTCTAAGCGATTCCGGATGGTTCTAGTCTAATCTACACAGCTCCAAATACAGTTGGTCAGACTTTCCTTTCAGAGTGGGTTCCGAAATATTCGGAGTCGGATCGAAGTCTATCCCGGATTTTTTTCCAATTTTACCCATCACTAGACCGCTAGAATAAATACAGTTTATAAAATTACCCATTCCTTTGCACCCAATGAAAACAGATTGCGTCTCACGTAGCAAATGTTCTTCAAATTCACGCACAAGCTTTATAATAAGAGTGTTTAGTTTAAGGACTTTAGCCGGTTTCGTAGTACAGTCGTCAACTCGTACGACTTAACAACATGCCCGTCATGGGTTCAATCCCCAAATAGACCGCGCCGTAGGACTGACTATCCTGCTATGGGGGGGAATCAATTAGTCATTGAAAGCCAAGCCCACAAGTGGGTACAGGCAGGCCTTGACCGACATCGGTTGTTGAGCCAAAGAAGAAGAAGAAGTTTAAGGACTTTATAAGTAGCTGTGTATGTTTCGCCACTACGAACTCGGTTTACTGATCAAACGTTTCCGTTCACACGCAGCAAGACGATTAGTGTGAAAAAAAAGAATCTTGAAAAGTGAGCTTTTAATTGCTTGCTAACGATCTACTCATCATTGTTTTAACTGCCCGTTGACAATTGCGTGCTTAAGGCCGTTTTCATAGCAACGCGACTCAGACGGTTGGTTGGTGCTGCGATGAAGATTTTATTGCACACTGAAACACCGTTCTTGTCAAGAAAGAAGATGGACCCAGGTACTAGGTTCAGTTTGCTGTCGCTCCCCACGCGCAACCTTTCAAAGTTTTATGTGCTGTAAATGTTCCTATTTTCATTTGTTTCGGCGTTGAAACAGGTCACGAGGTTGTAACCGGGCAATTGTAAAATGCTTTAATTAAAATTACCCGTTTTGGTTACTATCCTCCCCCTTGGACCTGGTTAGTAGCAATATACTGTACCGTAGTACAGTTGTTCAGCAGTAGCAGTAGTTGTTGTAGTGCGTGGCAAACCTGGCGACGTGTAAAAGGATAGTTTTGGGGCTTCACTTTAAAGCCATGCCTATCTTCTGAGCCATGTTCCGGAGCGGGTTTTGTATCGTTATGGGCGCGCGAAAGGGATGTTTTGTAAAAGAGAAATTCAACTCCCTTCAGGTAGAGGAAAAAACCTTATACAGCATAAGTTCCTTCCCGAGTCTAATTGTATCGTTGTGTGTGTGTGTGTGTGCGGTTGCTACTGTGAGACGGTTGGTGGAACGGAAGCGGTTGCGCTACCAAAGCTTTTACAACGATTCGCACCAATTTTTGAGTGGGTTTGCCGGGTGTGTTCCATCCTTGTAGCAGATGTGCTGCAGACAGACAGAGCTGCGTATCGTGTTTACCATTTACCCAGCAGCAGCTCGTTAAACGGTGTTTACCTTCCATTACGAAGCCGCGCCAGAGACGGGACCGGGGTTGATTTGGGACAGAAGGCAGCAAATTTACATCAAGTAACGTACTCGAATACTAGGAGAAATATATCTATAGAGAGAGAGAGAAAGAGAGAGAGAAAGAGAGAGAGAGTGAGAGAAAGAGAAACAGAGAGAGCTAGCGAACGAGAGAAATACTCAGAGAAGAATTGTCTGTGTTTGTTTCAAAATTTAAGCCAAACAGTTAAAGGTTGCGACTGCTTCCACCCGGCCAACAGGATCGCAGGTGTACTGTTGTACTACGCCAGCCAAAAGCGAATAAAAAAACGAAGCAAAGTCACTCCGAACGCCCGGGTTGGCACTGTTCTCCCCCTTCCCGTGTGCTGACGCTCACTAAATAATGCATCAAAATTGCTTCGATATTTTCTGTATTCCTCCGAACGAGCGCTACGTGCAAGTGGGAATCGTGGGAATATTGAGCGTGTGTCGCCATGTCCCGTGTGTGCGTATATGTGTGTGTGTGTGTGTGCATGTGTATCACTATACCGAAAGGAGGTTTCATAAAACTCGACATAACCTGAGCATTGCTGTCCGCCGTGCTTTCTTGCTTCATTATCACACAACCTAGGCCTCGGTCTGGCCGGGCAAAAAAGCTCCCACAAGAGCAATGCATCACTTCCTTTTCCGTTTTTCTATCCCCGTACGAGTTGACACAGAAACGGGGCAACGAGTTTTGGCACAGGGCAAATGACAGCCGAACGACCCAGGGCCCAAGAAGTGCTGTCAACGATTGCTTGTTTGTTCAGTGATTGGTAGAAGGTGGCTGGACGGATAATGGGTTCCATTGCCGCATGCCAAGACTCATCGGTAGATGGAAAAGGGAATTACCGTGCTCGGGCTGAAATGATGCTGGCGAGTGTGTACTCACTCTAGTGTAGTCTTAACTGTCCCGGCAGCAGGCAAGGTGTCCTTTGCCGCACAATGGTCGGCAACTGCACTGATTACGAGCCCACGCTCGGTAAACAATCGATGACGTAAAACGTCGTGCATCCATCTCGGACCGAGTGGCAGTTTTTGCCGGTGCTAATCGTTCTCGCCAAAGTGTGGTCATCCCGTCCAGCACACCGTACATATCGAATGTGCAGTGTGGCTGTGTCTCCCACTTCGAAGCGTGTGCAGGGCAATCGCCAGAGCACAGGTGTTGACGTACGTTGTCGGCAAAGTGAAATTGCATCAAGGATTGACATTGCGAAAGGTGGGGAAGGGAGTGATAGGAGATGTGCTTGTCCTTGCGAACGGTTGCAGGAAGGACACATCTCTATTCTCCCCGGTTGTGCGGGATTCCGGTTCGGTTCGAACGTCCATGGTTGTGCACTTTTTTCCCGCCTTCCTTTCCCGGTACAGCACACCACAGGCAGAGGGCACCCGTTATTATTCCGCCGCAAACGGATCGGGTCATGAATTCTCAATGACCGTTCGTTCTCGTACGTGGTTCCAGCCCCCGGGGCCAATAGGGTAGAGCAGGATCCTGACCTAAGGTGTTCTACCTACCGGGCTTGGTCGAGTGGCCTATTTCCAAAGTGCTGATGTGTGTCTGTGTGTATGTGTAGAGAGATAGAGAAAGATTCACCCTCTCTCTCCCTCTGTTTTACGCACTAACACATGCTCTACCCTCTTTTGCACGGTGTGATGCTTTTCTGCTTGGTCGAAAAAAGTTTTCATCCTTCAAGTGCGGGGATCTTACAGCAAAAAAGAGGATCCACGGCTAAGCCAGCTACTGCTGCTCTTCAACAAAAAATCACTCTCGGTTGGTAAGAGGGTTGCTTTTTAGAAAAGGGATTTTTTTCCTGCCATTGCCAAGCACTCGTGCTAGCAGAGAGCGAAAATTCTTAACCTCAAAGCTTCCCTTATAAGCTTCTCCGGGTGGGGGGGGGGGGAGAGTGGAAATTGAAGAAAGGTTTCACGTGGGCTGCCGAAGTGTACGCACGTATGTACGACACGGTAACAGGGCGAGCGTACTTTGATGATGGTAATTTGCGGTTTTTGGGAAGTAGGTTAGACCGTTCGGAAAAGATGGCTGAAACTGAACACAGCAGCTCGTCGGAATCGTATCGATCTGCGCGCTGCCGCTCGAAGGGAGGGAATCGTTTTTTCCTCGACAGGTTATAGACTGTCCGAGAAGAAAACACGTGTCTGGAAAAGCTTTCGAACGTGGCAGAGGCTTTCCCTCGAATCGGATGTAGAACGTAAAACATGGCCTAGAGGAAAAAATCTTGCACCAGAATGGGCTGTTGTGAACATTGGGATGTATAAATGGAAGATCGGGGTGAGAGAAGCAGGAGATAAAAACTTCATCGAAAGGCGGGCTCTTACTTGCGGTACGTTAAATCGGTGCCACGAACCGGTACACGGCTATCGATGTTCGTAGTAAGGTGACATTTAACCCGGCCCAGGCAGGTCGGCGATTAAAAGAAGATTAACCAGTGTACATCACTATTCATTTGGAGCATCACATTTCCTAAGCGTATTTCCGTTCGCAGGCTAGTTTGTATCTCATGTCATGAGAACGGTGCCAATAAGCACATAATTAGTTTATGAATGAATAAGTTTGGAAAAATGAATCATATCGTAAAATCATTTCATATATCATTATTTTGTCGAGACTTAGCTTTCAAGTTCGTTTGTTCTCCATTTAAACTAGACGATTCTCATGACGTAGTACCACGTTCTGTATACATGGCTACGAAACGGGTCGAAAGCAAGCAGTCCGCAAGAAATAAGGCAGCATAATGATAAGGGTTAGTGTATCGTGCAAGAGAGGGAGGCAAAGAAAGAGATCCCCCTGGGACAGTGACACTTATTTGCCCGCCAGTGACTCAGGCTAATGAGGGTATAATCGGTACGGCAAACGCTGCATGATATCCCACATCGTCTTCTATGTTTTGTGTGTGTGTGTGTGCGAGTTTTCACCACCCATATCGGCAATATACCGTTCGCTTTAGTCACCTCTCGATGGCCCATTTAACCGCGTCCACGATTAACGCAAGCTCACTCGCTCTCTCTCTCTCGCGCCCGCAGCAATCATGGCAGATGTCAGATCACTGTGAACACTTCAGCTCACTTGACGTTAAGCATGGTTCAGATTCGGGTGGCATTTTCGAGCGGTTTACTTTTTTCCTACTTTTTCGCGTGCCACAATCCACCCTCAAGACCCAAAGTTGGCCGTGCGGGATATGGTTGAACGCGGCTTGGCAGCAGGGTGGACGCAACGGAAACACAAACTGTTGGGTGTGTGTATGTGTTTGCAAAAAAAAAAAAAAAAACAATACAAATAGAGCCAGCGTGAAGCAAAAGCAAAACCAGCATCACCAACACCTATGCTATGGACGGCAACTTTCTTAAGGCGGCTTGCGGCGGCGATAATCTGAAGATGATGACACATCCGGACAAATAAAGCGTGTCTCCCACGCTCGCTGTTTTGGCACCTTCACTTGGTATCCATGTTTTTCTGTTGTTGTTTGTGTTGCTTGTTTTGTGTATATGTGTGTGTGCACGCGTTTGTTTTGTGGTGGAGCGTAGGATTCTGGCCAGAAAGTCGGTCGATAAGATACATTTTTTGTAACATTTTTGTTTGTTTCTTCGTTATAGGTGGTTTGGAAATCGATGATGCTTTCATTTTGATTCGCACGAAAATTGTAAGCTGGAAGGAAAGGTGGGCGGGCGCCATAAAGCTTTATTTTTCTTACGCGTTCCGTGAAAGGTATTCTGCAAACAGGGTAGAATACGAGAAAAGTACCGTTTGGTAGATAGGGATGGCAAACGGCAAGATTTGCCTATTTCGACGAACTTTGAGCATTTTGTTTATTCATGTGTAACGAAATAGTATTTTCACATTTCGAATATACGATATTGATAGAACATACATGGTAATAATTGGAAGTTTTATGTGTTTGAGCACATATATTACGCACTTTATTTGCCTTTCTTACTCGCTTTGCGTTTAATGGACAGTTGTTTTAATTTGTCAAACAAAACGATGACCCAAAAGTGCCCTAACTGCGTTAATAGACTGTCTCTTGTGCATTATTATTTTTTTTCTATCGTGCAAAGGAAAATCAGAGATGAAATATATCTCAGCTTTTAACCCAAATGCAAGTGTGTGCGTGTGTGTTACAACAGCAGCAAATAATGTTCCCCAAACTGAGACCGTACGGCTAGAGTTCGAGCAAATAAACACCAATACGGGTGCTTGATCAACAAAAGACTTCAACCGGTACCGATCGTGCAAGTTTTGCAAGCGACGAACCCGACCCATTACACCCGACACACGCCACCGTATCGTGTGTGGCCTACATTTCGGACGGCGGACACACGCGGCGCGGGGGTGGTTTACATTACCACGTGACCTATTTGCATTTTTGGTTAACGTTTCCCGGGGGAAGAAGTGTATTTGCTTGTCGTTTCTTTTTGGTTAAAAGCCATGATGTCATCTATGGTTGGCCGGGTGCGTCCTCGTCTCCTTATCCGGGCTCTCGGCTTGTGGGCCGTGTTTCACATTCTTTCCAGCAATGTGTGTGTGTGTGTGTGTAATGGACAACACCTAAAGCGACAACAACGCACGAGTCCTTGCCGCTTTTGCGTCTGCCAAAGGCTGCAGCTCGGAACCGGACAGCATCCAGTTGCGGTGTTCGGTGCTTTTCCTATTGCCTTCCGGCAATCGGCGGCAAGACGTTCACTAAGCGGCACAGCGAAAGCTTGTCGTTCCTGCAATGGGTTGCAATGCTTGGGAAGGGAGAAGCAGCAAATAGCAAGCCGTTGTCGTTCTTTCTTCCCGGAAACTGGCACTCCATTATAAGGACGTCGGCCATCCGGTAGCACTTCCTTCCGAGTGTCGTACCGATGCGGCAAGTGAATACTATTTCTCACGCTGCTGGCAGTGGGTCGTTCCATCTGGTGCTTTGTGTCCGGATGTGTACAAATGGTGAGACATCGAGCCAGTGGAACGTTCATTGTTGGTCGGATACCCCGCAATGGCACGGGTGGGCATGTGAATAGATGCTGCTAATAATGGAGTCAGTTTATCGGGATATGTTGACGGTATAAAATTTGAAATAGATGCACCTTCGTTGAGCGAAATGACCAGAATCTCTGTACATGTTCGCACGATGTAGCATGTTGCCTCATCATATTTGTAGATGTTCTGTTCTAATCAACTAATTCCGTACTTCTATGTTGCTTTTCTCCTTCTTTCCAGGTAAGAAGCTTTCGAGAACATCTCTTTCCTACTTAAAACTGCGTCAGAGAAGACATGCAATCAAGTGTGTATGTGCGAAAAGCTTCAAACAATTCGCAATAATCGTGCCACTCGGTAAACTTGGCCAAAGCGGTGGCTCATGTTGCTTACTCAACGCCCCGACAGCAATACACAGATACACTAAGGTTCCGTGTGGTCAGCCGCTGCAAAACGGGAAAGGTCATTCGTAGAGTGTGACCAGCCGTCCATTCGATCGTCCGTCCGCTTGCGCGCTGTGTGCAACATGGCGTACGCTGACGGAAGATTGTGTTAGGGCGTGCTGACGTAGCAAAAGGTAAACCAAATGAGCCGTTCTGGCTATCGTCTGACCAGTTGGTGATGGCGGTTATTGCCCGCCGAACAATCACAGATAAATCGTACCCCCTTCCCCACACCCCAGCCCTTTTTTTTTGCACAGACGTGCGTGTTCTGGTGTTACGGTAAGATTTTCTTCTTTTTCTCTCCCTTTGAGATATTCCCATGGGCAGGGTTCGTTCCGTAACCGTTTGGAGGGGCCGCAGAGGTGGAGATTTATTGGGCTCGTTAGTCGTCACTGCTTGTTGCTAGCTCCGTTCCGTTTTGATCGGTACGCTCGGCAAGCACACAAGAAAAAAAAAAAACGCCACAAAATTTCCCCTCCAACCCTTCAATTAGTCGAGCGGAACGGAGAAAACATTGCAAAACGCGTACGGTTTAACTTTTGTACATCATACACATTGGCTCGCATGAACCAAGAGCGTGGAGTTGCGTTTGCGGGAGAAATCATAAAGAGAAGGAGATAATAAGATAGAGCGAGAGAGAAATAGAGCGATAGAGAGGGGGATAAAGAGAGAAAAACACTACCATCGCAATCGCAAAACCGCAATGGTAAAAAGAATTGGTTTGTTGGTACCAACACTACGACAGTTGCGCGGAAGGTTGATTTGTGTTTGACGTTTGACGGGTAAGCCAAGAGACGAGATGATCTTGTTGATATTAGTGAAAAACTCAGGCGGAAAAAGATCTGCTATCTCGATTTTGTTCGTGGTAGAATTTGATTATTTTAGAAGAAGGAAATGGACTTGGAAGACCGCTGTTGACTATTAGTTGTTTTTACGAATGTGGAAAAGATCTACTCCATAAATGAAGGGTTGACTACTGCACCAAGTGCAAAGAGCTTGAAAGAACTGAAACACAGCGAAACCAAGAAACCTGATGTACAGTAGACACGATCGCGTACAGCTCATTTTTTATTGTTGTGTAAGCCGATCACAGTAATGGTGGTTGTGCAGCATAAAGCTGTCCCGTGTGCGTGGTGGTGTTGGTTATGCTGTTCAAGATGACCATGTGCATGACCACTGTATCGTGCTTGTATGTGTGCGTGAGCGGATCGCTGGTATTGCGATTAAATAATGCATTGTACACAACAGTGTGCGCTGCCGCTGCGGTTTACACTTAGCGAGGGGCGAGCTTTTATCTCTGGCGCTAGACCTAAGAAAGCTGACCGCCGTGGGTGTCTAGCCCGCGCTCGTTTCGGTTGGCGCTGTGGCGGTTGCGTTGCCGAGAGACCTTCTAAAGCTCCGCGCGACGACGGCGGGTCTTCCGGTGTGGGAGAGATGGTGTGAGCCTGAGACTGCGCGAACTGGCCACAAAACTGGTTTCGCCGGACGGTTTTCGTTGCCGTTTTGCCCGTCGTCGTTTTGTTCCTTTCCAGCGGGGCGCGCGCGCGTGTTGGGCATTCATTTTACGCAGCCATATTCGTTAGCTCACTGGTCGCGCATTTGCAGCGCCGTTTGTTTGTGAAGGTTGCGCGGTGCTGTGTACCACAAGAAGCTGTGGGCAGCTTTGTGGGGGAATGTTTTTTTTTGTGTGAGCGGGTTTTTTTTTTTGCTGTGGTTTGTGTTGTAGAAGCTTAGAGGGGGGTTGCCTTCCTGCAGCAAAAGCTTTACCAGGTATTAGTCATCCCTGTTGCCATGGAACCGATGCAAACGTTTGACGTTATTGTGCCACGTGATGATGACAAAAGCAATTGTTCGTAGTTTTTAAAGTGCAATTTACGCTATCCTCTTCTACCCTGTTTCATCGTTTACTACCGTTTTGTGCTATTGCAGTTTTATGCGATAGAATCTGAACGACATCAATATGCGTTCTACAGCGCAATGTTTGGACAAATCAGTGGATCTGATGGTTATTAAATTCCAATATCAATCTAGAAACAACAAAGCGGTTTGGTTGTCATCACACCAATAATCAATGTTCCTCAGTGTGCTCGTAATCTTTGTGCAACTGGCATGAAGTGCATACGAATGTTCTGAAACAAAGGTCTCATGCAAATTGGCTCAAGAGCGAAATGACAATGCTGCCATACCACTGATCATTGATTGGTTATGTTTCACCAAACAAATATCACTCGGAATAGAACACACAGTACATTCTTCTACTGTTCGGTTCATCAGATAATTTGATTGCGAAATTTATGTCATTAGATGGTAAAACTTGCATAATTTATCGTAGAACAGCTTCTTCTCACTGGCTGACTCTGTGCATTGCCTGGCTACTGTGGGCTCATCGAAGCAGGCCTTGTTTTCCTATCATTATCATTCCCCGCAGAGTCTCAATATAGTTGATACACTTTGACGCACTAGGCTTTAACGTATTGTTGTAAGAAGATCGTATCGACCGTCGGTTATGAGAATCTGTTTATACTTTGGTGCTAGAAGCGAGCGCTTCCAAGCAGACCGAAAAGTGTGCCCTTCATTATATTCTTGGGGCTGTATGCGGAAGGAAACTCAGACCAAATGCCGGGAACCTTGTTGTACCGCGAAAAGACTGCAAAGTGTGGCAAACTTTTGATGATTTATCCCTTATTTGTCATCCGATAAGTGAAGCAGCGGTGCGGGTTTCGATCTCTAGGAAATGGGTTTGGCGTGGAGTACACCGTGTGACCAGTTGTTGTCACGGCCGTCCTGACCCTGGCTCGCTTACGGGACGGTAACTGTGGCAAAATTGATGTGAAAAGTTTCATCTCTTCGGTCCGGTTGGTTTTTTTTTGGTTGTTTTTAATTTTCTGCGCGCAGCATTCGGTGCCCGAAATGGGCAACCAAGGTATTGTTCTCCCTTTCTCTCTGACAAGCATGTCTCTCGGTTCCAAGTTTTCGCGTGATTCTGTTGCCAACAAAATCGATGCCGGGATGGCATTGTGCAGAGTTAACATTTGAATTTACGACAGCGCTGTACAACTTTGTTATTGCATCGTTCACTGCTCATTAAAGTTTTTCATGGGCGGAGACCGGTAGTATTGCGATTAGCAGAAACAAGATGACCCTTACGCGGATGGAGCAGCGGGATGGAGCAGGGGCAGCAGGCAGTGGAAGAATGTAATTTGTGTAAAGGTGACCCGAAACGGTGATAAAGTTACGAGCATCTGTTTATGTAACTTTGTCTGGAGGCATGCGGGCGTTTGCGTTCTGGTCCAAAGCTATTGATAGCGAAGCGGGCGAATATATAGTTCCCCGAAACTGACTAATTCCGCCCACAGTGTACCGGGTGTGTTGGATATTTTAAATGGTCGATAATTTAAAAATAATCCTTTTATGTACAACAATGTCCGCAACAGTTTTCCATCATAATATTATCCGCCGACAATCGATGTGGCAGTTCGGTGTGTGAATATTGCGTGCGTTGGTGCTGGTTTGTTGAAAATTATTTTAAGCCCATCAGCTTTTGTGAAATACCCACAATAAGCTTTAATTATTTACCCGTACGAGTGAATGCATTGTGCTAATTCCAATACTATAATGGACATGGCAAATATTGCATGAGTTGTATGGATTAATTTGATGTTTCATTTGCTATAAAAAAAAAGAAAATTTCCCGGAATGTATGTGTAATTAATAGTTTTCAGGATGATGAATCCGTTGAAACGCACGTTTAATCCCTTTTGTTTTTCGTCCTGTATATTGTTCAAAGCTCATTAAATGTTACAAAATGGTACAAAGGAAGAATATAGGTTTCATGCCTAGTGAAATGGGTGGCAAGCAAAATATGATAAAAAATATCGTGTTACTTTACTCATTTAATTTCATTATTTAACATTTTGTATTTATAAACTTCTGCGAGAAAACTCATAACGAAGCTTGTTACTTCTTCTTCTAGTTGGCGTAACGGTCTATATATGCATTTGAGACTTATTCAGTACCACGAATCCCGATAATCAGTCCTTGTTATGGGGTGATGTTATTGATTCGTACGAGTTAAGGACTATAGCACACTTTGTCAAATGATGGAATAGACAAAAATGTATGGATATTGTTTTATTTAATGGAATGGTTTTCTCAGTTTCTTTTCTCACTCCCTTCTTGTCTCAGCAATTTTTTTTTGTCTTCTTAGGCTGTCACAAAAAGGGGTGGCGCCAGCTCAAACATACTCACGCAACATAACATTGTTGTTCATTCGTCTATTAGCTCAAATGATCACTCATTGTAGATATCCATCAATTAATCTTTAATCTGGTATGTGCGTTGTAGTAACGATAACACCAAGAAGATCGTGCATCGGGTAAAACGGGTAATTTCTTCCGGACGTAAACAATCGAAATCCATTCAACCAGTACTGTTAGCTAATCAAAAGCCCCATTCAACGAGTAGCGGATTGGCAGCCGGAAAGCTCTTAAAGTACCCGCAGCGCAAAGCGAAATTCAGTCTAGTAAAGGGTTCTATCAATCTAGTTTTTTTTTTTGCTGTATAGAACACCGTTGACTGAATCGCCCAAATTGGGTGGGTGCCTGAAAGAGGAAAGAAGAAACTAACACACAAAACCCGAAAACATCACACGCTAAACGAAAGCAAAACAAACTGCTTTTGACCAGCAGAAAAAGCAGCCCACAAACATCTAGCATAGTTCTCGCTGCTTATTCACCACCATGCGTGTGTGTGTGTGTTTGTGTCGACAAGAACATGAAAGTCATCCAAAGAAGGTGCCAACGGGTAAACCGATGACTCCGTGTCACCTACAAGGGGGCCAGGGAGAAGTGCTGTAACTCTGTGCTCGTGTCCAGCCGGTCATTCGTGTGCGTTGTTGCGTGCCTCCTTGCCTCGCGGTTGCTTTCTCGCGTGTGTCCAGAACAAAACGACGATGACGCGCCCGAACCGGTCTTGGAACGTCGGGCCCGCACGACCATCTATCGGCTGGAGGACGACCTATCGGGTGGTGCCCTTGCGTGGTCGGCGTTTGCGGGTTCTGGTCTCCAGCAAGGGTAGGCAAAGTTCATCGACCGTAACAGTACATGTGCATCCCGTACCCGGTCTCTGTGTGGTGCGCATGCATGACCGATTGGCGGACTAAACTTCAGTGTAAAACCATCTTCACCATTGCGAGATAAAGACTTTCGATGGAACGTACCATTCGTTTGGAGCTGATTGAAGTTTGAGATTCAACGAATCAATGAGTAATGGGGTGCCAGATAGCTCGACACGTTCTAAACACCGATTGCGATCGTCATAAAAATATTACCTGGAAAAACATCAATTTCTGCCAATTGATTAAACCATCAAACTTTAATTCAAACGTGAACGCATCAGCCTTTCATACTGCTGCTAATCATGATCGAGTGGCCAGTATTGATGGCACGCCCGGAAGCGCAAAAGTTTCAACCCTTGTGGGTAGAAAAGAGAAAAAAAATGAACGCAGAAAAAGCACCAGGAATCGGAAAAACAAACAGACTGCAAACGCAAAACCCAATTTCCAACCAAGGGGTTCATACTACCCGGGCGAAAGGGGGATACCGCATGTTGATTGAAACGTCAAGATAATGGCAAGGTCCTGCTTTCCTCCGCTGTTTCCGTGAGTGCCACCACACACACACACACATACACTACCTAATGAGTGAGTGAGGCAGTGGAAAAGTAAACCAAATAAAACTCTGATTCTATGCGGTAAAAGGTTGTGGGGCTGAGAGGGGAGTGGGAGGATACAAAAGAATGCGAAAGAATGGATTGGTTTTCGCCCATTGAGGAAAAGGAAAATGCTTCCCACCCCGTGCGAGCGGTTCCTCTCTTTTCCTTTCCATTCCAGTGGTGGTGGAAAACTTTCTCGAACTCGCGATTTCCGCGGGAAAATAAAATAAGCGGAACAAACGGCAGCCAACCACTGATAGGCAATCGCATTGGGCTTGTTGGGAGCGATCCGCCGAAGGAAGAGTTCGCGAACGGGTCCTCTTTTCTTCGGTCCTCTTCTTTATGAAGTGCCGATCCAATTTTGACAGCCCTTTTTCCTTCCCCGGGGTTTGCGGAGGTTGAGAGGCGGAAAATGAAATATTTCTAATTGCTATCGATTCGCTCAACCGGAAGTGATTACCGATTCGATTTTACGACCTCCGCTGAAGTGGCTGGGAGAGCGGGCAGGAGCGGTGAGTGTTAAATTTATTGGCGGGGCTCTAATTTAAAAATGCGCAGGAATCAGCCGCCACCAATGGAGCTGCGTGAACAAGAGCGACCGTTTCGTTCGTGCTTACTTTCGATAAGTGTTTCTCCCGTAGGCGGTGGCACCAATCATTGGAACATGGCAGTCGAGGAATGTCAGACGAATTGCGTAAAGTGGGTAACAAAGAATGCGATAAAAAAATGTTAACTGAAATGTCTCAGATGTGTGTGTGTGTGTGTGTGTATGCATTGTACGAAAATACCTTCTCTAATCAGAATTGGAAGTTGATTGAATTCATTCCACGATTACCTAAAGTGGGTCGACCGACTGTCCCCGGTAGAACGGCAAGAACGATAAAAAAGGGGCCAAGAAGGGACCGCCGAGACGTAGATAAGGGTTGATAAAGTGAAATGCTCGACATGTTTTCGTCATATCATTCCGGCCGGATGGCGTATTTTTTGGCAACCGGAAAGAACCGTCACTCTGGGGTGAACTGCTGCTGCTTTGTGGTGGTTTCCGGTGCGGCAAAACCGTTGCCGGTCTGCCTTCGTGGTATCTGGCTAGCTACGGCTTCGTTTTGTGCTTTATCATTTCGCTTTACAAAACCACTTTGTTTCCTGCTTTGTTTCGTTACACGACTGTTTCATCAACATTCTTTCTACTGACCCCGGGTCAGTGTGAGGCTTTCTGGTGTATCGTAGCTCTAGCGCTGACTTTCGTCGAACAGCCTTGCAGTACATGATGCGGGTTCGACCGCGAGAAACGAGGACATGGGTTTGGCAGCATTTTTTAGATGAATTGTTGAACAAATGCTGCTGGAGTGGTGCTTTGACTTGCAAATGGGTCCGGTTGTTTGGGCTTTTGAAGTGCTATATCCCTGAATGCCATGCAATATTTTGTGAATCGGTCAGTTGAATGAGAAAAAAGCACATTTTTGGCAAAACGATTGTCTATTTATTCAGTTTGTATAGTAATTTACTCGTCTTTTGAAACCAATCAACTAATCTCAGACAAATTGAGCAAAGAATGCGGGAATTGGATAAAGTATACTGACCAATATAGTATGTAATTTCTTGTCAATTACCTTCAGCTGCAAAAACGATGTAGTTGGCTAATAGGTGGTTCTATACGCAAACATTACAATCTTCAGCAATTTATTGATCAAGTTTGCAAAATTGCTTTTAAGCATCGTCTATTAAGCACTTGACGAAACTTCCATCGTAGTGAAAGGCTCGTAAAAGGTTCTCCACTTCGAACACACACACACATTGCACAGCTGCAGGAGTTCATGCTGCACGTGTGTCTGCATGTAAGCAGCGATGATGGCGCAGGGAAAACTGTGCACCGAAAACTGTTCAAGACAGCGATTAACCTGGTCTTGTCTGTGGGTAAAAGGAGTACTGGAACGTGTTCGCACTACTACTACGAATATCTCCAATCTACTGGGGAGGAAATATTTTTCATCAAAATTTCAAACTCAATTTCTAGCCCGAGCTCTCTTGCGGGTAAAACAATCACTTCATATTCGGGGAAAGTACCATAGACGAACCCAGTGCTCAGTGTTTATCAGAGAATATCAGCAAAGCGGGTCGAAATGTGGCTTAAAAGCAGTACCAAGAGGAGGGTATATGTGTGTTTTTCGTATCTGCAGGGCGGAGAGGGCCGACATGTAGGCGCTTATCCCGTGTTACCCGGCTATGGTGTTCCAGCCCGCAGACATAAAGCGGTCCTTTGCCAGTGCCAGAATGCACTGAGCAGGTTCATGCGAGGGGCCCTGTACTTTGGTACCATTTTGTGCGCTTTTGCTACGATGCGACAGCATCGGTTGCGCCCATGACAGTGTCGTTTAATGTCAGCCCCGATGTACGTACTGTCGCTAGCAGAAGACGAAGGACTCAAACATGCAGAACACTTCCTTCCAACTTGCTCATAATCTCTGTGCGGCCTGGTTGAATGCTGTACAAGGATCGCTGGTCTGGACAAAAGAACCGTAGGCACACCGCTACCCTTTTCCATCTGTCTGCGGTTGAAAGCTGTATTTGGCGATTATGTGCTTTTTGCATTTAAGTTGCGCATATGTCACCCTGTGTGTGTGTGTGTGTGTGTGGGGGGGGGGGGGGAGAGTAGTGGCCTGAGCTAGATTACCACACCACTGATGTGTCCCGCATGTCCGTGGGCCGTTTTCGCCTGCTGTTGCTTGCGTTGCAGCAGAAGTGCCTGCTAATCCTCGTTCAATTAGACCGTAATCGGATCGAAAGCGAATGGGCCTAAAGTCTAACCTTACCACCGACAATTCGGATCGAAAGTGCATTCACGAAGATGATATGGTGCCTTATTAACGTGGAATACATAACGCACCGAAAAATAGACCACATACACACACACACGCACACTCATGAACTCGCTTGAACTGACCATCTCCGTACGGCTCCCCCCGGATTGTGATGATGCTCACGATCATGGTTGAAACCACAGTACAGGCTCGATAAAAATCGAGATAAACAACCGCCGAGCATTGAGGTGATGTTGCGTACGCATAATTATCTCTAAGTCTGGGCTTGAAACGACTCGATTGCCTAGCACAATCCCCCGATTGCACTCTGCCGCCTCCTCGCTTCCTGGTGTGTATGCGTGTGGATCTTGTGAAACTCGTTAGGGAAGGTCGATGCGTAAGCTGACATTAGCAGCAGTGCCCGCATTAGCTTCATCCGGGCGACCCGAGCTGCATGCCGCAGAATGCTACCGAACCGTCGGTGTCGGGAGACGGGGTCGCGTTGAAGACGACAGCATTGACGGTAGTGTAACCTCTTTCGAGATGCAACGAGGTCGGAAAAGTTTTCCAATCTGCCGAGAGATCGTTTGAGACAGCGCGGGCACACCTGTGTGTATGTTTGTGTGTATGTGTCTCATAGCAGGAAGCTCTTTACGGAGAGCTCTGCATTTGAGGTTCGTAATTTGTGTTGGTACGTTGAGCGGTAGAGAAACTAAGTTAATTACACGGTGCGTTCGGTGTGCCGCCACACGTACACGAGTCGCTCGTTCTGGTGGTTCGTCATCTTCATCGACCTGGCTGAGGGCTGCAGAAACTTTTGCATCGACGCAACCCTAACCTGGGAAATCCCAGCAGAGGACACGGGAATCGTGTGTGTGTGTGTGTGTGTGTGTGTGTGTGTGTTTAATCTTACGGCAAGTGGTTGAGGGTTTTACCTTAGCCCAGGCACTGATATCGCCACTAACGTACTTCATTTAGAGTTAGATGGAGCGATTCAGGTCTTGGCTTCCTGTCGGGGGAACAACGGGAAAGTAGTGTGGATGGTGCTGGTGAGGCGCGTTCTTTCGGTGGGTAATTTTAGCTGCCATCAATTACCGTGTAACATTTCCGTACCGAACCGGCTCTAGCGATGGAGCATGCGAGCTTACATCAATCCAAAGCACACTCGCAAACAGGCGGCTAGAGGGGAGATAGAGCTATTTTTTTTCCTCCCCTACGGCAGTGAGATTTAACTCTCTGGCGTCTAAATACTGTTCTATTCAGTTGTCGTTTTGCTTCGATCATTCGTTTCGTAGTGTTTAGAATGCTCTTCACTAACAACCATCGGGCAAGTAATCGAACATGGTAATACCGGCATCGACACTGTCAGTTTTTATCGATTTTGCCTCTGGCAGCCGTTGATGTTGAATGCTACGTGTGGTATGTTTTGCTCGCTCTCGAATCGGCCCAAATCTGTGTACAGCGATGTAGAATATTAAATTGCTTGTCTCACACAGCCATCGAACAACAACGACCGAAAAACGGAGAAACCAACGCAAATTCTACCACTCAAGAGTGCCCCGCATGTGTAGAAACAGGAGAAGATTATTTGTAAAATTAAAAAAAAAAATGAACATGATAAAGATGCTTCAACAAATATGTGTCCCACGCAGGACACATGTTTTGTATCGAACAGTATGTGTAGGGTGACATGGGTCAAAATGGCCATGTTAAGGATTTTGCTCTAAATTTGTATGTATTTCTTTATTAACAAAACATACAGTTTTAAACAATTCGTACAAGTTAGGGTACTTTTTCACCACGAAAATATGGGAAGAATTATCAAACATATATAATTCTCTTATTTATGATAGACGGATTTTTTATTACCTCAAACTTTTCTCACCATCCTCGCGTAATCCGCTGTTCGAGATAGTTAAAATATTGTCGTTTTGAGTACAAGTCGTATTCTTTTAATTGTTTATTGAATAGGAAATCATGATATTCTTAAAACATTGTATTCCATTACATTAATACAAGTAAATTCGGACATTTTGCCCCGATATAGCCATTTTGCCGCGAGTGAACGGCAGAAGAGTAAGGATTAAAGGTAAAAGCATACGGCTGTAGATCGGTCCGACACTGGCAAAACATATTCCATATTTTGTTTTCGCTGTTTAGGAACAAACCCTGTTTATTTTGCTTAGAGCTTTTGCTGTTGAAACAGTGGCGTGGAAAGTTTGTTTTGAACAGAATTGAAGAGCTGCGATTGAGTGATTACCGCTTGGTATGCTATGTTGGAAAGATGGTACACGATTCTTTGAAGCAGTTCATGTACATTGGTAACATCCGTGCGTAAGAAAAACGAAGGAAATTGAGACCACGATAATTATTTGAAGTTTAACACATTAGTACGTAGTTAAGTACCTGTTGATGAAGCTTCATTGGAAAATGCTTTTGAAGCTAATTTTCCAATAAATTATTCAACTTGTTTTGTAACATTTTTAAACACTGCTATGCGTAATTGGCGCAAGGCACATCGATCGGAAATTCGCTGCCAATAGCTGCATAATTATTTTTACAGTGGCTTGCACAGTATTATTTATGCAACGATTTGGTTCGTCTTCAAAGTTCCTCTTCAACATTCTACCACAGAGGCAACATTCCCGTGGCAAGATTGCCGACGAATACGAGATCCGCCACGGGAAGTGGATCGAGGGTCTCTCGGCACGACGCGTTGCCTACCACATGCGCCAATCCACTATCCACGGTAGCGAACGTGTTGTAACGTTTTACACTTCAATTTACTGCTCATAAATAATCGAACAGGTCTGCTGTTGGTGCCGGGGAACGGGAGTTTCGACTTAATTTTAGGATTACCAGGTGCTTTACGCCAAACACGGTGCCTGAGTCCCGAGCGCGGTAACACAATTGGAGCAATTGGAATTCCCAGCTGCCTTTGGGGGTTTCCAAAAACCCATCCCGGGGAAGGTTTCATCGGTTTGCTCATCGAACCTTTCATACCTCCCATCAACCTTTTAAACCTATCAATCTATCAGTGGGTGCGTGTGTTCTGTTCAAGTCGTACATAATACGGTCTAGTCTGACTACTAGTGTAAGCACAAGGAGGCGCGTAGTAGGCGTTTGTGAGTTCAGCTTTTACAATGTCTTTATTTGCTCGCAAAAGATTTACGAAAGTTGAACTATACGCACTTAAGCTAATCTAATTCAGTAAAGCAAAGTAAGAAAAAGCAGTGAAAAGATAAGAACTACAAAAAAGGTTCGCCTATCGCTCTCTGCCAACCCGTTCCCTGCTCGTACGCTTGCCGAATGCCCTGCGATATCCCGAACCCGAACCTCTTCCTTTTCGGCCTCTCGAGCACTCACCCACACACACGTGTGGTGTTCATCGCGCTCCGGCCACGATCGGGTTCGCCCGATCATTTCTAACTCGCTGCAAATTTCGCCCGGTTTGGTAGATAATTGCAGGGCTCGCCCAAGTTCTTTTCGTAACATCCCCCAGCCCGTGACCAATACGCTATTTGTCACCCTTTCTTATCTCTAATAAGGCAAGTTTAGCCGCCGGCCTTCTGAGGGTCCCTGTGTTTGTTCGCACCCAAGCTTGTCGTATCCGCCCGTCGGCTCCCGAAACCACTCGTTCTACTATCCCTCTCTTCCACTGATTCCTAGCGCCACCGTCGACTATCAGAACAATGTCTCCAACCTCAATCTCTCTCACAGTCTCAAACCATTTGCTTTGCCGTGCCAACACCGGAAGATACTCTTTTATCCACCGTCTCCAAAACCCGTCCAGGATATGTTGCACCATTTTCCAGTTGCTCCGTAACCCCGTCTGAAGGCTAGTCGGTGCCACCGGTCTCTGCTTCACTCCCGATGAACTGCCCAGCAAGAAGTGGTTAGGAGTAAGAGACTCCTGATCCGCCGATTCCAGCGGGATGTACGTCAGTGGGCGTGTGTTGATCATTCCCTCCGCTTCCACTATCACCGTAAGCAGCGTCTCGTCATCAGGTGTACGCTGTAGTTCTGTCATAGTACTCATCGCAGCCTTCACCGATCGCACCATGCGTTCCCATACCCCTCCCATATGGGGTGCGCCAGGGGGGTTGAACGTCCATCGGGTGTTCGCGTTGGTAAAGGTCGCAGCTAAGGCATCGTTGCGCTCGTCGATTTCCTTCCTTAGCTGCTGGCTGGCTCCCACGAAATTCGTCCCGTTGTCGCTGAACACCTCAACGGGAGCGCCTCTCCTGGCCACAAAGCGTCTCACTGCCAAAATACAGGAATCTGTGGAAAGACTACTCACAACTTCTAAATGAATTGCTCTTATGGTTAGGCATGTGAAAAGCGCCACCCATCGTTTCTCCTGTGCTCTTCCTCTCCTCACCAACAGCGGTCCAAAGTAGTCCAGTCCCACAAATGTGAACGGCCTCACGAATGCAGTGAGCCGCTGTTTCGGTAATGGAGCCATCGGGGGGATCTGTGGCAATGTTCGTCGTATATGGCAGAACACGCATTGCCGAACCACTTTTGAAACCAACCGTCTCATCTTTGGGATCTGGAAATACTGCCTCAGCTCGTTCACCACGGTTTCGTTATTGGCGTGTCGAAACCGGCGATGAAATTTGTCCACCCGCAGGTGGGTTATCCATGCGTCACGTGGCAATACGATTGGGTACCTGGCAGCATATGGCAGTTCCGGAGCTGCTCCAATCCGTCCCCGCATGCGCAAAACACCACGCTCATCCGCGTAGGGTAAGAGACCATAGATAGGACTTTCCTTAGGCACGGTACTCCTTCCTGTTCCCTCACCGACACTCAGGACTCGTACTTCATCCTGAAAATATTCCCCTTGCGCTTGCTTCCACGCGATCGTCTCCGCTCTCTCCAATTCGTCTTGAGAGAGGATCCCAAGGTGTAGAGGGGCTCCTCCCACCTTTCTCATCAAATTGTCCACGTACCTGACAATCCACGCCAACGTCCTGATCATTCTTTCCAGGCGGCTGAAGCGTTCAGCTTTTAGAGGGAGAAGTCCAGGATTCAACTTCTCACGGTGAAGGTTGACCCGCCGTATCTCTTCCTCCGGAGTAGTTGAAACGAGTCTTCTCGTCGGCCAAGACTCTTCATCCTGCAGCAGAAATGATGGACCCTGGAACCAAATGCCATCCCAGTTGAAGTTCGCACGCCCTTTCCATTTGGTAGCTTCGTCTGCTGGATTGTCCTGAGTGGGCACCCATCGCCACTCATTCACGTTGGTGTTCTCCTGAATCTCCGCCACTCTATTCGCGACAAATGGCCTGTAATTCCTAGGGTCGGCATGTATCCATGATAGCGCCACCGTGCTGTCCGTCCAGAGCACCCGTTTTTTAACAGGAATCGGGTGATGCTGTTCCGTGGACTTCAGAATCCGTGCACCTAACAAGCAGGCTTGTAACTCCATCTTTGGTATCGTCAAAGGCTTCAGAGGGGCAACCTTTGCCTTTCCGCATAGCATGGTACAATGCGGTTCTCCTTCAGAATCGACGACCCGTAAATACAGAACGCATGCGTACGCTAGCTGGCTGGCATCCACAAACAAGTGTAGCTCCGCATTCTCGTACACTTTCTCTCGTGCCTCCGGGAAGTAGCACCTCGGAATCCTAAGCTGGGCTATCAGAGGAAAAACATCCACCCATCTACGCCAATCTCGCATTTGACCGGGACTGATGGCCTCATCCCAACCGGTACCAGCTCGCCAAAGGTCTTGAATCAAGATCCTTCCATGGATGGTAAAATTGGCCAACAGTCCAAGCGGATCAAAGAGTGACATCACGCATTTGAGCACTTCTCGCTTGGTAGGGGTACACTCCGTCTCAAATATCTCCGCCATTCCCACACACGCCTGCGTGTAAAAGGACAATTGGTCCGAGCTCGGGTTCCACCGCAATCCGAGCACCCGTTCTCCATCATCCACCGTAGAGGTCAAACTCTTCATACCGGGACTGGAGCTTTCGCCGCCCAGCCGTTCCAAAACAACCGGATTGTTGGAAACCCAGTTCCGGAGTACGAACCCGCCGTTCGAGAAGATTCCCCTGACTTCTCTGGATACTCGACTGGCTTCTTCGAGTGTTCCGAAACTATCCAAATAGTCGTCGACATACGTGCTGGTCAAGATGCCACGTACGGCACGAGGGTATTTTTCGGCATGTTCCCTGGCGTTCCGGTTTTTCACGTATTGTGCGGTGGCTGGGGAGCAGGCTGACCCAAAGGTAACGACGTCCACGAAACATGTTGCGATATCGTCAGCAGGATCTTCCCGCCACAGGAACCGCTGCGCATGCTTGTCTTCGTCGCGCATGCGTATTTGCAAGAACATTTCCTTGACATCAGCGCACACCGCTATCCCGTACATTCGAAACCGGAAAAGCACCCCTGGCAAAGAAATTAACTCGTCCGGCCCCTTCAGCAACATGTCATTTAGGGACGTACCTTGTACCTTAGCAGCGGCGTCCCAGATGATGCGCACCTTCCCTGGCTTCTTCGGATTGGTAACCACTCCCAACGGCAGGTACCAAATTCGCTTCGAATTACACTCTGCAAGCTCAGCAGACGTCGCCTTGTGGATGTAACCCTTTTCCATCATATCGGCTATGTGATGGTGCACCACGGTTTTCAGCTTAGGGTCACGTTCCATTCTTCTTTCCAGGCATTCCAGCCTGCGACGCGCCATACCCAAGCTCGAAGGAAGCTCCACGTTGTCTGTCTTCCACAACAGACCGCTTTCAAACCGATTACCAATCCGCACCGTCGTTGTTTCCAGGATCGTCAGTGCCCTTCGTTCATCTGGATCAGGCACGTCACTGGAGACAGTCCCGAGTTGATCCAACTCATAAAACTTGCGTAAGGCCCCCTGGATGGTGGAGTTTTCGTCCGATGCTCCACACTCGCACATATGCAGCACTCTACCGATTTGGCTTCCAGCCGTCTTTCCATACACGCACCATCCAAGCCGAGTCTTTACGGCAACCGGTTCCCCTGCAAGGCCTTCACGCGTCTTCAGCGGCACCGCCAATCGAAGGTTGTCCAGCCCGATCAACAACTGTGGCCGAGCATCACGGTACTCCGGTAATGGCAGCTGCTTAAGATGGTCCCATCTCTCGTCATCCATCGTGAAAGTTTGCTGTGGGAGGCTAAGGCTGGTGACAGTCCGCACAGCTTTCAGGGTGAACCTTTTTGTCGACGTCACAGGTCCGATCTGTAAATCGATCATCATCGACGCCGGCTCGACCCTAGTCGTATCACCTGTCCACTTGATACATAGAGGTCGTCTATCTCCCTTCACCCCTAACTGCTTTGCCAGGTCTTCGTCCATCAGCGTCATTGACGAACCTTCGTCCAGGAACGCGAAGGTTTTTATCATCACTCCGGGTCCATACGCTGTTACTGGAACGATTCTAAAAAGCGCCGACATCGGATTCGACTGATGATAATTATTTATTACCTGGTGCGTCTGACTTCCACTGGTTTTCGGGAAGTGCCGCCGTTCTCGGTCTGCAGTAGAAGGCGACTCTATTGCATCCGGGTCGTGTAGAAGCGCGTGATGTCGGAATGCACAATCGTTGATTCCACAGCGAGAGCGATTTTTGCACGATCGCCAATTGTGCTTCTCCAGGCAGCTAAAGCAGACCGATAGCTCACGCGCTCGCCTCCATCGATCCTTTACCGGCAGTCCTCGAAAATTAGTGCATGTCGACAATACATGCCCCGCGACGTTACAGGATACACACTGTCTCTCAGCCGCGCTGGACGTTGTCGCTCCATCTGGATCCACGTGCGCGTGGACGTAGCCCTTCGTAGGCCTTCCCTTGCTGGTCCCGCGCACTGAAGGAGAGTCAATTGTCGTCAGCCTCGCAGCGTCTTCAGCCAAATCCTCCATGTAGTCGCTGAATGTGGACAGATCTACCGAGGTCATTCCGCGGATGTGATGCGACCAACGTAACTGTTGATCCGTTGGTAACTTGCCGACCACCTCTTGCAGCAAGAGCGGGTTGGTGATATGCGCACGTTCACCAGCCGCAACCATATGGTCCACCATACACTGCACTGCTTCCCCATACTCGACTAAACTGTCCAGCTTGTCAGTTTGGGGTGCCGGAATCTTCCGCACCTTCTCGATGAATGTTTTAATTAAGTGCACCGGCCGCCCATATTTGGAACGTAGCTTCTCGATAACCTGCGGAACTACGTCCGGTAACACCAATCGACTCCGAACAGCTTCGAGGGCAGGTCCTTTCAGGCACTTTTGCAGGCGCAGCATATTCTCCCAATTCGAGTATCCACATCGCCTGGTAGTATACTCGTAGTGCGATATAAAAATTGGCCACTCAGCGGGATCACCGGAGAAAACTGGGAGCTCTTTAGAAACCATGTGCCGCGCAGCCTCTTGTCGTGGAGTTAGGTCTGGTTCCTCTTTTTCTTCTTCGCTGCGTTTCACTGTTCTCTTTTCAGTCTGAAAAGAGTTAAGTTGTGGTGAAATTGAAAAAGACTTATTTTCCCCAAACCCGAGAAGTGCCTCTTCCTCCTGCACGAACTTCAGCTGCAGTTCAAGCTCCATGCGCCGTTTCTCCACCTCCTGTCGCCGCTTCAGCACGGCGAGTTGACGTGCCACGTCATCACTTGCCGCATCCAGGTTGAGGTTAGGACACGATCCTCTGTGCACGATGTTCGATGAGACAGACGTTTTACCTCTGTCGGCCTCATCGAGCGATGAAAGCGGCCGCCTCTTTGGTGTCATGACCGGGCGCACCCCGCCTTCCGTCGCAGCATCCTGGTTGAGGTTATGTACGGGTCCCCCTGCCACGTGGGTCGATGTTCCTGGCGCTATCTCGTCGTTGGCCTCATCGAGCGATAAAAGCGGCCGCCTCTGTGGGTTTGTAACCGGGCGCGCCCCGCCATCCGTCGCTGCTTCCAAACTGAGGTTACGAACGAGATCCCCATCCACGTGTTTCGAGGTTCCTTCCTTGGGCTCCTTATTGCCCTCGCGTGGCGATGATTGCTCTCTCAGCGTCTTCCTGGCACACTCCTCGCACAACCACGCACATTTCTCCACGGCTTCTACGTATGCCGTTATACCGGCACACGAGAAATGCCACCACGCATCACATTCATCGCACTGCACGTACAAAGTGTCGTCGACCTGATTACCGCAAGCCTTGCAACCACGTGCTTTCTTCGGTCCCATTGTTCTTCACTATTACACTTAACGCACTGAAGAACCCTTTTTTGTAGGCAAAAGAGTGTAAGCACAAGGAGGCGCGTAGTAGGCGTTTGTGAGTTCAGCTTTTACAATGTCTTTATTTGCTCGCAAAAGATTTACGAAAGTTGAACTATACGCACTTAAGCTAATCTAATTCAGTAAAGCAAAGTAAGAAAAAGCAGTGAAAAGATAAGAACTACAAAAAAGGTTCGCCTATCGCTCTCTGCCAACCCGTTCCCTGCTCGTACGCTTGCCGAATGCCCTGCGATATCCCGAACCCGAACCTCTTCCTTTTCGGCCTCTCGAGCACTCACCCACACACACGTGTGGTGTTCATCGCGCTCCGGCCACGATCGGGTTCGCCCGATCATTTCTAACTCGCTGCAAATTTCGCCCGGTTTGGTAGATAATTGCAGGGCTCGCCCAAGTTCTTTTCGTAACAACTAGGCTACTCTACATTGCCTGAAGCGCGGTTAGCGATTAAACGGCAACCACATGAAAACCACAGCAAACCTTAGAACGATAGGCGAGTGCGTATCGGAAACCGCACACACGCACATGCCGTTCCGTGGGAGGGCGAGGCGCTAGGTGAGTTTCCACAACAGTTAGCATAAATATTTATAATCCAAGAATTCCTCTCCACCGTGGGCAGACAGCGGATGGTCGAGCTTCAGTGCCCTCGCACGGATTTTCATTGCTTGAGGTCATTTTAGAAGCACACCGCACCGCACTACCGGTGATTGCACCCAACCAAACGAATGCGATCGGCCTGGCTTAATTGATTACCGGCTGAGGTGCTTGGTGCAGAAGTGCATTTGCAATTTCTTTACTGGGGATAATTTGTGTGTGTGTGTGCAATTATAACGTCTTGAGGCGCGAGTGGGGTTTCGTGATGGTAGACACGATTGTTGCGTGCTGGGGCCGTTGGCTGAGGACTGATGCAGGACGGGAATTCTGACACGTCGACTGTCACACGATTAAAAACATGGACACCGGAAGAAACTCATCCAGATTGTACTTCACTGGAATCAGCCGTGCCGACGGTGGTTGAAGATGGCGGAGGACTAGGGATGGTTCAGACAAATGGCATCGTTTAATCAAAACACGCTCTCTATTATGTTGTGCGTACCGGATGTACCATGAAAATGGCACGAGGAATGGGGGCATATGCGTGTCCTTTCGGGAAGCTTTTTGCGGAAAAATCATCATCAAACACAGCATGAGCTGTCGGTGATGGAGTAGCTGTTCTTATTTATGTTAGACACAAAGTGTTTCTCGTGATTGTCTGTCACCAACAATCCGCGAGTGCTTACGGGCGTTGCTTGCATGATTGTGTTTTTACTAGCTTTCCTTTTTTACTAAAGCTATTTTTTTTTCTTAATAAACCATACGACAGGTTTTAACAGGGTTTCATGATTGTGATATCCTTTCCTACCTTTTTCTCACTACTTTTTGCTATTTATAGTTGGAAATTGTATGCATCCCCATTTTGCCTTTAAGAAGCGATACTTCTGAAAGGTAACAAGAAGCAGCAATGCCACATGCACTCCTGGTGTTAGCATTTTCATATGTTCCCATTTAATTCCAAACGACATTACGCCACATGGATGACATCGTGTTCTACTTACTCACAGCGAACGGGCTCTACTTGATGAAGATTGTATCATTAAAGTGCGTTACCATGGAATGCGACGCCCGAAAGCATCGTGGGTTTTATTCCATTCCGCAATGCTTTCAGTCAGCAGCTATCTCACCATTTTGGATAGCAGGGAGTAGGGGATGAGATGACATTAGCTTGAAGGTAAGCTCGTGGGATTTTTTTTTCAACCTCTTTTTGATAGCTTACCATTAACCGTCTGTGCAACGGTGTACATGAGTGAGGAAGAATGATTTATCCCCCGTAAGCTTATGGCAAAGGGAGGATGACTGCGTTCAAGGGAATGTGTGCTACTAGTACTGTGTGCACGGTACCTCGGTGGCCAATTTTCTTTGACCACATACTCAGCAAAAGCGGCACAATTTCATCAGCACTTTTGTGTTCCATATTAACCTTCGCAGCGCAGAAGGGTGCGCTCTCAGTCGTATTAAGCAAGAATATGTGCGAGCAGTAGAAAAAAAAGAAGAACAGCCACGTGAAAATGAACACCAAAATGGCTCTTTGAAGGGAAGGCTCTGGTGAGTGTTGCTGCTGTGCTTTCCGCTACCTTACCGTTACCGGAAGTAGAGAGATTTGCAGCTGGAAACCGATCCTCGTACCAGATGGCCCCGTGCACCGAGAACCTGTAGCATTGGTGTGTGTGTGTGATGGAGCTGGTATTTTATTCTTTTTTGGAGGCAACTTCCACGTGCTGGTTTAGATGATGGAGCAGAAATCGTCGTGTGTGCGCGCGCGCCGCGTCATCGTCACATTTGCCTGTGGTGTGGCTGGCGTAGCGTGGAATTTATGTGCCAAGCGTTAGTTTTTGAGGCATACACTAATCCACCTCACCGGCTGATGACACGTACGTGACGTTGGCATTTTTATGAAAATGGTCTGTTGCTTTTGTTTCTTTCTTCTTTTTTTCGCTGATCGCCGTTTGTGTGTCTGTTTTTGTGGACGTAACAAAAGATAACAAAAAAAAAAGCAAAAAGGAAAAGAAAGCGAAATGTTAGCGCGATAATGTTTAGTGAAAGCATAATTGCTTTTCTGTGGAGTGTGTGTGAGCGAGTGTGTGTGTGGCTGTGTTAATACGTTGTTTATGATGAGTGAGTGAGGCGAAACCACTTTGGTCGACATAAGGGATAGATTTTGCTTAGAAATTGCAATCAAAAATGAAACTCTAAACCAAACATCGCATTGTTTTGATATGGTTGTTTTCGTGAGATTTAATGTATATTTAATTATTTTTCCGATCAACGTTTATTGGTCTTTTCCATTTTGTTTGCGTAAGTTGTATAAAACGTCACTCTCATGTTGGACAGGTTTGTTAGTCATTATGTATCACTTTTAACACTGTTTTACGTATTCTAAGGTAACTAAATATGTTTAGTGCTTGCGTCATTCTTCTGACAACGTTTCTACCCCTATTACCAATGTGTCAGAACACCCCAAAACATATGGGAATAGCAAAACAAAACAAAACATTAAACAATATTTAACATCCTTAGGTGGTAGGATTTTGTGTCATTCAATCTATTATGGTTTCATTCTACAGGCCCACCACACGGATGTGCGCCCGATTCTTGAGCAGAAACCTTGCTAAGATGATGTTATAATCATTGATCGTAAGTAATCGACAAATGGGACCCAGAACTTCACCCAACGGCCCGTGGCAATTTGGCCAAAGTGGGTTTGCGAAAAGATGAAGCCGAACGAGTGGTGGAGCGTTGTAAAATGTGCCTTCAAAAAGTAAGTGGAGCGCTGGCCTCGTTCTGCAACGGGGGCTTCATTCAGCTGGGCTGAAGTGCTTTTCAGCGTGCAAGAAGAAGAGTGCTGCAACTTCCTGCACGCTGTAAATGGAGTGGGCTGCCACCAGAAGGTAGAATGGCGCTGCTGGTGCTTTTGGAACCCGAATTTTGCACCGTCCAGGATCGAAACACCGCGAAACTTTAATCGTGCAAATGCATGGAACTAAGTTAAAATTATGAGCATTCGTAGCATCAATAAGTGCCACTGCCGTAATAACCAGCAGCGCTCTTCTGTAGTGCATCGTGATAAAGCTCTCGTTTTTACAGATATGAAGGTTAGAGCGCAAAATAACTAGAGTTAGACTTCTGGCGTAAGAGCTTAAGAAGCGTAATAGTTTTTTTTTTGTAAATGTTTGTACGGAGTTTGGCGCACAAGCAGCGTCCGTAAGTGAGGCTTCGAAGAAGTTGTTCTAATTGGAGATGAGCCCAGATTGCATTTAGATGGATTGGTACATACGTCCGTGTACCGCGCTAGAGAACGTTTGCTGGTCGTTCGCTTATGCGCATGTGACGGGTTTCCTGCTAAACTGTGCAGTACGTCGCGGTGCAAGTGAGAGAAAGTTGTTGCTTGCAGTTGGCTGGAAGCCTGTAAAAGCAGCCCCAACTTTTTCCATGCACCGCTAGTATCATGGTTCGGCAGAAACGTCGTTTTGTGGAGAACTCAACGAACGTTGTTATGTCATAGCCGTGGTGGACCTTTTAAATTGGAATCAAGGCTACATCGAGCCACTTCTCGAACTGCTTATGTTTCTAGAAAATGCATACCAAGCTTTATAGTTAAGCAACTCCTACCATAAATGAGGTAATACAGGTACAGCAAGCGATCCTGTAAAGAACAAATCAATACACCTAACCTAACACCAACAACGAGCCCATTGGTTGAAGGTTACGGTCACGCTTTCATTTGCCTTGGGGCCACAGGTGTACTAAGGATTAGCGGTGTGCATCGAAGCAAAAGCAAGAATAGAATTTTTAACGACCTATTTTAAAGTTTTTCCTCCCCTTCCATTTGAGTCGCGTGCTGCCCTTCCAGCTCTCGCCTCGGGCAAATCCGATTCGGTCGTGCAAGTGCAAATGAAGCCAACCAGGATAAAATCACGTGTTCCGGGTTCGTGATGTTTGGAATCGATTGAGATCTAGCGAAAGAAAGAAGGAACGTACAGAAAACCCACGCAGCAGCAAGACGAAGCAAAAATCGCAGATAATTTGTGCAAATACACCAGCAATACTTTCGAATGGGAAGCGATGGGAAAGTAGGACCGCAAAGCAGCGAACACAAAAAAAAACACGCATTTGGAAAAGTATATTTAGAACCGCAGCTTAAACGGCCAATGGCCAAATCGTCCTCGTCGGGAGCAGCGTAGAAGAAGCCCCGTCAGTAGGGATTATAACGACACTATTAACTTTTATGCGAATCGTTACTTACGAAGGCTGCCCGATGGGGGGGTTGGGACGGAAAGGACACTCGCTTGTCGGCCGTTTTCCCGTGTACACTTTCTCCCAACACCACCACCACCACCATCGAGTGCGTGTTTCGGACCGAACGGACAGAACGGCAGACACAGGTTCTTGTGCTGTGTTTTTTTTGTTGTTGTTGTATCGTCTCTGTGCTTGCGGGTGTGCGCCGTGTGACCTCAGGGTTGCCTGATCTGCTATGCTTGGCACGTTCCTGGTGGGAAGTTTGCAACGTGACAGGATTCGATGTACACGAGGACGATGTGTAGCCGGGAGCGAAACCGGTAGCCATGACACATTCTTCAGCACCGCTTCCACGGATGCAGATGATTTGGTGTGTTGTGTGTATGTTTTCCGCGCTGTTTTCCACGGCCGAGCTGAGCCGATTCGTTCGAGAGAGGGGCGCGCCATGTTGGGCTTAATTTTTGGTTTCGATTTGTACCGTCGGCCGCGTTGGCGCACCATTGATTGATGTTAGTTGGGTATGATTTTGGGTGGAAAATTAGGGAACTGCGTCCCATTGCTCTGATGATTATTTTAAAACAATGTGTTAGTTTATCTGACGGTTTTGTGGTGAGTTATTGATTTTAGCATATTTTCCGTGAAATTTATAGTACTTTTATGTATACACTGTTCTCAAAATTATTACGATATCGGAATAAATAATAAATAATAATCATAAAAAGAATTTGTAAAAGAATATCGCCATGCATTCGTGCCTGTCAAGTTCAGTTCGGATTTAATATTGAAACAAAATCCAGCGAGGAGTGTACAATTATCTATGCTATTAAAAAACAGAAAAAAGACAATTCCCGTTCGTTTTACAAACAGCACGCTTCTTCTCACTCTCTTCCCACTGCTGATATGTGTGAGTGTGTGTGTGTGTTTTTTTTTTAATAATCCCCCGTGGAGCTGCACACAAAGCGTATGCATCGCAGAAATTGTATTTAAATAATTTATTCAACGATTTCAACATTATGAGTCCCAGCCCCGGCAAGTGTGAAGCTGGCAAAACCGGATGTACGCTCCATCGCGTGGTGGGTAGCAGTTCATCAAATGCCACACTGTGTCGCACAGGCACGATGTGTGTACTGGCTGGGGGAGAATAATACTTCCCGCTCTCGGTTCGGCCAATCCCGCCCTGTTGACACACACTACTGCCCCTGCCGGTGATAGGTGTGTTTGTGTTCTGCGCCAATAACAGTGGCTACATTATTTGTACGTGAATGTTTCATGTTGGTGCGCTGCGTCCGCGCACCCGTTGGTGGCTTCCGGAAGCACCGGGAATCGGGTTAATTGATGATTTTAATTATTAACACTCATCAGCGCGGCCGTGCGATGCTTCTTGCCCATGGGTGTGTGTGTGTGTGTGCGTGTCGAAGGTTTGGCTACTCGACATTCGGTGATGTAAAGCCACCTATTCGGAGGGGTGGCTCGCGGTTGCTGTTGTTGCTCCGGGGTTTATCCGGCGATGGATGCACTCAATTGGGGTGCCGGGTGCAAAGTACACCGATTGGCAGGTTGATTGTTGAGGTGTGCAATAAATTAAAAATCACACCCGAGTGACGTCGGTTCGAGGTGTGTTTTGTTGAATGTGAGGGGTTTTCTGGGATGTTGAGGGGTTTCTGCGTTGTGTCAGTCGTGTAATGGCCCCCATTCGATACAAACAAAATATCTATGCGACAGAAATTCTACAAATCTGCAAAATGGAGGACACGCCAAAAATGCCATTCGTATTATTCGCTCCATATTTACAGCGAGTTCCATTTATAGTCCGTCAGTTAATTAAGATTTTAATTAATATTCGTGTTTTTTGTTTAGCAATCGGTATTTCTGTACGTGTTATGTTGCTATTGTGCCAAGTACAATTTCACACTGTGTATTGTTAATGGCCCGAAGTAGCAATCTTGTTGGATGTTATTCATAGGCAAAGCATAATTTTGATTAGCTGCTCTGCTTGCCCTTTTGCCGGCACTGAAATGAAATGCAAAATGAACAGCAGGACAAACAAATGCTGGGGGCGATCGGGTGTTGTTGGGTTTTTTTCGATTTTGAGCTTTGCTCGTTGTTGTGGCAAATGCCAGATTAGTAATTTACATTCAAAATACGTATATGATTGCTGTGTGCTTGCTTCGTGTGTACATAATTTGATGTACGTGTACATTAACAGCTAACGATAGGACAAAAGTAAAATTGTTTTTAATTACCGAGGTTTATAAAATCATTTTATTGGTCTTAGAATAAGGATGTACAACAATTTTAGGAAGTAGGATAGGCAAAGGAACGAAATGGGTATTAACCAATTGACTATTTGTAAAAGGACCTGTTACGTGATGAGCTTTTCCGACAGGCAACGCGAAGGATTTAAGGGCAAGAGTCGCTGGGTCGTAGCAGAAAAAAAACAAATTGTGGAATTTTAGACAGAGTCTTTGACACTTCGCCTACTAACCAGACCTTCCCGCAAGACGCTTTTGATAAGGTTGGGAAGAACAAATAATTCCCATCGGCACTTTACGTCACCATGAATGGCTCGAACAGCGGGGCACATACGCTGGAAAACTAAAGTTTGCCCGAGTTAGTTCCAACACTTGTTCGACGAATAATTATTACTTTGCCGTCAGCTTTTCGCTCTTTCCACTGTCACAATAAATCGATTTATCGGAGCGGTGGGTTACACAGCACCGCCATTCATCTTCAACTCGGTCCACACGCACACAGTTATTTATCGCGAACGTTATGTACCGCTTGATGATCGTGCTTACTCCCACTTGCGAGTATTTCCCGCAAGATAATGAAGCAAAGAACCGCTAGATTTATTTTCGATCAACTGGCTAAATAGAGAAAGAATATTCAAGGCCAGGGAGAGTAGGAGGTGAAGTAGGGTAGAAAAAAGGAAAATTCAAGGACAAGCGGAAAATAGTACAGATGACGGCAAAGGAAAATTCCGGATGGTTCATTCCGTAACTGTAGCGTGAAAGTATTGATTCCACCTTCAGCGTTATTTTTGTGAGTTTTATGCGGTTTTTTGAGTGTATGTCTGTGATTGGTGCATGTTTGCTGATTGTATTCCTCCTGACTTTTACATATAATGGTACCAGACGTAGCCTACGTAAGGATTTAACGAGTTGTATTTGAATCAGTACGGTTCTAGTAGCGAAAAGAGAAGCACTGTTCGTCTCAATCTAAGTATTAGAATGCTTTCGTACAAGATGCTTCCGTACAAGATGCTTTCTTTAAAATGGTCACGAATTCAGAATGAAGTTCACGACCGTCACAAGTAGTTAGTTATAATCAGGAGTGGAATGCGTGCCGACTCTGATAACTTCGTAACCGGATTTGAAAGGTAGGTTCGCCCAGCATTATCCGGAGTCGTCCGGAATCGTCTGGATCCGTTCGAGCTGGTCCGGAGTCGTCCAAAGCTGTTTGAAGTCGTCCGGATTAGGAGTCATCTGGAGTCGGTGGGAATCGACTGGAGCCGGCCGAGGTCGGTCAGTGTCGGGGTCCACGACGGTCGGTGCAAGGATGCCATCACAAAGCAAAGCTGTCATCCCTAAGTGCTGTTCTTAGAAATAAAAGCATGTTTACGAAGTGCAGGCGCAAAGCAAAAGATGAAAAAACTAAACGAAACGAAATGCCGAAATGCCGAAGATTCTGGTTCCGTCTGACTCCGGTCGATGCCGACTCCGGACGCCTCCGACTCTGGTCGACTTCGATTCCGGACGACTTCGAATCTGACTCCGGAAGAGTCTGGACGATTCCGACTCCGAGTCCGACTCTCGACGACTCTAACTCCGGATGACTCTGAATTCGTCTCCGGACGACAACGATCTTGTCGGACGATTAGTGGTTCCGATTTTGACGGAGTCGTAATAAGACTAACAATAACCGGAGTCGAACTCGAAATTGTGGGTGCGCTCCAAAGAGCACATCACTAGCCCAGAACCGTGAATAAAAGCTCGCCCGCTTGTGCGCGCGCGGGTTGATTCTTGTCCCGTAATTATCGAGCTCAATTAATTGTTCCTAGACAAGAGCAGCGCTTGAAGGGTACTTCTTAAGCGCGTACGTTTTGATTGAAGTCATCCTTCCATCCTCTCCATCCGTTCGGCCAACAAAGAGCGAGCAGTAAAAGCCAAATAATCTGTGTGCAGGGGTTTTGCAAACAAAGGAAAGAAGCCGTGTCTGCCTTGGTAAAAGAGGCCATCCACTGTTGTGGGGAAGAGGGCACATTATCGGTTTCTGCTAAAGACGTTCCTTGCCGCTGTCTTATCAGACGCTTTGTTTTGGGTGGCGTTACGAGTCCCAGCGGCGTTCGCTTTCCCTCTCGGTGAAGGTATGAAGGCAGCACCTTCTAAGCACCGTTTTCACCTCTTTTGTCAACGACGAAAACAATCGAACATAATGCTGGGGGAAACGAGGGTTGGAAAGCACTAGCAGGAGGGCACGGCTACAACAAAAGAGCTTCGGCAGATTGTGGAGCCATCATCCATCTTTGGGCTGTGGAGCAGCATCGGCGCACCCGGTGCTTTCGCGGGACGGCGGAGAAAGCGAAAGCTCACCCCAAATAATAAAACCGGCCAGAGATAACGTCAGCTCATTATCGGTTTAATTGGACGTGCTTGTGTGCGAATCAAGTTTTGTGGGTGACTGGCACTACTGGTTAATGGCGGCTTGATCCCCCCGTACACCATCCGCGGGACCCATCCACTTATCATGTCCTCTATCTATTATGGACCGTGTTTCGTTCCGTTGCGCTTATTTCCTCTTCGCTCGTCGCTTAGCGAAATAAAAGGAAAAGCTTTCGATGATGTTATTGCTGCTGCTTCTGCTACTGCTGTGTAATGTTGCATTAATCGTTGCACGTGCTATCTGCTTATTCATTCGCAATCGAATCGAGATTTGGTAACGCATTTAAGCCCGACGGTGTGTAGAGCGTTGAGCGCGTATGTAGAGCATAACGCAGCTGAGACGAGGTGTTGATGAATGCGCAAAAGGCGGCCACTCGAACACTCGTTCAAGCACTGGTTGGCGGACGAGGTCGGCCGGAGATTACGGTCGCTGGAGCGCTACATTTCACCGCTTGCTGTGGAGAATGGACATGGACATGGGGTACACGATCGTGGCGCCTTGACCTTGACAAACCGTGCGTTTTGTTTGACATTTCTGTTGATCGTAGCTCGTAGAAGATATTTAGTTTCAACAGTTCATGCATTATTGCAAGAGTCAGTGACGCCAACGTCACGGTAAGGTAAGCACAGTGCGTCAGTAAGTTTTGCGAAAGAATGTTAATTGAATCACGATCGAGCGCAAACGATCTTGAAACGGTCGCCGGCGAATCATTCTCAATTTCATCTCTTCATCAGTCGTCAATCCAACTAGGAAGTGACAAATTATTGCGTATCGATTTTGTACTTCCGAACCGGCATACGGTCGTTCTGCGGTCGTCTTTGTGTCTTGGGCCGACACGGGCAGACCACCTTGAACTTGGATGACATTCGGAAACGACGGTTTCCCAGACGACAAGACGAGTCAGATGCGTGTAGCGTTCATCAACCGATTGATTGTTTTCTGCAGTTTTTTGTGCTGCTTCTTCACTCCCTTGTACACGACCATTAAACTCTACTCGCTGGTGGTTCATCTGTTGCCAGTTGCGAATGACATCATTTGGCTTTGGTTTCGCTCAAAGCGCTTACTCCGGGGAAGCGTATCTTCGTGGACGCTGTGCGTCATTCGCATTGTTGCGAGTCTTTCTAATGGAAGGAATTCACCCGCAAGGACGGCACGGAAGGAGGTGAAGGTTACGAACCTGACATTCGCGCACAGAGCGTTCTTGCCACAAAGCGCCGCGATTAGATGCGATGAGATAACAATATATAATGACGACAGAGCGACACGACGACGACGAGAGCCGAGATATCAGAATTCCAGTCATCATAAAGAAGGACATTCTTTTTGCCCCAGGATATAGTAAAGCGTTGTCGTTCAAGTGAATGGGTCAAAGTGAACGATGGACGTTAATGTCGTTGTCCTGCTGGTTACAAGCGGCGGGACCATGACGGTTATTGCGTATAACTGGGGCTTATTTATGTATGGCGGGTCATTCGTTACTCAGGTGGTGTTCTGATCCTTGTGTTTGAATTCAGAATAGAGGTATCAGCGAGATAGAGCAGATTGTGGACGGTAACCAGTCCGGGGGATGGTGTGGTGGGGCTGTCGATGTTCTAATGGTGGGCTATTCGTTTTTCATGTACATCAGCATTCTGCTTTGCATTTATACAGCATTGTTCGCCTGTGAGCTGGAGTCGTAACGCTGAAGCGAACTAGAATTCGTTACAGCATAGATGATGTTTCAAAACGAAAATGGGATCTCTTCAACATCGCACCAATCTGACGGACATCATGACGTGTCCAAAATGTGTTCATCGAAAACTCATATATTCTAAATTAAAAATCTGATGAGCTGGTGGTGGGAAGAAGAATTTTAATATCTCCGCGCACCATGTTACAGTGTGTCAAAACGGTGTACCGTAGAGCGTCGACACACATCTCTTCCCTCGCAAGCAGCTCGAAAGCACGCGAAATTAGTTCACTTTCGCTCGATCAAGAGCAGTTTGCTGAAATGAGTTAGCCGCTTCCGTTGAGTGAAGGAGAGGCTTCCGATGGATGGAGTTCGCGCGAAAGTGGGCGCGCGATTAATAAAGCCTGTCCTTTGGCCATTCGACCAATGCCGGAATGGGCTAAAACATGCGCACCGGTTCTGAGTGTTATTGACGACTGTTGGCCTGTTTCACGTTGTTATTTTATGCGGCGTAGTTTGCCTTGCTTTTGAGCTGGTAATGGAGACTTTATTACACGAGCTCACCAAGTTTCGACTCGTTGTGATTGACTCAAATATTGCTTTTAGTGTTATTTTTAGTTATGGTTTGGGGTTTTCAGCCCAGGTATACGGGCGAGGTAACATTTGAAACAAGTTTGTAACAGTTTCAACTCGACTCGAAAGACAGGGAAGGTATTAAAGAGTTTAACGAATTCCAGGATTAGTCGAATCAAACAATAGATTTATTTCTTGCAGGTCTGTAATGAAATGATTTGCGATCTGTTCATTCGAAATTCACTGTTCACGCGTTTTCATCCCGTTATCGTTCTCGAATCTAGCTGAGCAAAACCGTACCATCATCCCGTTCTGTAGTGTGGGTGTGTGATGAAGTAGAACAAATCAGTCAATCAATGAACTCTTCGCTCCACCCAGCATACTTTACTTCCGCACTAAATCTGCTCGTTTGCCCTATTTTCTCAGCGTATTGGTTCTGGCTCTCTGGAATTTCCGGAAGATGTACTTCACCTGGGAAGCGCGTGATTTCGCGCCGGCGGGTTCTATTTTCGGGTTCGGTACGAATGCTCAAGAAGGAACGATGCATAATCCTGTTAGTACATCGAGCTAGTACTACCACAAGGCCGCCCGGTAAGCAGCATCGACGATGACACACATCTGGGGTTCTGCCGGAGCTAACAAAACTGTTACGGCGCGAAGGGGCGGATGTGTGAATGCTAGTGCGTAATGTAATTTCAATCCTGCCAGATTTTGTTGACTGTGTGTCGGATACTACAAGCACGAGTAGTGTTCGCAATTGGCATGATACCGAGATGAGTACGTTCCAGTAGCGAAAATGCACGCTGCTAGGGAATTTAATTTACATCATGCTGCATGCTGGGGCGTTGCCATTGGTAAACGGGAACATAATGAAATGATATGTACAGCAAATTTGGACTCTTTAGAATCTGTTTGCTGTCGGCTCACGAGCGTTTGGCTGGGCTGGGCGGTAGGATTGCAGGGCACAAACAGACCGCGTGAAAGGTTCGCGATGTCTGTTCAATTGTTACATTGGTTGGATGATCCGGAAACTAAAAAGACTGTTGCCTCGTTCGTTTGCGTTAGATGACATTAATTAGGTTAAGTATACCCCGAAACAGCAATCGGATGACCGAACGCAGATGCTTTTAAATTTATACCCCAATTTGTTGCATAAAAAATTATTACTAATTCTGCCTTGCACTAAACATTCTTTCACAACAAATCAACCAGATGTGTGTGAAAAGATTTTACTTACCAATTAATGCAAACGGCTCGGAGTCTTTTTTGTGTTATTTTATACGTGTGCAAGAACGTGCAGTGTTTAAAATGCTTCATTTATTGAGCACCAAACACCGAACCTGTTCCCTGTTAACCTCATCGTGTATGTATTAAGCTGCTTATCGAATTTTTATCTACACGTCTTATCCGTGTGTGTGATAGTGGCTTTGTATGCCTGCCACGCTACCCATACTAGCAGAAAAGCGGATGTAACGATTGTCTGCGACTGCGTGCCGCTTATCGCGATGCATATCCTGTAATTGTGTCTGGTGGATTAAAATTTATGCATGCCTTCGGGCGGCCTCCCACGTGTGCGATCGCTTCCTCTTCGCGCGAGGGTTCGATTTTGTTGCATTTGACAGCGCTGCGAGTGAGAGAGATAAAGGGAGAGATAGAGAGCTAATTATGATGCATGTGAAGGTAGCGGAGCAGTCGGAAAGAACGGGCTAATGTCTTTCGCATGCTCGGTTTTGGGTGGTTTTGGTCGTACGCTGGAATTGTAAATAGCTGAACACTGGTCGTTCAAGCCGGCGTGTAATTATTACCTTCCGGTCATCGAGTGTCCCCGATGAGGCTGCTGAACCGATATGCTACCGTACCACTCATACCTTTTGCGCCACAGATTTGTTACATTGTGTTTGTTTGTTCTTATATTTTCTTCGCAGTACCAACCTTGGCATCTGGAGGAGCCGATTCGACGATCAACCCGTTCATTCGGTACTGGGAACCAGCCCGTTTCGACCGCGGTCTGCTAGATGTGGCCCACCAGCACCACGAGCAGCACCGAAGGCGCCGCCGGAGCATCAACTACGAGCATGGTTCCGCCGCGTACGGTCCAGCCAATGTGGTGCGGTTAAACTTTCGGGCTCATGATCGGTAAGTATAGGCAGAAATGAAGAGTAGACTCAATGCGTTTGTTTGTTATAATATTTTTGTTTGTGTACATTTATAAAATATGTAAAAGTTTGTGTAATTATGCTACAAAAACTAAACATTCGCGGCACAATTGAGCTTTTATACTTTATGAAATTTAAAATGAAATTTCAAAACCAGGGAGATAATGGAAACTTTTCATATGCGGATGCATTGCGGATTGCATACTTGTAGGCGGTTGGGGGTTCGGTGTTGCTCTGATGGCTAGTAGCTGCAGACCGAAGACAACAGTGCAGCACCTTAATTAAAACACAGAGAATCGAGTATGCAAATGCACTTTATTTTCATATTTTTGTACAATAGTTTGTATTGGTTTGTAAATTCGACTACAAAACAAGTTTCATCATTTAGCACACACTTAACCAAAAACAAATACTATTTTGGGGCGAAACATTTCCCCTCGTTAATTGATAGCGACAACAAATGTTCCCAATATTTTGTGTCCCTAGCTTCTTCTTGTCGAATGTCGACTGCAGCGTTTTTCAAACGAGCCAACTTCCGCTCGCAAGGTATCCTGTCCCGTGGCTCCACGAACGCTCCTCTGCTGCAGCACGGATCGAGCGTGCAGGTTCCGGTCGACCGTCGTCGTGTTGCAACCGGCTGACAGGCAAACCACCGACCAACTGCACGAAACAAATTGTGCCATTAGTTTTCTTTCATTTGTATTAAAACAATTTCACATCCAATCCGGAGCGGCAACCGAACGACACTCGTGCCGCAGCCGCAAGCCGGGGGAGAAGAAGCCTCGTCCCAATCAGTTGCAACATTATTCACTCACTCGTTGAGCCGCACTGACCATTCGCTGCCTCACAGCCCCGTCAGCCCAGTTCGATGGCTTTCAGCCCCATGTCGACCGGAATGACCACGGCATGACCATGACGAAAAGTTTCCGGTTAGCGACGATGTGCTATCGTCCTCGTCGTCGTCATCGTCGTTGTCGTCGCATGAAATTTTGGTCAACATCGACACAGTTGCATCGACAGGCGGAGGACATCGACAGCGGAAGCAAGATTCGCAATGCGACGATGAGGAGCAATACAGTTCAACCCCCGGTGTGTGCACACACTTGATAGGGGAAACTCCCTCCACACGGTTCATTTGGATGGGAGGTTGGCAGATGTTGCACTCGATGCTATTTACCGACTTCAGCCTGCTCTGCAGGCCTCTGTCTGCGCACGAGGCACGGGCAGCACTCGGAGAGTCATTTTCATTAAAGCCGCCCTGCATGCGAGTCGTACCTTGCAGGGCGTAGCGTAGAACGCAAGAGTTGCTCCGTATCGGCGACCAGGGATGTTGTGTACATGTGTTATGTGTCATACACACACACACACACACACACACACACACACACACACACACACACACACACACACACACACACACACACACACACAGTTGCTGGTCAAAGCACATTGTAGTTGCCAGTACTGATTAGCTGCCGGTTAGCAGGAAGAGATGGGTCCACCGGGCCACGATCGTTGTTGTGCCAACTACTGCGATGCGGAATGAATGTGTACAAAGTAGTGATACAACGAAATATTGGAGTGCGACTATGTTAGTATCTATTCGGGCAGCCCAAAAGGGCAAAGAAGAAGTTCAAACACTCTTTGCGAAGCGACAGGCACCACATTGTGTTTGGTTCTGTCTGTAGACTAGGATTTGTTTAGTGTTTGTTGTGCGCCTCCAGAAACGGTGCTCATCTTCGACGGCGGGGTGACACGGCTTGGAACTTGCCTAGCTCTAGCACAAACACAATTGCTCCAACCACCAAACACGTATGTTTTGCAACCATCGAAGAACCCAACCGATCCTGTTCGGTGTGATTAATTTTGCACGACACCGGGTAATGTCTTCGTTACACGGGCGTGCTACATTGAGGCAAAGTTTTCACATTCTTTTATGGTTTTGTGTGGCCCTTACGGGGGACGAGGGACCCACCAAAACCCGTTCCCGTTGTCGGAAGAAAGAGCAGTATCGGGCCTGCCAAAAACCGCCCTGGCAGCAGCTGGTCACCCCGATAAAGCCCACTTCTCCAATGCCTGTTTTACAGCTGGCGGGTGCGGTGATGTGCCGGAAAGTTTGATTTTTGGACCGAGCGAGGAAAGTTTTCCGGCGACATAAGTTTCCGGTGAGGCTGGCCCGGGGAGGGGCTAATGGGCAGGGAACCTTGGAGGAAGGTAGAAGGCCTGGCCTGAGGCTAGTGGCAAGTGGCTAACGCGTCGCGATTTTGGTAGTATGTGCGAGGCGAGAAACGGTTGGGAAAACTTTTCGCACCGTACTGCCAACACACTTGGTTGGTTGGGCAAGTTTGGTGTTTATTTTATACATCTTCTTTTCGCCTAGATGCTAGAACCGTACCCGGAGTTTTCTCGCGCTGTGCGCGACAACACACTGACACAGTTGCGGTGCGTTAGGGCTAGACCTGGATGTCCTACCGGAGCCCATTCTTCTTCCATAAAATGAAGCGACTTAAAATCCAACGAGCGAAGCGAACAGACTTTCCACGATGGTGGACCGAGCGATAGGCTGCAGAAGACGAGAGGCGGTAATAAGTTATCACACGACGGCCGCTGTATCTGCTTGCAGGGCCAATGGTATTTACAGCAAACCGTCGGTACGGTTTGGCCGGTACAAGTTTAGATGTGAAAAGTTTCCACGTCACCGCAGCCGCAACAAGCCGCTATTGGGAGTGTTTGGGAGATTAGTGTCGGTAGTTTGTCTCTTGCGTTCCCCAGCAACTAAATGGTGCACTCAACCTCTTTCCCCCTTTTTCCAGCGAGTTCCGGTTGGTGCTGCGGGAGGACCCGCGGTCGGTGTTTTCCCGGGACGTCCAGATCGAGAACACCGAGGGCCCGCTGGACTACGATCTGTCGCGGATCTACACCGGCACGGTGGAAGGTAAGCATGCATCCATTGGCGGGCTTTCCGTTCTAATGGGTAGGGCAGTAACTTTATCTTCCAAAATTAACGCACAACATTCATGCGATTTTCGGTAGTGGCAGTAAATCAAGTGTAAGGTTTCTTGAAAGTGGTTCTGAAAAAAAATCAAGGAAATGTTTCAAAAAATAACTTGCGACGATGTTTTGAGGCGAACATTGAATGGTATACATTACAAAAGCTTCTTGGTAATTCATCTGCGTTGGCGCGAAATTAGCTGCCTTGGTTGCTTTTGTGAAGCAAAACTGAGGTAAAATTTTCTGAAAAGTTGTAAGAGCTGAGTGAAAAGCTCTTTTGTGGGTGCCACATCCTTCGTCCTGTTACGCGTCCCTGCAGCTTACATTTCGCTGGGTAGAATATGTTAAACAGAATCGTACATCCTTTTAACATAGAGCATAATACAAACAAAAGGAAAAGTTCGTAGAAAAACAAAAAAACAAATGTTCATATCACTATTTACAGCAGACAAATGAGCTCCTACCGATCCCTACGAGTATATGAACTTCCAGCCCGAAATGGCAGAAAACATTGCTCAAGCAGCAACACATAAGCAGCAAGCCTCACACACGCCACACCCATTGGGCAGGTTTGTATTCACGCTCGTGGTGTGCGCGCACGGCGGCAACCATACTGTCGGAATCGTCGTGGGTCAAAAGCGTAGCGTACACATGCATAATGCATCCTTCACTTCCGGCAGCGTACACTAAATTGGCAGCAGAAAGCGCAAACAGCGTTTAATTTGGCACTGACTCTCATCCCCCTATTTGGCACACCCCCAAGCCTGCCTGTTGAGGGAGACAAGGGGCAGCAGCAAACCATGCTTGTGTTACTACACACAAGACCGTTCGGCTGTGGGCGAAGAAGAATAAAAAAAAGCGCGGTCAACATTCCAACCATATTCTCGTTTGGGGAATGTGAACATAAGACCAAGTGGATAGCGGCACAAAAAATGAGTACACATTCCGAGTGCTGCTTCACCCAAACCCACTGGTCCGCCAATCCGGAGCGGAAAATTCAGTAATTTTATTCATAATGAAAAATAAATGGCTTTTCAACAAGTTTCATTCCCATTTCTACTGGATTGCCTAGCTTGTGGTGCGCGTTTTTCTTTCCCCCACCAGCTGTATTTGAGTTTGTATTAGTGTGTATGTGTGTGTATGTGAAACGATGCCATCATGATGCTGGGGAGAGGGCTTTGCCTTAGTGCTAGGCGTGGAACCAGTTAAAGTGCCCTAATGGAGTCTGCGTGTGTGTGCACGCCCGCGCTCGCCTGCCAAACGATGTAAAAAGCAACGGCCATCGGAAGGTTTTTCGGCTTGGCTCCGGCGTCGGTTCCGCTGGTCAAATTCTGTGCGACACCATTTCACTCACACTGCCTATTGGGCGAGTTTAACAAAACACAAAAACAAAGAATTGGCGTTGTATGTATGCTTTCGCTTTTTCTGCTGCTGCTGCTGCCCCGAGATGGTTCGGAGCGGTTTGTACCGTTTTTGTAACGCTCCCGAGTTTGTATTTTTACAACGACCCCCGGAGCATCCTACGGTTGAAAAAACGGTGTGTTTGCGTTGCGTCGCTTTGGCTGCTCATTGCAAATGCATAATAATTTTTGGCCCCTTTTTCCGATCTGCTAACTGAAGGCACTTTTGCCGGAACTTTTCCGGAACTGTTGCCCGTGCGGTGAGCCTTTTGTTGGTGCGCGGAGAGCGGTAAGAAGCGGGCGCAGGACAGGCAGCATTGAACGGTGGCAACAGGAAGGGGGAAGAGAAGTCTCGGGTTTCGGTTACGGATGCGACAAGAAATCTTTCCGGCGGTTTTGTCCCGTGCCGTCACTCGCTCCAACCGGCCACTCCGCTCCAAACAATCTCGTGCTGGAAAAACTAATTTCATTCAGTTGAGTTTGAAAGTAATTTGTCTGCTTGCTGCTTGGTACACCTCGCTCTGCCCACTCTGCACTGGTCTTACTGGTGGCAGCGCGCGTTCGCAAAAACGGAGATTCATAGAGCAGCGCGCAACGACCGACGACGACGACGACGACTGCTACGAGGACAACGATGATGATGATCCGGCTTGGCAGGCGGTCGGTAGTGCACATTATTAGTGCAATTGTCCTCTCCCCCGCTTGCATTATGCACGCCCCGTAGTACGCCGGAACGAAGCGATACGCTTGCAGAAGGATAATACTAGCATCCGCCACTTCAGTTCCGTCGTTAAGGCGCAACACTATTGTTTGCATCACCACCGCTGGCGGCCCCTCCTGCTGGTTGGGGGGGGAGGAAGTTGTTGTCGCTTTTTCAATGAGCAATGATGAACGAATTGTGTGTTGTACGGCCGGGCACTTTCCCCCGTTGCGCGAACACTCACATTCAAGCGGCGTACTCTCTCTCTGGCCTGGTGCGACAGAACCTGTGGTCTGTGGTGTGCTTGAGTAGTGCCCCGGTGGAAGGGGAAGAAAATATAACACTTTTCGGTGTCACTCTGGCACGGCAGGACGATTGCTGGTTTGATATGTAGTGAATGCGAGCTGGTCGTTCAGTGTGGGGCGTTATTTTGCATACGATGCAATTAGTTTTAGTTTCTGGTCAAAATGCTACTTTGACTTAAATTGAAGTTCTAGATTGTTTATAGATATTGTGACAGTGATCGCCAATTATAGAACTCACCACTTTCCATTTCCATAATATACTGCGCTAGTCAATTAAATATAAAGTTCTTAAATGTTTAAATCTTAACATAGCTGTAAACATAGTAAAAATAATATTTAAGTAATGTCGTGTGAATTTCGTTTTAAGGAATACATTGTACACATTAGGACATTGTAATACAGTAGGACGAGTTTCCGTGTTGTAATTGTCTTTTAGCTTCTGAAGCTTTTGAATCGAAATAGAAAATTAAATGTGCTTCGTTACTCGGAACATGATGTCTTATGCATTTTTCATCAATTTTGCTCCAAATAACATTTAATTTAATTGTGGATATACATACACATGTTGGATGGATTTATTCCCGTCATACATATCTAAATATGAAGAACATGTTCTGTTTTTAATGCTTTTTTTTAATACATGATTTTAGCTTTGCTTCAGGAATCAGAAGATTAAGACTCCTTTTTCCCGAAATAACTAGAGATAATTGAACCTACAAATCTAGAAACCAAGCTAGAACGTCTGCGCCAGCTTGATTTGAGAAGAAGGTATTTGTATTTTTGGTTTGCAGTTAGATTTGTAAGAAAGCCTTTATGTGAAACTCGTGTTCAGTGTGTTGATTTTATTTCTGTTTTAGAAACAGTTTATAGTCACCTCATTCCTAGCTGTAATTAATCCCCATTGTTAACAGACATCAATAACAATATTTTGAAAGCATTTTTTTCAGAAATCTGATTCTGGTGAAAGCTTCAAGTTTTTTTTTAAATATTGTTTTAAATACCTGTAATGTTAGAGTTGTTATACAATTTTGTTATACAATGTTATACAATGGGCTGTTGAAAGCATCATATCCATTCAGATTACGTTAAACGTTATACCATCATAAAGCACCAGGCCAATAACTCGTGTGAATCGAAGACTTCACTTGGTTGACAGGCGAACAGGACAGGAAGAGGGAATCAACGCGCAATTCTGCGGGAAAAAACGCCTCAATCAGTCGCATCTCGTACTCCAGATTCAGTTCCAAATTTCTTCTGCCAACCGTCCCTCACAAATCCACACCCTGCTCGCAACATCATCTAATCGGGACAGTTTTGCGAACCTGATTCTGGCATCCTGCGCCTCTGCCATTGTCGTACGCGCGTGCACCACACTCTCGAATTGTACTCGGATATTTCCCATGCGGCCCAGCACACCACCACGATTGAACGATAAAAGCCTTCGATATCATCATTATCGCCCGGGAACGGCCCGGGCTGCTTTGCGCGCAACATTTCCGTATGATCGGCGCACATACGACCCGAGGGGTTTTTGGCAGATTCGTGCCGAGTGTCCTTTAGTGCTTTCATCCGACTGTGTCGAATCGAGCCACTTGGCATTCTCACGCTTTCCGCGCTTTTTTTTTTGCTGTTGTCGTTGTTGCTCCCGTCTCGGGTGTTCGAGGTGTTCCCTATCGCTCCTTTTTCGAACGAACTTTGCCTTCACACCGTACATTCCGATCGAATGTGCCTGATTGCAGCTTCCGTGAAGGGTAATCGATAAATATTAATTCGATTTGATTTCATTAGGATGATGCGCAGCATCATATTCTCGTTGGCGCGCGTGTGTGTATGTGTGTGGCACACACGGCGAGGTATTCGTGCTCTTACGGCTGCAAATGCCCATTTTATCCCAGCGGAATTGGTAGTGTTGCAAGTATGTTCGCTTCTTTTCGCATTGACGGTAATGGTAGCGGCAACTAATAAACAGCCACACGTGCCTCGTTGTTTTTGGCGAGCCCTGGGGGAGGAAGCTTTTCACAAGGCAAATATCTTACGGAGGGAAACGGTTCACTTTCTACCAACCTTATCAGGGGATGCTGTCCCGGTTGCGCGTATAATGCTTGCCGAACGTTTTCCAGAAAGCGGAAAGGGTCCACACCATTATATTGTAATGGGCTGCTTCTCTGTGTGTGTTAGACACTTTGGAGCTAACGTGGCGTGAAAACGCTTCAAGTTTTACGTTGATTTATTGTATCGATTCTCCATATTAATCGTCCCGATTGTGCTGTAACCTTTCGCAAGGAAGCGGATGAAGTGTGTAATAAGAATCCTCCCCCTGTCTCCATTCTCACACCACTTCGCCCCACACTCCGGCGAGTGAATAATCATAAGTTATGTGTACGGTCTATTCCGAGCCTTTGGTCTTCGTTTGTGTGTGCGGAATCGAAATCGTTGCAGGTGTGCCAAATGATACCTTAAGCATCCGACTCACTTAGTTAAGCGCCGTTGTGGTGATTGTGGGGGAAAAGTGTTTTAACACGGCAAAAAGATAAGGCAAATGATGGAGTTAGCTAAGTTATGTGTTTGAGTGCGGGGATTGAATATAAAATTTCATGGTAATGGTATTCAGCGTCGCCGTGTGTGTCCGTGTTAGTTATTTTGTTGATTTTCAGAGATTTCACCCAACCGTTGTAGTGTTTTGAGGGGTGAAATAGTTTGTTTTGATTGATTAGCGATACAGTAGGGATGGTGTATTGTTTTAAAACTAATTTCCATTTATTAACGGGATACATAACAAAAAAACGAGACTTCAGGGGTTTGAAGAAAACAATACAGGATTTTCCAAGTCAATTCGTTGTAGTAAACTAGTTATCGGTTTTCGCTAAGTTTTATTTTGGCGTCGTAAACCCTCCATTGAACGCTGCCAACTCTAGTATGACCATGTAAAAACTGAAACTGTCATTGTCAAGTTTGAATGTGGCTGTCAAATGTGAGGCTCCGTTGGGCGGGTCCCTTGGTACAGTCGTCAGCTGGCACGACTTAACAACATGTCCGTCGTGGGTTCAATCTTCATATGAGACCGACCACCGACCGTGACATTTTTCTTTTGTTTTCAAAGAATGTTGGTCCATTCGTTTGGTCGTAGCTGTAATTTGTTGATTTTGTTTCATGTTTGTTCCTTGATTGAATAGAGAAAATACACACTTTATACTGCTAATTTTTATAATAAGTATTTTATTAACGGAACAGCATTACCACAGCTGCCATTGGTATTAATAAATCGGAATAATGCACTCGCATCATTGCTCCCCAGGACGTCCCCATTGCTTGAAGCACCATGGACTATTCATCCTCCCGCTCCATGCTTCAATCGATTATGAATACCCCCTCCTCTCCTCCTCCCCTTCATCAATCCCATCGACAATGGGGACGTACGCGGAGGTGCGAAAACAAATAAACGAACGGTTCGATACGATCTGGTCCTCGCCCCGATCCAAAACGAGTGCCGATAATGAACGATTCTGATGAGAGTGGTGAGGTCTTTTCTGCTCGAATGGCCACCAATCCAATTATGAATCGTTTGTTGACCTACCCCTGCTGTCCCTGTTCACCGACATCCCCGTTGCGTAATGCCGTTGCCAGCCCTGCCAGCTTATTGCTGACTTGCCATATTTGGATAGTGATTTTTGGCTGAATCAAGGCACGGTCGCACACCTTCGAGTTTTCTTATCCTTGTTTGCTCAGGGATTCGTGGCCGTTCAGGGAGAACGGCAGCAGCAGCACCATCATCAGGGGGGAGATACGTTTTGCGTACGAGGTGGTAACGTATGTAGTTTGGTAGGCATGTAGGCACCAGGGGGGAGGGTATAGAACGGCACGTTCCACATTGTCAGAGTCCGGAGATTGGTTTTGGATGAGCATGAGGGTGACTCGGCGGATGACGACGGTTGAGGGTGCAGAAAAATATTACACTGATAAGAGCTGGCGGCTGGTGGAAGCGAGGGAAAGGACATTGATTATTGAGCGTTCGGCGGGATGCTATTATTTGTACTTCCCTCTTCCCCACCCGGAAACCGGCAGGGTTGGTAGCATAAATTTCCAAATTGCTACCTTTTTTGTGTCTATGTGTATGTGTGTACCGCTGTAGGAAAGGCAGCTCAAAGCAGGGCTGGGAATTTACCTAAACAATGCTGCAACAATAAGCCAATTATGTTGCTTTGCCCGAAAATTATCACTCGCACTCCCTCCCACCCAGCAAACGGTTCGAAATTGGAGGATTATTTGTCGAAATATCGGTGTCGGGTTGGCATGCCCCCGTGTGGTAGAAGGCGCACCTGTAGAGTACGTGCTGTAATAAGGTGAACATACAGCCGACATACCATTACCATCGAGCACACACAGGCACACACATACTGCCGTTCGATGGGACAATAATTTATTGATCTAATTAGCATAATTGGAAATGCTGATAATAATCACAGTTATTCCAAAACCACAATTCGGTACTGTCATCTAATGAGCAGGGAGTAGGGTGGTAGGGCGAGCAGGGCTCATGTTCATGGGACCGTTATTCATTGGGCGCTTTTCGAACTAATCCCTTGCCCGCTTGGTACCGGCCAAGGGGACTGGCTGCCTTCCTTTACATGAATACCACCGCCGCACGCAAGGATTACGCACCGACGCGTCCGTTTAACGTTTCCGGCTGAGCGTACAGAGGCTATTGAAGGTAGAGGTGAGCTCTGGGGGCGGGAAAGGCAAGCAGTGTATAAATATATGGACCCTAATTGAATAGCACTCGGGCTAATCCGTGATTGCCGTACCCTGATTGAAGCGGAACGAACGTAAACTTTGGGCCGTCAAATCTGATACACCACCCCGACCACCAGCCGGCTGGGTGCTGCCTCCAGGCAAGGCTGAAGAGGTGTTCATTAGAAAGAGCGCCTTTGTGTTGTGGTTACTTCAACTGTTGTTCATTTAATTTTAACCACAAAATCACCGACCCTTTTGTGTTGATGTTTGGTTGCTGTAAAAGTATACAACAAAGGCACCCGGCCATTGATGAATGATGAGCTAGTAGTTCGATGCACACGCGTGGGTTTTAAATTATGCAATAAAACATTACATTTTTCTAATCGATAAAATACTAGGCCATTTGGTGGGTCAGAGTTTAAACTATCGCGCAGTTGACGGGGGAGCAGTTGGGCAGCCATTTGGGCTTTTGTTAAAACACACCTACATTTGCATGTTTTGCCTACCGCGTGTCTTTGTGCGTGTCGTTATTTTATTGTCCTTTTTTTGTCGTTGCCATCGGTCCTCCTGTTTTGGTCTTTGCACACCGAGGCAAAAAAAGGAGCACGAAAAGTGGGTGACGGTGTTGTACACACTCACGACCACCGGCACGAAGCCTAATTAAAACACATAAATTATCCCAACGAAATGAAACCGGACGCACCGCGACGCGCAGCGTTGACGCCGCGAACGGTCGCCTGACTTTTCTCGCCTCGCCTTTTCTCATCTTAGCTATGTGTGTGTGTGAGTGAGTGTGTGTTTTTTCTTTCCCTCTGACGGAAAACTGCGCTATACAATCCCTTCACAAGAGCAAGCGGCAGCGAGTTGGTTTTTGTTTGTTGCGTTACGTGTAACAACGCCAAGTTCACCGAAAGCGCACCGGAATGTTGCTCACCGACGTGCCATCGCGAGTATATCCTTTTCATTGCTGTCATGCCATCCCGACGTAAATAAGAATGCTTCCTTTGTTGTGTATGTTTGTGTGTGTGTATGTTATGTGTGTCTGGGACTGTGTGCAAAGGTGTTGATGTTTTTTGTTGTGGTGTTTTTGTTTGGTGGATTCCATTCTGTTTATAATTTTCAACCAAACTCCCACCGATTGGGGAACGCTTGGAGATTCGTCTATATGCTGGAGAGGGTGGTTTTGCGGGGTTCGCTTTGTCGGAGTCCGCGAACCGAAAGAAGCCATTAAACAGTGCAAGTAACCCGATTCCCCGTAGTTTGGGTGGTTTCATAACGTTCTCGTAGGTCTTTGTTCTGAAGGATCCGTTGCAGAATGAATGAACGATGGGAGATGAGCCATTTAGCTGCATGATAGCGAAAAGCTGCAAGAACAAAATTGGACTAAAAGCATGAACTGCAAACATGGTACGATTACAAATGCAACAAGCATGGGAAGGTCATAGTTCAATCAATCTACTGGGAAATTTTAGAATTACTGTGCATCTAGTAAATTTGTATTAAGGGAAACGAGGGCTATTTTTAAATAATTGCTGGTTGTAAATGTAAATAATCTTTAATACGATGCCTGACTCTTATTAATTGACAAATAATTACAATATGAGTTATCAACACCTGTCCAAGGTTTGACAACTTTCCACAACGTTAGCATTGACAGAGTTTTGTTTTGAAAAGGTATGGTATATATTTATCTCTTATATTTGCGTCTTATCATTCACATTCTTATGAAGGAATTTTAGTTTCATCTACTGTTCTATAGCTCTATAGTTTGTTTCAACTTTGTCCGAGCGAATGTCAGTCACGCGCGAATGAAATGTGGGAGCAAATGTTAAAATTAAAATATATATTGTCACCCTATTGTAATGACACGCAATCAAGCCCAGCCGATGTGATACAGCTGCCAGAAAGTGTGATAAAAAGTATTTTTTAATTAAAAAAAAAACTATATGCTTGTAACGAACAGCAGCTTTGTTACAGATTTGTTCCGTCGAAATTCCGTTAATAATATGTTCGTTGCATTCTTTGAACAACACCTTCGCTATCAAAAATGTTTCACCCTGCCTCCAAGCACTTGCATCAACTAGCAAACTTCCCATGGTCTGGGTAGAGCTGCTTTGGTAGGGAAGCACCATGATTATATTACATTAAAAAATCTTGTAAAGAAATATGCTCTCCATCCCTCGGATCAGTTGTGATTAGTTTGGGGGTAACTTCTGTTTTTATTAAATTTACCACCGAGAATCTAGATGAGCAAAGAAATCAGCAGCAGCAGCAGCAGCAATGTCCGCTACGAACAGTTTATAAGTTTAATATTTCTTCACCTGTCTTCCTGCCGCTTGCTGCTGTGCTGCCCGGCGCATCAGTAGTGGTTGAAAGTAAACAAAAGTTTTTCCTCCTCCCAGCCCCGTTCGCACCATTCGCCATCGTTTCATTCCGTCCTCACTCGTGGGAATGGTTTATGATAAGTTCAAAGTTGCTAATTTGCTTAGGAACATAAGTTAAGCGCCGCATTCTCAACGCTGACATTGAGGTTCAGCTTGATTCTTGCACTCGGTGTTTTTTTTTTTTATAGCCGTTTAACCATCTTTCATTCTCGTTGTTTTTTTTTCTCTCAAGCCAGAACACACCAGGGACCAATTGCTCTCGGACAGCTCCGCTTCATTGCAAAAGATTATGTCTGCAGAGTGTCCGAAAGATTGAAGTACACAGTGGAGAAGGGCAAAAAAGCAGAATAAAAAGCCCAGTCTCAGCAAAAAAACTCAAACGGGCCTTCGTTTCGCACTCGTTTCCGTTGCTTGCTCCCAAATAATAATAATAAAAAAAGGACTGGAATGTTGGTAGCCTCCCGGTGGCTCTCCTTTTCCTTTTGCTCTCCCTTTTTTCACGCTCTGTCCGGAAGTGACCCACGACGGGTGTCCGGTAGGGGTCCCGGAAATGTTTCATTCTTTTAATTTAAATTTAGTTATCACTAATTACCATCTTGCCCTTCATCCGGATGCCAGATTCCGGACGCAAGGACCCCCCCCCCCCCCCCCGGCAGCAAGCACCTTTTTCTACGCCTCTCTCTCGCCGCGGTACCGTGCGAGCCGGGTCGAGCCGCAGATAAGTTGTAATTAAGTAGTTTTTTATTCATTCGCTGCGAGCCCTTGATCCTTGGCGTGCTGCGTTCAGGGTAGTGATGGTCCGGCAAGTACGATTTTTTTTTCTTGCGTTTGCATTCCGTGTGGGTCGCTGGAAATTGTGTATGAGTGTGAGTGGTTTTTTTTTAATGTTCCATACGTTATATTCTGATTTTTTGTATCATTTGCTTAACAGTAGCCACTGTTTTTGTTCATTCATTTTGGTAAGTTTTCCTTTTTTGCTGCCGAACGTGTACTTCGAGTGTACTTTTTTACACATTGCTACTGGCAACGGGGCCGAGTGAGGGTGCATGAGAGTACAAAATTGCTGGCGGTCGGGTTTTTATCACAAACGAGCGCCAATTAGCACACGCAGGAAACTGAACGATTGGCAAACGGTCGTGCGGTGGCGACCAATCGATGATGATATTTATTTAACGTCGTTGTTTTTCAGCTTGGGGTTTTGTTTCCCATCGATGGGCAATTTGATTCGGGTTTTCAATCGAAATACACACACGCACGCACGCACGCACTTGTGCGAGTGATCTGGAGTGACCGAATTGAGTTTACCGATAACCTGCGGCCGGGCTAAAATAGTATCGCCACTAAAAAGGCGAAGCGGAAAAACACCATGGCTCCGTTCGGTCACTTTAACCACATTCAATTGTGTCCGTGGATTGTGGAGCATGCATGGGAAAAGCCCCGGGGGGACATTCGGTTCCATCAACCCGGATGTGTGTTTGTTTCGGTGAAGTGTTTATCCCAGCACCGAATGTTCGGCTTTTACGCATGAGATTGCGCGAATAATTCATGTACCCACCCAGTGGGCTGAAGGGCACATTTTCCCCGCCAGCATACATGCTGTGATCATTTGCATACATTTGCAGCGAGCAAGAAAAAGCTTTCGGCTTTGCAATTGTGTGTCTGTGTGAGCGTTATTTTCAGGGACGCGGGAAATGTGCCAAAAGAGAAGTGCAGACGCGTTCGATGTGGTGTAATTTATTGTGTTAGATAAAAGTGATAAAAACCTTTTCCAACATTTCTGTCGGTTGAAAAATGTCCATCTTTCAAGGGCACTACTTGCCGGGAAAAAGGGTCAGACCTTGGAACAGGGTTGATGATGCTGCTGTACTGCTGGCGCCACTCGGTTTGGATGCTGGCCAACCACCCGTTCGTTCGGTCACATCCGTGATAGTGTCTCGATGCTAGCTCCGCAAGTGCAAATCGCAAAATCGGACAGCACGTCAAGGCAGCACACCACAGCCACACCAGTACGATATGTTTGTTCCGTTGTCACATCGGCAAAATCTGTGCCGTGTGCGGAACTGGAATGGAACGGAAAACTATTTCCCAGTTTGCGTCACTTCCTGGCCCGTCACGTGACGATCGTGCAGCACACGGTACAGCTTCCCCATCGGTGCTGGTTGCGAGTAGAGATTCGTGTTTTCCGAATTTCCCGAGCGGATGTAAACGGCCACCAAATCTTTTCCCTTCGGCAAGCAACCCCCGCCGAGTGCGCGTTGGGAAAGGACCGGAACCGTCCTTGGAGCCGATCCTCCTGGGCCGATGTATGATATGTATACACCACCGTCCGTCCGATAAAGCAGCAGCCCAGTAGTGGTGGTTCTTTTTGTTGTTGTTGTGTAATGTGTCTTTTCTGCTGAGTGTTTCACGACCCTCCTTCCACCCATCACAGCGGGGTAGCGGGGGAAAAAACATTGAGCGGAAAGGCATGTAATGCCCGAAGCATTACAGCCTTCTCGGCAACACGGTATAATGTTATGCGGGAAGAAGGCAACAATCCCGTTCTACCAGCGCCTACCTATCCGAGAACCGGCTGTGTGTGTGTGTGTTTTTGTCGCCCGGAGAGAGTGAGGACGAAACGTTGAAGCGGACAGAAAGATAAATACAACTCGCGCCCGAACGTGAATACCAGTCCGGCATTATCAGGCCGATGGAAAAAAGGCGCCGCAAAAGGAGGTCCACGGGGCCGTAGTCCGGAAATGGAACGGCAAAAACCATCCGGCGTGGCAGCACCAACAGCACCATGTGTGGCCGTTCTCGTCGCCGGGAACCAAGGAAGACACCATGCCGGGTGTGTGTGTGTGAAGCATTAGGTGGCATAGTATATGTGCATAAATTTGGACACCAACCCGGCAGCAGGCTAAACGCGCGCGCGGGAGAGCGAAAGCGATGGACAAAAAAGGCATGTTTTAGTATCCCTAGGCTCCCTCCTGCTAGTAGGTAGCGCGTGGAGTTCGTTGGATCGTAGTGAGGGCCCCAAATTTATCGCTTAGCTTGGTTCGCGTTCGCATGAAATGGTGAAATATGGCGCGCTTTCTCGCACATCACGCCAAAAGCGGCCAGCCTTGGCCAAAACCGCTCAAGACGAAATCGTCCGCTTCGCTTAAGTACTCGAAGCACTCGATTGTATGCGGTCATGCTGGCCCGTCGCTGGTCAGTTAACGAGCCGCCACATGCTCTGCCACACGGCCGGGGCTATGTTCCGCTGGCAGTCCGGTTCGTGCCCCCCCCTAAGCAATGGTGGGGGAACGATTCGTATCACTATTCCGTCGCGCTCGGCCGACCGCCGACGAGCCTCGTTGGTTTCTTTTTTGCCCTCCCGGGTGCCCTGTACTCCCCATAAACAGCATATCCGTTTTTCACTTTCCGCGCTTTCGGCGCTCATAAATAATGCATCAAGTGGTTTTTATTCCCAACCGCCGCCGGCGGCGGCGGCGGCGGCTCGCTAACTGTCTCGCAATCCTTTCCTTCGAGTCCTTGCCGCTCCTGGCCGGACTGTGCTCCGGTTCACCGGCGGGACTTGCGACTCTTACACCTTCTGAACCGTTTTGCCATCCTTTGCGCTGGGTGGTAATTTGTATTTTTAGCGCAGAAATGTGGCAATGAAGGTAAGTTTTACTTAATTTTTTTTTTGCTGGTTTTGCTCACTGCCGGAACGAAACGATCCATTGCACCACAGGTGGTTCTGTGCTCGAACGCGATAAAGGGCCCGGTTTGTTTATTGTCTCCAATCGTGGGCACTATTATTAGAAGGCGATAGTGGACGGACACCATAAAACATTGCCTAATAAAATGGAGCCTTTTCTTTCGACCTTAGTGGACAATCGGCGCGTGTGTGTGGCACTGTGATTGTGATAAGCGAGGAAAATAGACTACATTTATTTATAACTCCCCACAATTGTCCCTCACACGAGCAGCGAACAAAAAAAAAAGCCACGGAGCAAAAGCGCCCATCGACGATTGATGAAAGTGCCCGGCGGTTGTTTAATTTGATCACTAAATAATCATTTCCAAAGTTGCTCGTTACCGAGGGAGAGCTGGAAACCAAACTTTACCGGCTCCGGATGGTCCGCACACTAACGTTTCCCATAAGCGTTCTCAATCATACGCCCGATTGGTGGTTGCTTTCTCGCTTTTCCACCACACGGCACAGTTCGGCCAAAGGGCGTCCGTTTCTTAGAATTCCTATCACGACTAGGGCGCCGGGAGGGAAAATAAAAATCCATGATAATTGATCAGTTATGTTGGCAGCGCTGACCACCGTCACGTGGCGGAATGTGTCCGACTCTCCGTTCGACCATCGCGCGCGGTACGTGTAATCATTAATAATTTGTTTTTCTTTCCCTTTTTTTTTGGTTGGTTGCTTCACTTTGGTTTCCGTCACTTCGCCTTATCGCAAAGGACGAAAAGTTTGCTTCTGTGCATCGATTTCATAATTTGTTCGCACCACCGCACTGTGCCGCGTTGTTGGTTTACTTAGTTGCGTTGGTTTGTCGGCTTTTTGTTTTTTATATTTTTTTTTCTTGTTGTATCGACCACGGGCCAAACCGGGAGAAAGATAGAGCGCCGGACGGACACCGCCTGGACTTTGAAGCCGTGCCACGTTCGGACGTCAAACTGGGCGGCAAAAGTATAAATGAAGCGATTTGTATTACACCTACCACCGGCAAAAGAAGCAGCAAGAAGCAACAAAAAACATCCCATCGAAATGGAACGAACCATCGTTTGGTTTCATTTTTGTTTTTTTTCTTTTTCGCGTTGCTGCCAATGTTGAACCATGCGCGCGTGAATTGGCTCGTTAATTTTGACAGGATGTTTATGATCCATTTTGGTCGATTTAGTCCATCCACGGTCCCGAGGTGTGGACTGTGTGGTGGCGGATAATTGCTGCCGGTAGGGCTTTTTTTTTTATTCCTCCTATGATCCTCAGTTGCCGGCGCGCGGTGGTGTTGTTTGATGGTCATGTAGCGCTTGGCTTAACGGAATTTAGAACCGCATGTCCAGTAAATCAACGTGTTGTGCCGGACGTTTTATCGCGTTCTAGAGAGCAAGGGGTCGGCATTTGAGTGGATGAGTGTGTAATGCAATTAAGTGAAATGAGGATAATCAATGAAATCGGATGGTTCCGCCCGGTTAACCGCTGGCTGCGTTGAGTCGATCGTATGGTGAAAAATAATCATCCCACAGTATTTAAATTAATTGACCACTGTATTTTAATCCTTTCGTTTTCACAAGATGTTTGATGATACGGTAGTTAACACGATTTAAACTTTTCAATTATTCATATGTTTTATTGTACCAATGGTTGGTGTAAATTGTTTAGCTCGGATCAAGATCAGCGTTGTGTCATATCTACACTATAAGGCCAATCTATTTTTATTGTATTTCTAGCTTAATTCGATTCTATTACATAAATACTTTGTTAACTATTTTCTACTTGACATCTCGATTACTGGTAATTATTGGTGATTCAGAAGTCGTGGTGCGTTGTTAGCTATTCTTGTAAGAGGCGTCCCTTATATCAAATGTCTTGAACACAAATTTTCACAGGAATCTTATCTTTGATGACAACTACAAATCTGTGATAGACAAGGAGAATCGAATGCTTGATTTCGTAATAAGGAACGGTTTATACTTAGAAATACGGTAGAAACTCGATGTGCCTGCAGTCAAGCAGTCTGCGCCTCGTTAGTTCGCTCAATCTTGGAGTTGAACTCCGTAACCTGGACGCCCCGCTCTGCAGTTTAGATAGGTAGACTTGAGTCGATACAGTGCAGGTTCACTAGACTAACTATTCGTAATCTGCCATGGTTTGACCTTTCTAAAGATTTAAGTTACTGCGACCTATGCTCTTTGCATGATTTACATGCTGTCTGTATCTTTGCATGCTGTTAGATTTTTTCTATCAAATCTTTCAAGTCATCCACAGTTTCATTCTTGGAATAAACCTGCACAGCGGTGTATATCGTTTCAATAGCTTAATTTGAACAATTTGAACAACGTTTTATAGACCGTAAGACTAGAAGGGTCGTAAGAATTATCGCTAGCAAAGCTCGAAAACTGCATAACTCATTAGACCAGAAACAAAGTCCTCAGTTACTTTGTTGGCACATCAAATAAACAAAACATACAAAACATAGAAAGGAAATATTTTTTTGCAGTGCATTTGTATTTGCTTTAAATCAACAAAACTCCGCCGAATAAACCCTTCCACTCATTGGACCGTGCAATGAGCACTGCTAATTGGATCAGTGAATTAAACCTTGGCCCCCATTCTGCTCGAGTGCACTTGTCGCGAGCACTTCATTTGTCCGACGGGAAATATTTTTTTTTTGTTAAAACCCTCCTCGCCAGAGCAAAAGGGCAGCACTGCTGCAGACATTGCCAGTACCGTTGACCAATTTGGCACCCAACCCAGGCAGTGCACGAGATGGAATTATCCGCCTCGCCAACTGACTGTCGACCCCTTGAGACACTCATCCGGCGGGACACGTTTCGCTGACTCGAACCTTTTCCTTGCTGCTCCGGGAAAGCCTTCCCGCCGCTGGACACACGCCACTGTTACGCCACCGATTATCCCATTCGGAGCCGGTGCGTCTGTTTCGGTCGCTTGTCATACGCCTGTAGTGCCTAGTTCGTTTTCTCCCCCGTGCCTAGTTGCCTTAATCACACAGTCCAAATGTTGAACCCTTTTTTTTGCCTGCCAAACGGTGGTTTGGGCACTTTGGGATGGCGTTGCGGCGGATGGGTTTCCGTGGTCGCGTGATGAGTTCGCCGCTATTTCACTTCCACCGCTTGCAGGTTGGGCTTCCAAAAAGGGAAAAGGGCTCCGGTTTGGGAAAGTTTGGGAAGCGAGCGCCTCCCGTTTCCCCCAAGCCCAAGCGTCAGTGTGCGGGGAATCGGGAACGGTCGGGCCCCGCAGTCCGTAACCCTTCGTGAAGTTTAGCACAAATCTGAATGTTCGCGGAAACTTTCAACGAAGCGTAAAACTGGCAGATTTAAATCGAGACCGATGACAATGATGGAGGAGCAAAACGACAGCAGCAAAAAAGAGCCCCAGCACGGAGAAACGTATCGCTAGGGCTCCTGCGGTCACCGAGCCGTCCACAAACTCCGGAAAAGATCCACTTGTCCGCCTCGTCGTTGGGGAGCGAATCCGTAAAGGGGATTAATTTGATGATTTTTTCCGCTTGATCGATTTCGGTTTTACCAACCCCAGCTGGGGCGGAATGGAAAATGTTGATCCTATTCCAACATGGTAAATTTGGTGTGGTGAGGGTCTGTGGGAAGGGACGGTGGGGGAGAAAGGATGACTTTACAGGGATTTGGAGTCGCTGTGTGAATTTGTGTGCGGTGTGCGTGCGTTTTTGCCTTGCCTGCATCGGACGGCACTTTGGGGGAGAAAGGTTGCACAAAGCTTAGTAAAGAAAATATTTTCCTTCTCGGCTGTCCATGTTTTTGGGAGAGCCTCATCATCATTTCCCCCTTCTGTACCCTATCCCTTTGCAGCTTTCCCATTTCCAACAAATTGTGGGATAAATTGGTTAGTGCGTGCTCTCGAGATGATGGAAGGAGGTGCGCACCTGCCTGGAATCGTTGATGAACGGATTGCTGATTGACACAGATGGTTCTCATTTCCTTGGGTGTGTGAGTCTGTTCGGGAGTTTGGCTTCTCATCCTATGAGGTGGTCTGGTGATTGATGTCTTCCCTTCTCCTCCTCCCTACCGATCACCCTTTGCAGTGGAAATCCTCCATTATTCCGGGCAGGGACCTTAATGGTTTTCGAGAGAAAGTTTCGAAAATTTGCTTCAAAAAAACAAACAAAAAACAACCCTTCGCTCGGCAAGGAGAACGGTAGCTGCTGCCCTGAACGATGCGGCTACTGGAGCTTTTGTTTTTCTTTAATAAAAGTTGCCCTGGCTGTCATAATGGCTCGGTCGCAGCAGCACCGTTGCAGTTAACATGCCGAACGTAGCTCCCTGTTCATGCTGCCGTTGTAGCGATACTTCCCCGTTCGATGATGATGGATAGTTTTCAGCAAAATTGGATCGTTGGTGTATTTTGGGGTATCGGTCTTCATGTGCTCTTCGTGCCGTGCGTATCAGCTACAACTTCCTATTCTTCCTTTTTGCATGGCATATCGAGGAGCTTTAGGCAAACCTTCGATCGCGCGAATCCGTTCTTGCCCCATCAGTCAGTCAAGGTGTCGAAAGTGCCAGCTGAGCTATCTGCAGTGTTAGTCGTGATTTTTTACAAAAACAAACACACGTACGTGTAAGCAAAGGCGATGCGTGGCGCATCGTCGGTTGATAGTAAGATAGTGGTTCGATGTTTCGTATCGAGAAAGATTGGAACATTCCACGAATGCTCAGCGCTGTTTGATGCTCAGACAACATTCCATTCCCTTTCCACGTAGCGTTCTCTAGTGCCACGTACATGTTCTTCTAGCTGGTCAAAAGCTGAGTTGTGAAAATTTCTCCACTCCCATCTGCGCTACGTTTAATCGGCAGCTTAACGTACGAAACGAGAGAAAACGAGCGAAGCCAACGCAATCATCACACAACCACCCCCTGCAAGCATCTGTTCATATGTAAGCGCATCCTAGACGTGTTGCGTCAGCAGGCCGACATTGCAGATGCATGGTCCGGATTCTTGAAACGAAACCGGACCTAGTCTCACGATATCCCATTCAGTTGTAGTGGTAGTACAGACGGCAACCAAAAACAAAAAAATAGGCAAGCAATAGTAATGCAGATTTTTGGAATGCATTGTTGCCCTTTCCGCCAAACCTCTGTCTGCCACACTGTCCGGCAGTGGCTGGTCACGGGACGACTGATCCCATCGTTCTGGTTCAACTCCAGCAAAACCAACGCTCAAGGGTTAAAAGTTTGACCAGCTTTTCCCTGGCAGCAGCTTTCTGCCACTCTCCTCTCCGCTCCATCGGTAGCGTTTGGCATTCTTGGGCTTTGTGGTTCGGTGCCACCACAGAGCATTACAGTAGCGGAACGACACAAGCGCGTGTGTGTATGAGAGAGAGGGCAGGATATGTGTAGGATATGTGTCGGTCATCGGTATAAATCTGCACCGTTTTCTCGGGGAAGAATTCCAAACGCATCGGGAGCTCTGCATAGCGGCATTCTTTTTTTTTGTGTGTGTGCCGAATCGTTGCCGTTCCTACTCCTCGAGGTGACTCATGCATACATGCAGCGTTGCAACATGCTCTTCTCCTGCAGTTCAGCTGTAGGAGAACCGGGAGCCAAATGATCATGCTGGACAAAATGGTCACCTGCATTATAAGCAAATGTACAATTTAATTGAAAGTTGAAGCTGTTGAAAAATAATTGAAATTTGATGTTTGATGCATACTACGACCGTTTAATATCCTTGATTTCGTATTATATTAGTAAAATATTTGGACATACAATAATTAGTGCTCAGCATATGCTTCCTAGAGAATCTCCTTTAGCAAATAGTTAAAGGAAAGAAGTTAGCAAATAGCGAATAATAGTTTACACAACCCGCTAGGGGCTAGTTGCTTCTGATGTATGGTTCATGATAACTTATCTATTAATTTTAAAATAGGATACTTCAAACGGCATATCACAATAATACAGTTAAAGACAAATCAAAACCCAAACTTCAAATCTAATCTAAATCAAATCTAAAGTACCTCAAAAAGCCGTTAAATTACCTTTTCACTGGTGTGGATGTACATTTTTTCCGGTTTGCTTTGACGTTTCATTTTTTAATACAAGAAACTCCAAACTTTTAAGTTCGCGGGCCGCATTGCTTCACATATAATGGTGATGAGGGTCATTTTTACATTGTTAGTATTTAATGTGAACGTTTAAATTTCGTCTTTATAAGAAAATACTAACGTAATATACAAAACTTCTATAGCATTCTATTATTTAAGCTTGGTATACGTCTCTGAAAGGCAACAATAACATTTTCTTTAAAAATAGTCTCAATAATTAAATACTTATTTTAACCTTTACAATGTCGCCACGGGCCGCGTAATAGGATCTCGCGGGCCTTCGTTTGGTAGACCCCTGTTTTAATATATTGCCCCGCACTGTGACCATTTTGCTGTGACCATGTTGTGTGTAATTTCATTAGTGTTTAAACATCAATGTGAAGTGATTTACTCAAAGAGATATAGAGCATTATCGTAAACATGACCATCTTTTCCCATGTTACCCTACACGGTGTGCCAGAGTTTCGCGTTTGAGACTATTTAGTGTTGTGGTGTTTCAGCAGCAGCATCCAAACGGATCGCAACCAGTTGTGCTCTACGAAACATATACACAAACACACACACACACAGGGACACATTCTAATCTCCAGTGGAAACTGGAGACCCGAGACAATGAGTATGGTAGGAATCGTTCGAAGTGCATCATAAGGTTTGCCCTCTACTCAACGGTTTTCCCCGTTGCAAAGAGCACATTTTTGCTGTGGAATGCACAGTTCCGGCCAGATCCAATTTGGATGCGATCCTGAAAACCGTTTAGCAGACTTCGCCCGAACTTTTCTAATCGACTTCAAGTGCTGCCCCACAACAATCGAAGCGAATCGACACGGGCGGTGAGTGGCGATCCGGCAGTCGTGCTGCTGTATTTCCCTGAAAAATTGGACACAGTCGGTGATCGTACACTATGTGTGTTACCAGAGTGAGTTTCCTATTTTTTTTTGGCTGTTTCTTCCAGCGCTGTGGAGAACTGACACCCAGAAGTACAACCAGACCACAGCGTCTACTCTATTGATGCATTGTAGTGTCATTTTGTTGTTGCTGTGTGTGTGTGTCTGCTCTCAATTCACTTTTGCAATTTCCGGGTTTGCAATGTTGGTTTTGCGTGCTGGTGGGAAAAGGAACGCTGTGTGGGGTATGAAAAGAGGGTTTTTTTTGTTTTACGCCAGTATTTCTTTTGCTTCCTGCCAGAAAACTTGATTTCCATCGATAATTTGCATTTACTGGACGACCCTTGTGTGCACTTGCTATTGGCGTTCCGATCCGTGTCCGGAAATGGCGCACACAGTGTAGTGCCTGACACATGCATGCATCGATCTGACCTGTCCCGTAATGTTGTGCCAGAATGTTCGATTGCTTTCGCATCGATACCGGCACCGGGTTGACAGTGCGAGCAGCTTGGTGGGTTCGATTGGTCCCCTAACTATGTTTTCGATCCTTTGTTGTCTGGAATTAAGTTTATGCGAGGTCACACTACGATCGAAAAGGTAAAAAGCTTCCTTCGCGCGTCAAACGATATGGCATGGTTTATGGCGGTTTCCTCTTCATGTTTTAAGCTACTTTGCATCATAAAACACAACCGAAAGTTCGAACTTGAACGCGCTCATCAAGTTTCGCCTCTTTGTGGCACAAAGATGAACTGGCGCGCCGGGGACTAATCTTTGCCGTGAGACTTTATTTATTCGCCGCTGTCCAAACTCACCAAACACTTCTGCGAAGCTCATTTGAATGTTCGGAGCTGTTCACGGTTGTGTTGTTATTATGTTTCGCTCATCTTACTGTAAATATAAAAAGAAAAAAAAGCAACCTATTGGTGTTCCGTCTAGACCGCCAACAATGCACTGCTCTGCCATCGAGGAGGGCGTCCAATAAAACGTGACCCGGCACCTCGGCAGCGCCGCAGTGGCAAAAAAGGATGGCTTGCCACGCAGAGAGCATTACCAGGGTGGCCAGTAGTGTTGGGCGTTTCTTTGTTGCCTTTATTTAGAATTATCGCACGATGGAAACGCGCACGGGCGGTGGTTGAGGTTGAAATGGCTGACATAAAGTTTCCTCTTGCTAGACAAAAAGTTGGAACTAGTTATACTTCTTTTTTCCTCTACTTGGTACCTTTTGCTTCGCTCCGTTATTACAACTCAACGGTCCTGTTTCGCCTGGCTCTCGCTCCGCAGTGACATTCAGCGATGCAATATTCTACTGCCGAGTGGTTAAGTGGGAAAGTATGTTTCAGGTACGATAACCGTTCCCGCCGGTTATGATGTTTTATGCGCTATTGATAAATACGGCTGTGCCGGAGTGTGCGTTGAGCTTGGTGACTAGAAGCACTAGGGGAAGGGCGGAGTATTACTTAAATCAAAATCGCTTCGTTTCGTTTTCATCCTTCTTGCCGTACTTCTGGCGTACACTTGCGCTTTGGAATGATAAACAGGGTAAGGATTACTGTGGTGTTGGATGGTTCGCTTGGCATTCCGGTCCGGGCTGCTTCCCGTTTGAACTGTGCACTCAAAAATGCATTATATTGCTATGCAACTTATTTGCATGCCGCGTGTCCCTTTGGTGTTCCCTTTCGGTCGCAATTTGCCGTGCAACGTCGCCTGCTCCGGTGGCATTTGAAGTACATTTATCTTCACCTTTCCGCTCCAAGCGTGATGGAGAGCAGGTACAAATCCGGCCAAGATTGTGTGCTGCTGTGCTTGCGCGCATTGAGTGACTTGAGCGTTGAAGCTTCGAGCACATCGTGGATCGTATTCTTGGTCGTTTGTTTTCCCATCTTTTGCAAATTTGCAGTACGTTCTTTGTTGTACTCATGCCCTATTGTTCGTTTGTCCTGCACAATCGAAAACAGGTAAACCCATTATTCTTTAACTCGTTTTTTTTTAAGTAGATGAGTAGTTTCATTTCATATTCCACCCAGTTGACGCTTCCTGCATTGCTTCTTACGGATGCGTTTGTCGGAAAGGCGGAAAAAGATTCAAAAATTTATTCATTTATCCTTTCTTCATTTTTCTCCCTTATTCTTAACCAACCCCTTCTCCAACGGTAGAGCATTTTTGTGGCCAACTTTTTCTCACTACCACATTGCAAGGGGTCTCGTTGACAGCTTACCGAACTGCTCGGAAGTGCTAATGCCAAAAAGTGAGGCTTTCACAAAATAAAATGAAGGACCTCTCTTGCGTTCGCCCATTCCACCCAGCAGCGCCAACCCCCTTTTAGCCAGCTGTACTCTTTCGCTGTTGTTCGGTTTGGGAAGCGGTTTGAAGGATGGATTGATGATGCTCTGGGGTTGTAGAGTGGCTTTTTTTTTGTTTGCTGCTACCGCTGCTGTTGTTGTAGTTGGAGTGAGCCCCCCCCCCCCCATGAAACCCGAACCCCATGAACCGCCCGGTACGAACGAACACTCCACCGTTCATGGCGTTGAACGATGAATGACGTTAAGAGGAATACTTACCGAAAGCTAAAAACTTCTTGCCGCCAACCTCCCCACCCCCCGTATGCTTGGAAGCTTCCGTTCATGCCAAACATTCTGCACTTGGTGTGATGCAGCCTGGAAGAAAATGGTGGGGGAGAGGGCGGGGGGGGGGGAGATGGTCTGCTAGCAAAAGCCCTTTTTCTGGCAGAAGTGGGAAAGACAAACATTTAATGGAATTTTTGTCGAAGAGCTTTTTACCATAAGGAATGCTATCAAAATAGGGAAAAACGTTCGGTACCAACCAGCCCAGCCATACCTTGGGGTCCTTTTCCCTCTTCCAAGCCCTTGGGTGCAATCTTTTAAGGATTGACAGCGTGTTTTACTTCAAGCGGTTCCTTTTTTTTTACTTCAAGCTTCTATTTCTCTTCGCTGCTTCTCAAAACGTTCCGAAATGCTGCTCAAGCCATCGAACCGCTTTGGCCGGCTGTTGCCTGGTCAAGCGTGAACCGAATCCCTAACCCCCAACCCCGGTGTTGGTTATTTTAAGCGTACGGTGCTATGTTTTGCGTGAAATTACTTGATTTGGTTTGCCGCTTCCGCTGTGGAAGCGTTGGGTCACGATGTCAAAAGGAAGAAAATTGCGTTCGATGGGGGTGGTGTGGGGTAGAGATTAACGTTTAGATATTTTTATCCCTGGCCGGTGTCATTCGTGGGGTACTGCCCGAACCCGTAGGCACTCCCGATGATTTATAGCACAAATATTTGAAACATTTTTGTGCCAACCAACTTTCATTTGTTTGGAAAATGAAATTCTCGCCAGCATTGAAGGTTGGAATGTTGGAAAGGCAGAAGGCCCTGTGTTTGGCCGACGCAAGGGCGAGAATGTATTTTGTTTTATGCTTGCCTATTTCGGGCGTGAGAAATGTAGGACTGATGTTTACTCTTTAGTTTATTATGAAAAGCTCTCTTTACGGTCGTTTTACCGTGCTAAAATCAACATGCTCCGAACGATGCGGATCATTTCCGACCGCGATCGATTCTAAAATTGACACTGAAACATACTCACACAAACACACACATAGACAAGGTACAAAGTTGTACCTTCCTTTATTGCTGCAAATAGGATACACACACTGCACTGTGTTCACACTCTTCCTCCATGCTTTCTTTCTCTCTCTCTCCCTGGTGTAACATATTTCTCTTCCAACTCAAAACTCGACAACACACTTCCAAGATGCGCACAAAGTTTTGCGAACTCTCCACGGAATGGTGCGCGCGGCAACTTACTGCCGCACCTCGTTGACTTTTAGCGCTCGCGCGGGGCCAAAAGTGTACCGTCGAAGCGAAGCATATGCTTTACGAGCCATTCGTACGTCCCAAGTTTGCACATTCCACATTGCTAAAGTTGCTGCGCCATAAAACAAGCACACGACCCGTCGGAAGAGTGAACCCCGGATCGAAGCAGCTGAAGAACTCGTCCGAAAGGAACTACTCGTGCTTGATAGATCGTCACCATCCACATAGGCGATGCTTCGGTGATCCGCGCGAGATGGGAAAATATGACACACCGTAATGGATATGAGGGGCGGTTTGTGCACGGTAGTAGCAAATGTCACGAAGCTGTAGATATAAATAAGGATAGTCGAAAGCTGAAAACAAACGGAAGGAACATATTAGGCAAGCGTAGCGAGGGAGGCAGGGTTTTATACGACATCGGAACCGGCCCGATAGCATCCTCCCCCGGCTGGATGCATTATCGCAATCAAAACGAAATGTTCTGCCATAACCTTGCCATTTAGCGTCACCAGATGGGAGAAAAAAAATAGAAAAGATGCCATTATTACTATCGATAAATTTCTGGATGTTTTATGTCCCTCCGGCACATCTGGCGAGACACGGAGGGCGGTTGTACGAGGGTTCGATATTTGTGCTTCCATTTCGCTTTGTTTTACGACCCTCTAGGGGAGTGTAGTGGAAAGTGTTTGTGTGTGTATGTGTGGCATCGTGCGCTTTGGAACACAGCGGTATGCTTCGAAAACATTTCCCTCCTGCTTGTGGTATTTGACCTTTTGCTAACTTCGCGGCTGGGTTTCCCTCGTTGCATTTGGATAATCCTTTCATTGTAGCGTCCTTATCTTCGACAAATTCATCTTTTTTGTTTGCACAATGATCAAAGTTTATCGATAAGTCGTTCCTAGTGGTCATTTAAGATGTTCATAATTCAAAAACGTAATTCAAACGCTGTAACTATTCGTAAAACTTCCAGTAATTTGCCCATAATATATGGTATATATGGTAAGAAATTAAAATGAGTGATTTTTCGAAAAGGAAGTGTATACTGACTACTACTAAATTTGAGATGCAAAACAGTGTAGTAAATGGCACCTTAAAGCTGCTTTCAATTTTTTGAACGGAAAAACTATCGCACTATTTTGTAACTAAATTCCTCCTTATTTGCTTCTCATCTACACTGAAACTGGGTTGAATTGAAATCGTTCGCTACAGTTGTAATGTGCATTAGTTTGTCCCGCTGTGGGCGCGGGCTGGTAGAGCTCCCCAGTAGGGAAGGACATTTATTCTCCGGACTTGTCGGATGAAAATTTATCTCGCAAACATTGCAACAATCCGCGACGCGACGGCTTGTGCCCCACGGCTTCGGTTGGTGTGGTACCGCGTGTGTCGAATTCGTTACTGCTGCCGGTTCTGCGGCTGCTTGGGCTGGGGTGATAAATTTTATCATCATTTTCAGATCGGGAAAACCCCCCTTTACCCCTCGGGAACACCACGCCTATCTCCACCCTCAGGTGAGCAAGTTTGTGAGCACTTTTTCGAGAAGCTCGGTCGGGAATTTTGCGAGTGGCGGGACAGGGAAGTTTGTAAATCTTTCAGTGTTGTGGCTGGTTTTCGCGTCCGTGGTGCTGATGCTGGAAGGAAGTTTCTACTGAGAAATGAAGAAAAAAAAGGAGTAAGCGACGAACGTACCAGCGAACGAGTGAACGAGCAAGGGAAACGCGTCAAGCGGTGGGTGAACGTTGCAAAACCATACTCGGGAGAAAAATCCCATGCTGTAGAAAAAGTTTATCGCATCTCGGTGCACGGGCTTGTGTGGTGTGCCCGCGCCATGTGCGCTGGGTTTTTTGGTGGGGTGAAGTTTCTTTATTTAAAATTTGCACCATCGATGCGGTATGGTACTGTTTTGCACATAAAAAAAATTGTCGTAAAATATGGCACGGTAATTAACGGCACCGGGAGCTCTGTTACTCCGCGCGCGGTTGCACCGCTGATGTAAGCGAAGGCAATGTATTGCTATTTTTTGTTGTTTCGCTTCGCCTGTTTTACTGCAGGCTGCGCAATGCATGCCGCGTCCATACACGCTTTGGTGATGGAATGTGTTATTATTTTATTTTGTGCTTCCATTTGCTACAAGAAGCAAGGAAAAATGTAGCACCGGTACCTAACAGATGTATAAATGCACACGCACAGCGTACTGGTGTGGGTCTGGCAAATTACATTGCAAGCGAAGTTGAAGTCAACTGGGACACTTAATAAAATTAAATTTATAGTAACGGCCACATGGGCGGATGGTTGTGCTACCGCATGAGTTAACGAAAACGATGAATAAAACTGTATTATAAATTTGAATCACAGAATCAAATAATAATGTTTAAATTAAAAACGCATTGCTTATTACACACAGTTGAAGCTCATCAGCAAAACGTCGATTGCATATCAAATTACCTCTGTACGGAAAACAGTGACCAAGAGGCAATTAAAATGTTCAAAAACATACCCAATTGCTGTCAAACACACACACGCACCAGGTTGACACCTTACGTGCCCGGCGAAAGTCAATTGCACTCGAAACGTATGCAAAACAAAACATTCACCGAAACACATTCATTATGTAAAAAAATTCAATTAAACTCACCCCTTGTTTCCGTTGCAACCGGTTTGTTGCAATAAGCAATTAATAACATGACATATGCAAATAGGAAGTGCCTGCCCTGTGGAACGGATTTGCAACGTATAATACAAAAAAAGCCATAAGCCATACTCGTAGCCGTAGTACCAAAAACACCCAACGACAGTCGGAGTGGACCAGAAAAGGATGGGTCCAACAGTGTAAAAAATGCAAGCAAGAAACAGGACGGTGCACACAGACAGTTTTGTTTGTTTTTATTTTCGCCGATAACAGTTGTCAGTGCGACATTGGGAAACAAAAACAAAAATCTACAATAAAAACTGTTCACTGTTGCACCTGATATGCGTAACTAGCACCGCGAAGTGTAACCGTTAAAGTGAGCGACTCGAACCGCCAACCAGTGAGGGTTGGGAAAGTACCCTTTCGATGTTGTTTTCGTACTACACCGCACGTCACTGATTGATTTGCATTTCCTCCTGTTTGTGTGTGTGTGTGTAGGAGTTCTGTGGGAAAATTCGTATGTGGTGTAAATGGATGGTGAAGAAAAATTTAAAAATTTATCATCCCCACTAGCGCTCGTTTCCCGGGCGTTTTTTCCTTCACCGTCTCCAAATGCCAATTTTCCACCAGTGTAAACGACACGCAAACCAAGCACAGCATGCTTGCCGGCTGTGGCCGTGCAGAGTGCCCCCGATCGGTGCGAAAAGGATTCGGCAAGCAGGCAGAGCGCGCGGAAGCGGCACAGGAATAATATTTATTAGCATTCGACAGCGCGTGGAAAATTAATGAAAACCATCTGGATTTGCTGCCAGCGGGCGGTAGCGCCATGCTCGCGCCACACGGAACTATCGTAAATTTGTGCGCTTCGAAGCATGTGTGTGTGTGTTTCTGCACATGTTTGAGCGCGTATGTTGGCCCATGCAAATAAATTCTGGTTCCGTGGGAGCGCCAGCAGGCAGGCTGCTGGGATGGCATTCGCCCACTTGGAGAAGTAGCTAAATCAAATATCATTAAAATGTATGGCTTTTTCTGACGGTGTGTCGGAACAAAAGTCGGGGCGGGTAAGGGAAGGACAGTGCGCGGGGAAGCAGTCATGTCAATAATTCAATTCTCTATGCTCGCGCTTGCAGCACGGGAAATGATGTGTTGGGCTATATAGGTTTAACAGTTAACGCAACTCCGCCAGCCGAAAGTTCCGTCCATCCGCCGTGCCGTTATCCTGCCGCCAGCTTCCGCCTCGTTCCGATCCCACGGCAGCAGTCAGCTGCAGTCAGGGAAGGGAAAGGAAGTCAGCACGAACCGACTTGTTTAAACTCACACGCTTTGTTTTTTTTTCCTGTGTCGCACAGTCCGGAGTGCACGATGATACAGTGCTGTTGCTAGAGACAGTAGAGACGGGTGAAGGATTTTCCCGAATTTGACTTGAAAAACCTCTAAACCGTAGGAAAAGTTACACACTTGAGTTCGGGTTTCGGTGCGCCCAGCAGACGCTAGCTCTTTCGGGTCCCCCTTGTGCGCCAACATTTTCGTCATCCAAGCGTGATTATTCCTATTGCTCAGGCTCATCCTTCCCCGATCGTGAGTGAGTGAATCGGATTCGGTATGCTTTCCGCACATCCGTCCCTTGCTCCCATTGCTTCCCATGCTGGCACAACTAGCTTCCCGTTGTTCGTCCCGGGGGTGGCCAAAAGCCACTTGAACTTTCGATGGCTTTTGAGGTAGATTTCGCCGACGTTCGTGAGTCGTAGCACGATGCGTGTATCCATATGCGACTGTGCGTGCGTGTGTGTATGTGTAGTTTCGCGTGTGGGAAGGATATGGACAGTTTCATGATTCATGTGGGTAAGCTCTTTTGTGTTGGATTTGTGCGCTTCTCCGTTGCGCTTCGGTTCGGAAACCATCCTAATATCCTATCCATGGTTGGTGCGGTACGTTGGTTAGGATTGGTACACTCCATTCACCACCGCGCCAACCTATGGTTCGTTGCGGTTGTGGTGGTGGTGGTGGTGGTGATGGTGGGAGCGTGTCTTCCCAAAAGACAAAGAAAGAAAGATTTAGCAACTTCAAAGTTGTGCGTGGCTGCTGTGCGTGGAAATCCAATTCGTATAAATTGGACTTTTGTGAGAACGTTTGGTTGGAGTTTTGGCTTTCCTCCCTGAGAGGCAACGGGTTTAGCTTTAAGCAAAATGGCTTTAATGTGACAAAAAAAACTCACACTTTTAGTAAGATTTTATTGTTTCGAAAATTGAAGACAATTATTATAAAACGAAGGTTTTTCAAACGGAATGGTTTTGTCTTTTGAAGATGTGATCATAATCCATGAAATTATCCATTTCTTAACATGACAAATTCCGAATTGAAATATTGCTTACTGATTCACAAAATTAGATACATTAGAAAAGTTTATTTGAACAAACCTTTATAAAAAAGTGGCCTTCGGCAGAGGGTGTTTGTTATACTCAATTCTGAGATGATATCGACAAAGCGAAGCAAAACGCAACGATAATGCCCATCATCAAATGTCTGCTCTTTGCTGAACAATGTTGCAGACGCCCTTGCGGCCAGCTCTCAAACAAACCGCCCACACTGAATTACACAAAACACCGAATCGTGGTGAAAGTGGAAAAACAAACCCACACCAATCGCTGGGAAGCACGGTGCTGTGTTCGGTGTGCCCATTAAATTGTGCGCCCGTTTGGCCGGGCTCGTGTGTCCCACCGACAGGACGATTCGCTTGGAAAGAAGTGCATGAGCTTGTCCACACGCCATCCCACCACCGTGTGCTGCTCGGGCAGGGGGTCTGATTCGTCCATCCATCATATTGTTACTTCGTGTGCTGCCGCCACGCCGCCCTCCAGTGTGAATCATAAATCGTGCCCACCGTTCGTGCCCCATCCTTGGGCGTGCGTCCCAGATTACCGCGGAACGCCGGATCGTGTCCGCTCTCGCACGGCACTCATGGGCAACCGTTTAGCAGCGCGTAAGCGGCTTATTCTACCAAGGCAGCGAGCGCGTACTCCCGGGCCACGTACATGCAGTACACAGTGTAGCTAAGGGATTACCGGGATCAACACACCTCCGCTCGATCCCCCACCGTCCAGTGTCTGCAGTGGCCCTGCTTTTCCACCGTTGGATTCGTTCGCCTGCGGATGCGGCTCCAGTGCCATGTTTTGCATGTCTTTTCGACAAATCAATTGCTGCCCGCCGCTCACGCCCACCTCGACAGCCGCCTCACTATCAGTCTCCATATGGTTCACGCATGCTGCAGGCTTTCCTGGCTTCCGTAATCCTTTGCACTAATCCCCTCTTTTTGCCGGCGGCGTGCAGCAACTACTGCCGCCGGCTGGGGAGCGATGTTCGAGTTAATTCGCTGTTGGCTGTTGTTGATTGAGAGGCGGTTGAGATACTACAGGCTTTACCTGCACCGTTATTTGCGAATACGTTTGTTGGCGGATACGTATTCGATCGATCGATCGATCGCTCGCTCTCCCGAGCCGGAGCGGAAATGGGGCTTCTTCCGTCTGTCACTTTTGTCACCGTGCAGGGTGGTGCGCGGTGGGAAAGCATTCTCCATTCCGAAACGTACACCCCTTTTTTCGGAGCAAAACGGTTCGAAACGGATCGGGTTTCGGGTTCGGGTCTGAAATGCTAATTTCCCGTGCACTCCTCGTGCACCGTGTACACCTACAGCTCTTCCGGCGCGGTTCTATCGATGTGTGCGAGCGATTGCCGGCATTCAATCCGCCCGGTTTACTGCGCTTATTTATTTACCACATTTCCGCTGTGTGTATGTGTGTGTGTGTGTGATTCCCCACCCCTTCCCAGGACAGACAAGCTTATCGCTTCTTTGTAGTGTACACGTTCAATGTCGGATATCGAATAGGTTACTGCTTTCATCTTTTCTCACGGCCACGTCACGTTTCGAGGATCGCGCAACTTGGGCAAGTGGAAACGGAACAAAGGTGCCTCCTCCCCCCCCCCCTCTCGAAGGATCCGTTTCCCTGCTTTTTGTGTTGTTGTTTTTTCCGCTTTCGGTTGCCGAAGGGATGGCTTGGGTTGTTTACCGAGCTACACACCGTCGAGGAGCGGTATACGCTGTCTGGTGATCCTTCACGGAACGCGGCGTCCGTCGTCCGGGCAGCTTACTGGGTGCGGATCGTAAAATATGCACACGGTACTATGATACGCAGCGGATGATTATTTATGAGGCGGAAGATCCCGCCACACAAAGCAGGCGCAAGCGAGTGAGCGAAGCAAGAGCAAAAAAAAGGGTGTTTCTATGTGCTTGGCGGTAGACGTGAGGTAGAGCGGAAGGTCCCGTAGTCTATCGGTGGAACTTTATCAACAACCGAACCCAACCCAAGCTACACCGTAAACACACGCAAATCAAAGCCAATGCATCGCATGGAACATGAGTCAGCAGAATGGAGGAACAAGGGATTTACTTCCTCTCTACCTTCGGTACCTGCCATAGCCATGTCATTTTATGTGGGATTTGAAGTTCATAATCCGTAGTGTGGGATGACTAATAAAAAAGAGAACGCAAAAGTCCATCAATATGTCTATGAAGGACTGTTTTGCAAGCTTCCTGGCTCGTCCGAAAAGTCATCATTTCGTCATTCATACATCCCGTCCTGTAATGACCAATAAAGGCCCTCCAAACCAAATGCACAGATGATGATTGCCTTTCTCAGAACATCCTCCGCATTCCTGCCCAGTCCCGCATTCATTTATTGACTAATTGCCCTTTTTCTAACAATCCATTGCTTCTTACCAATTCTGTTTCCAGACGATGAACACTCGCACGTCCACGGTGTGCTGACCAGCGACAACCTGTTCGACGGTACGGTTGTCACGAACCTAGAGCAATACTACATCGAACCGGCCGCCCGGTACTCGCCGGAGCTCGAGCGGCGGCACGGTGTCCATACTGTGATCTACAAACTCAGTGACGTGAAAATTCACCAGAACCACCACGGTCACCATCGGCCGGACCGCGGACCGGAGCGGGCGCGCAATGGCAGCAGTGATGCCGGTGAACGTGTGTTAAATTTAGCAACCATCCAGTCTAGCCCTAGTACTCAATTCAATCACGTGCGTGAAGCTGACGGACAAAGCGAACAACGGGCGGCGGAAGTGGACAGCGGAAGGCCCGAAACAACGAAGCAACGTCGCCCGGGAAGCGCTGCGCTGCGGAAAATGCGCCGAAAGCGGCGCTGGCTGGAGGAGGACGAAGTGGTAAGTAACATCATCGTTTCGTCACACATCGTCTCAAAACGGGTACGCATTATAAAGTTCGTGCAGTACCAAAATGCGTGCACAAGTTCGCCGGACGCTGCTCGATAGCACACCGGCAGGTCCTTCAAGCCACATTTGTTAGACGAACTTTTGTCGCCGTTTAAGTTTGCTGTACGTTATCGAAATCATCTTTCCCGCAGCGCGATTCCGAAGGGCTCTCGCGGGCCATTCACTTTCGCGGTGCAGGAACCTGTTCTCACCTGCTATTGCAAAGTTTGTCCTCGCATTGGCGTCAACGTGCCTGAAAGCGAATGCCACCCGTTTCGTGCGACATTGCGCGGTTGGCGCAGCGCGATCGTCGGAGTTTAAAGATAGAGATATCAGGGATTAGCTAATTTTATTTTCTTCCATTTTGTTTTGCAACTCGTTAGGATCGACGAACGGTAAAAGTTGCTTTCGTCGCCACTCCCAACCGGTGGCATCGTCCGGTGTCTTGCGGTGCGGAAAAACTTTAATTCCTCTAGCACACCGGGCACGGTACGTGCTGTCGTGTGCATTTCATTAAATAATGAAACGTTGCTTGCTGGGGGATACCTTTTAAATGGATGAATCAGGATATGGGTGTCAGTGTGGGCAGGGAATGGAAGACAGAGATGAAACAGAAAGAAAGCAAAACAGAGCGCGACGTAGAATTGAATCAAGGTTTGTGCTGAAATCATTCACACACAGCACACGGCGGTACAGAAACGTCCCGGGACGCGTACGACAGAGACGACATGTTACTAATCCGAGAGAGATTAACAGAAACATGACACGAATACCATTTATGAACATTCCAATTTCGCTCATGAAGCCCGAGTTCGAAGACCTTGAACTTCTTCAGCCCGTGGGTGTTGGGTGCAGTTGGTATTTAGAGGGCGGTGGGTGAACTGTGGATGCTTGATGTTACCTTACGGTGGTGCACGAAGTCGGACGGTTTGCAAATGGTTCCTCCTGTGGCTAGTGACCGTAGTAAATCACAACCTGAGGGTGTGCGAGAATTTGTGTAGAAGAGTGTGAACTAAGTCAGTCATTTAGTTTTTGCATCGGTAATCTAATAGAAGACGGCCGACGTTCATTATCGATGATGAGCGGATTTGGCAATAGTAGGACAGTGAAAGCAAGGAACCACTTATACCCATGCGACGCGACCAATCCTGTTATGGGGAAAAAGAACATGTAAAGCTTCTGTTACGATCACAATTTGCTCAAACATCATCGATTTAGGTAAATCTGATTAGGTTTTTGGTTGCGGGATAGCTTTACACTTCCTGGAACGAAAGGCAAGCCTGGCAGAGGGGTGGGGACTATGTTGTCAAACGACACTAATTGTGTACCTTTTCGGGATTGATTGAGGTTCAAAGTTGTCGTAAATGATACATTGATTTGCGGTGGATGGAAAATAATGCAATCTGCACAATTTAATTATACATGGAAATGCTGTGGTTTTTGGAATTCACAACGAATGACATGGTGAAATGTGTCCATAGTTGACATAAATATTTGAAAACAAACAGAATGTAACTTCTGCGTCATACTTGTTCCTTCGCACTTAATAGATACTATTTGTTGCATCGTTTTGTACACACCTGAGGAAATCATGATCAATTTCTATCAGGAATCAGAAATCAAGAAATGCCTTCGGGAATTTCTGATAATGCTCTCGGATAATGTTTAGCATTGTCTTTTTTCTACTGATTGAGTGTAGTGTGTGAAAAGTTATTACGGTAGATGCTTACAAACACCTCGAGACTTACAATAGAGATTTCAGTTTACGAATTTTACATCTAACGAATTATGTTTTGATGCGTTTAAGCTCAGCTGCAATGATCAAATATTCCTTCAAATCTACTCCACAACCGGAAAACATTATGGAAAAGGCACACAAAAATATCAAATGTGTTGCTTTAAGAGCTCTTAAAGTTCCGTCTCTGGTATGTGTGAATGGCTTTTGCATTCTATTGCATCTGTGTGGGTGCAATGGGAATCCGACCGAACGGGATTGGTGGTTTGAATCATTTTAAATCTTTTGAAAGTCCTCGAAACGAAATGAGAGCGATTTCAACTACAGCTAACATTATTCTATAATTTTACGCTTGTGTGTGTATGCGCTGGAAGAGCATTTCTTGTCTAAACCATCTCTACCGGCCCTTAAATTACCGTTGATAATTCTGTACAGGCAAAACTATTTGATGTATTTTTTCCATTGTACCCAGTCGCTACGCAGCCCATTTTATTCGCCTTTCTATTTTATTGCAATCGTCGTCCTTTGATCTGTCGATTAGAGGCAAAGAGAATGAGAGAGTGGGGAAGGATTAAGCTAGGAAGGGTAAGGATTGAAGGGGAAAACCATGCCAGGTACTTTGAGGCTGGTACAGCTCATTGCTTTCAGCTTTATGCTCCCTCACCACCACTCTCGCCAACCGATAAAATTTCAGCTTTCTTCTTGATCAATAGACTATTTCTTCCTTTGTTGAACCGTCATCCGGTCCGGTGAACTTATACGAGCACCCTTCGCTCGAGGGCTGCTGCTTCAAGTACATGCAAACATCCTGCCAGCGTCTGTGTGTATGTGTATGTACGTGCGGAACCAGGGCGTAGAGTTGATTTCGTTTTCGTTTGAAGTTGCGATGCAGCAGCCGCCGTTGTGTGTGGTGCGGAGGAAATTGTAACCCAATGATTTTCGTTAACGGGTATACCACCATTCCGTACTGTTCCGCTTCTCGTTCTGCTGTAGTGGAGGACAGCGGGACGGAGAGGCCCCTCTCCCCTCGGAGCAGGAAGACATGCATAAACGACGGCGGACGGATATCGAACGATTTTCAAAACGATTGCGTTCCGGGGCAGAAACGCTGCAGCGAACAGTGAGTAGTAGTGTCCCCTCCCCTGTCGGGTTTCCGGCTTTCGCAGTCCCGCGACCCGTACCTGCCATACCGCGTGTGTCAACAAGCAGGAATGTGTGACTGTGTTGGTGCCATTTTTTTGTACTCCTTTCCATCTTTTAAACGTTGGTTTGCGCAAAGAAACGTCTTTCTACCCGCCACACCACCATATTCAGCATTCCAGCATTCGCGCTCCCCGTAGGAACGTGTTCATGGCATCTTTTGGCACACTGCCTTTACGTAACGTTCCCTGTCCTTCTCCTCCTCTCGCTGCACCACCTCGCAAGAACCACGTGGGAAAGGATCCCATTCCGGTGCACTCCAATCAGGCCACGGACTAACAAACTCCGCTGCTGCTGGCCCTCGCTGGCAGGCGGCGGAACATAAAATAGCGTCGTGCACGGACGGCAAATCGTTCACCGTCATCGACGCGCTGCTCATGGCGGGGTTGGCGTTAAAAGGTCGCCATCCTCCCCCGGAAAGCAACCGGAAAGCTTTTAGCCTTTTAGTTATTTACAAAGCTTACGCTTCGGTGGCGTTTGTGAGTTGGCCTGGCCTCCTACAGGGTAGGAAGCGGGATTTTCTTCCACTGCTGAGGGCGCAGCAGCATCCCAGCTGTGCAACCGGGTGGTCGCATTTCTTTGCAATCGTGTGTGCGAAAAAGAGGATGGTTTTGTGTGTATGTGTGTCTGCATCCGGTAGATTTAGAATAGAGTGATTGAACCGTACGAAACGACTTCTTCTACGGCTATAGTTTGAATGGCAGAGAATGGCCACCCTCTAGCCCGAAAAAACGGAAGTGAAATGAATGTCAAATCGGATTCAGCAAAAGACGACATCGCACGACGGAGCGTACGGCCATCATTTGAAGGGCTGCTGCAGGGAGCTGTTCTTTGGACCGTGACCCGCGGGCAGCGAAATAAGGACTAGCTTATGTGGGAGCGATGGGGCAGGAAATGGTCTCGAAGGTCGTCGGAATGCGTGTTTCCCGGGTTGCGAACCATCGCAATAGGAAGGATTCAAAGGTGACGAAGGTTTGAGTCAACCGGGACGGCTTCATGGACGGCGGAAGCGAAGACCGTATTTACATTTCAATGACTCAATTCTTTTGGGGCGGGTAGGGAAGGTAGGGTAGGTGATTGAGCGATCGAGCTGGAAAGCTATTTGCTGAGTGGCACAGACAGTTTCTACTTCATCGAATCCGATTGCATTACTCGAAGAAAGCGACAATGGGCCAGTAAAGCATCTCGGTTTGTTCAGTCTCTTATTAGTGTACGTGATTGTGTGTGTATGTTTTTTTTATTGTTCCTTTCGTCTCGGTTCAAACTAACAGTGCTCTCAGTAACCCAAGCCGGAAGGGATGAAGCTCTCACTAGCAACGAACCAATTGGGAACCCTCTTTGCCATTGTTATGTGCTCCGATCCGGCACTATCTGTGCCACTTAAGGTGTACATTAGTGAGTGGTTCTGCACTTTTCCGATCAATAAATGGCAAGCACCACTTCCCTCGTGAAATGAAATCCTTTTTGCCCGTACTTGTTGTTACTGGTTCACTCGAAAGTATGCTCGGTTGGTTCGCTTTTAAAATGGATTTTTTTCTCTCTCAAGATTGTTCTTACAGTGTTAGGCGACCGGCCGAATAGACCCTTGGAAGGGAAAGAAAAACGCACCCGTAACACGCACATTACACAATGTTTTTCCTGTGAGCATTGCATACCTTCACAACGGTCGACTAATCTCCTGCTGCAAAAGCTTAACGCTACTAGTGTGCTCTGGCACGAAGCAGGAAGCCGTTGGTGGGTCCGTTTTGTAAAATGTGCTTCGTTTGTTTCTTTTTTTTTTTGCCTTCGTCCCGACACACACAGGACTTAAAGTTTCCTAATTGCGTTAATTAATTGGCATGCCTGGAAATCATCACTCTTTCCCGACAATGGACAAAGCAAGTATCCCGCCCGCCAAGACTGGGGCAAATTGGAATGGATTTATGTTGGGTAAATTCCCCGGAGCTGACTAAGCAAACGAGCCAGCCAGCCAGCCGGGGAGTGTGTCTCTATCGTTCCGTACTCCACTTTCCCGTTTTTCCTCTATCCTTCCACCACATTGTCATGGTTCGCCGGGGGAAAGGCGACCGTTGTGTAACAGGATGCCGCAACTATTCGCCTGCACCGTGCTGGTGCTACTGATCGACGCTCTCGACGACTCGATGGGGGAAATAACTATAAATTGAGCTGATTAAGATTGTTGAAGCAAGCAGGCACTAATTGGTTGTTGTCTTCTCTTCTACCGTTTCTCTCCCCCCACTCTCATTGACACAGATACAGGAGAGCAGAAACCCATCGCTGCCATTAGATCTAGAGGTGCCGTACAACAATGACTACACGGTAGTGCGCAGCCACGGCAAGACAGCGAACGGTGGGGGCAGCGGAAGCACGATGGATACCGGCGGTGCGGCCGTATCTGGAGCGTCCGGGTCCGCTCCTTCTCCCACCCGTCCCACCATCAACCGGACGGTCAATCGGGGCATTATCGGTGGAACGGGCGTCGGGAGTGGGGCACCGACCGCCCGGACGCCCACGACCGCAGTGAACAATCGGAAGAATCACTTCCTGTACAACATTTACAATCCGCACGGCAGCGGTAGCACGATCATTACCGGCGGTGGCATCGTCGGGGCCGGTGCGGAACAGTTCCCGTGGACGCGCACGATCAACGCGACCGGTACGAACCACAACAAGGATCACTACGTGGAAATCATTACCAAGAATGGGTCGACGCGCAAGAACGTGCCGGTCGCGGATCATCCCGATGTGATGGTGAACGGCAACATTAACCTGAACGTGCGGAACGATCTGCACGACCACCATCACCATCATCAGCAGCAGTTGCTTCAGCAGCAGCAGCAGCAGCAGCAGAAGGAGCAAAAATCGTTTGCCAACTCGCTGTACGATCGGAAGAGCACGTGTATGTTGTATCTGCAGGCGGACCATACCTTCTTCCAGAAGATGGGCTCGGACGAGGCGAGCATCGAGGCGATCACGCGGCACGTGCAGCGGGCGAATCTCATCTACAGAAAAACAGGTTAGTAGTCGGGTTTGAGTTAGTTAATGCAACATGCCTTGTTACCTTTCGTATATACAGGGTTTTACAATGATCTACGATCTATACACTTTTTTTTGCAAAAAGCAGATGTTTTTATAGGTTATATTTTTAGATTCTTCATTAGGTGCTATTGATTTCAACTGATTAGCGTTGCTGTCATAACAACATTTTTTTCAGAATAGTTTTGAATACTAGAATTCTCTTCAGAAATATGAACAGCATTAGCACCAAGTAGTTTGAAGTCAATAATTTACGCAACAAAAGTTAAAATTAGAATATCCAGTTGTTTGGCTTTATCTGGTACTGTGGTACAGTCAACTCACACGACTAAACCATATACCCGTCGTGGGTTCAAGTGTAGAATGGACCGTCCCCTCGTAGCAAAGACTGACTATAAGCGTCCCCCGAGTTACGACTCCTTCGAGTTACGACGATTCGCAGATACGACGATTTTGATTTTGACAGTTAAAAGAAGAAGTTATTGTTATTGTGAAGAAATTGATTTCCACATTTCTAAAGATTCCACAACTACCCGATTTGAATATATAAATTGTGCAAACGGCTTTTGGAGTAAAATTAATATTCACAGATATTCGTCATAAGACTATTTCGACTTACGCCTTGCTTTGGGACATTTTTTTGGTTCCAAATACGTATCTCGGTGGTCACGTGTATCCGCCTGTATGATACTGAATAATTCTCGACAACCTGTAAAGGCCGGACATTAGACCAAGAGGAAGAAGAAGAAGCTGTTTAGCTGTTTCTCGAAGCGCAAAATTAGAAAAGAGTTTATTTCACGAAATCGATTTGCACTTATAAACTAAAAAATCGAGCCGCAAGTTCCAAACTTAACGAATGAACTTCGTGTTTCGTTAAACACGATCAAACTGACAGGGCTTCCTGTGCCTGTGTCTGACCAGTCGCTACACTCTTTATAAAACGCTAAATGTAATGTTTTCGTCTATCAAAACCATTTATTTTCAAAATCTATCAAATTTTAATATTCAATAAAACTACACAAAAAAGCTTCAAAACTCATATGCATATTACATATCAACAGTTTAGGTTTTATTTGACTATCTACAGAAACAAAAGAGTGATACCATCAAAATTGTTGTGTTTAACATATTGGTTATTACCTAATTCAAAAATATTCTTATTACATGTATGTTGCCGTGAAATAATTTGCTTTTATCAAATTGCGTTTATCCTTCTATTCATATTAATTTCCTTTCAAACTAATGAAAACCGTATTAACAATCGTATTTTGCATCTTTCTGACCTAACCTCTCAACCTCCATCCCGGTAGGGCTATAGGGTTAACGATTTCTGAAATCAATTTATTTGTGCCGTGCAAATTGCATTGCCCGTGCCATCCCGAAACAATGTGTTTTTGCATTAAATTGCTTATTCCATTCCATTACATTACAGCATTGCTCCACCGTCATGCCTTTCCCGTGACCTATCGCGCTCGATTGAACCGGAATGACATTACGGTGTTTCGTGAAAATGCATAAGCGCGCGCGTATCGTTCGGTTTAAGTAATATTTTATTGTTACCAGCGATTGCTCGTACCCCTCGTGCCCGGGATCGAGATTTCAGGCAACGAGCTACGATTGCTAACGGTAGCGCACGACGACCTCACCGTTTTCCCGCCTTGTTTGCTACGGAACGGTGCATTACACTGGCCCAGACAATGGGCGATAAGCTCTCGAGCAAAGACTATCGATGAATCTCTTAACCTTCTTCTCCTCCCTCCGTCGGCGTGTCCCCGGCTGGTTCCGGCTTCACAACAATCAACGAACGAACCGAAGAACGGACGGTTGGAATCCAAATTTAGCGCAGGCGTGAGCATGCATGCCACGGGGCAAAATGTTCGCTCGAGAAGCATTGGCACCATCGGTCGTTACCGCACCAGCCCCCTAGGGGTGTCCTCACACGAAACTTTCCAACAATCGGAAAAGGATCGTTCTCGTGCATTGGGGGTGAATCACAAACCAGTATTTGATGGTGGCTGGCATATTTCGGTGCACGGGTTCCGTTCCAAACCGGGACCACCAGGCAGGGAGACATGTGGCAAGTGGGACAAATACGGGAGGATTTCAGAATTCGGAATAACTAAACTGTCACGGCCCCTTGCGCTTGCTGAGGCTCGTTTCGTGTGGCTTGCACCTCTTGATCGGCGGTAAAGAATCGCGCTCAAACAACACAAAAAAAAAACATTCCATAGCCAAAAACTCGTTTATAGCATTACATGGTTGCCGTTCTGACCGCGCGCGCACCGTTCGCCCGTCAGCCGACATCGGAATCGAAATCGTAGCGATAGCTTCGCTCGTAGGTCGGGCCTGTTGCCTGTGCGACAGGAAGTGGGCGGGCGGCGTGAGGGCAGCGTGTTTATATGTATTTTATTCTTGAACATTTGCAACTTTTCCTCCCATTTTTGGTTCCCTGGCAATGAAATTCGTTCTTCTCACGGAATCCACTTTTTTTCACTGAACATCCGAATGCGAGTGCTCCCTTTGCTCCGTTTGCATGTGGATGTACGGAGCGACTATTGGATGCGCTCGAGGGTAAGGGAGGGAGGGTGTTTTGTTCTTCCTTTCAACCAAAAACAGCACACGGGTTGGCATGCCGAGAAACTGGAAACAGTTGTTTCTTCCAGGGAGACAGAACGCTTCTCATGCACTGGGAATGTTATCGTACCGGTGTTGGGTCCGTGTGTGTGTGTGGAAGGTTGTTTTGCTATGCTTTCTCCGCTAGCATGCACCCCCCGTCCCCCCCTTCCAAAAGCATGTGTTTTGATGCTGTAGTAGATTGCTGCTCGAAGCGGTTTGAATGTCACAATGGGAACGGTTTAGAAGCTCTGCAGCGCCGCCGGCCGAAGGGAAGGCATGATGCGGGCGATGTAAGGCAGCACCTTCGTCGCGTCGCTGATCCTTTGAGGTGGTTTTGAAGCAGCGGCAACAGAAATACGGCCTGATTGATACTATCGTTGCATGTGTAGCTCGTTCCGCTTGCTTTGCGTGTATGTGTGTGTGCGCGCTTTTTTCGTCGTGCCTGGAGGCAGTATTGGGGCAAATAATAGAAAACCCGACGGTAGACGTAATGCAGGCAAGCATTCCATTTATATTTTTAACCAGCATCCGGGGTACGACATTTGGAAAAACAGGACTGCCACCGAACATGGAAAGGGTGCACGCCTATCGGTGCTGGCCCAGCTCTTGGATCTCGTTGGAAATTGGACCGAGAAATAGACCGGCAGGCTAACATGCGGAAACTTCAGCGAAAAGCAGCCGCGTGAAGTTTGTTTGACTTCCCGTGAAGGAAGAACAATCGCTAGCTAGAACCGACCGAAAGGGGAAATCTTGATACTGCATTATGATGATTGTTATTTAGCATATGAGGCGCAGCGAGATATCTTTTGGAAAAGAGAGCATGATAAAGAGATTCTTTCTGTTATTGGACATTTTTGCCCAGCAGTATAGAACTGCTGATAGTTGAGTGTTTTGCAATCGCTAAGAAGGAACAGTAGATGTCCAAGAGAAAGGTATTCTTTTCCGAATTGGTTTAACACAAGATGCTTCTCATATATTAACATTTTGAAGGTTTAAATATTTTATAGAAGAGCCTACATAGTTTTACCGAAAAAAAATCCCAACAGTTGTGGCGAAAATTGTGAAGTATTTCGAATATTCCGGTAAAAGCTAAAATTTTAGACAAAACTATGCAAACCGTTTAATTACGAAGTATAAAGAGCATGTGCTATTTGCTATTTACCTCCTTTAACCAGAATAATAACTACAATAGAGTTTCTGCTGCCGCCGGCCGGAATGAAATTCGCTGAAACGGTTAAATTTCTGGCCCGCTAGTTAAAAACGTTCCCGCATACTGACGGCTGCGTCTCCGCTGTGCAATGGTTTTGCAAATTGTGCGCAATTAAATGAAAGGCCGTGCGCTCCTGCGCAATCAAACATTGCGTGTGAAAATCAATCACATATCGTTACGGATCACCGGCACAGCATCAGCCGTTCGGTTTGGTTTTATCATCCTCTCTGTACTGTCATTTGCCGATACTCTTTTTACCCTAGGAAATCACCACGGTAACTCGATCTCGGTGACGCACCGAAAGCGAATGGGGCTGCCGTTTCTTTCTCTATCTCCTTCTTTTCTCCCTCCCCAAGTGCGCAATCTTCCCAATTTCCCGCCCATGACAACGGTGACATTTACGGCCCCGGCCGCATTCCACCACAGGTCCAGGTCCTTCATCAAATTTTACCGCAGTCATTTTCCGGATGACAGCGTCCAAAGGGGCGGGGAACCAACGAGACGGGGAACACGGACATATTTCATTCCGCCGACTCCTCTCATCCTTCCAGAGTCCAGTCCATGCGCTCTCCTCCAGCAGGAAATTCGTTTGGGGTGAGCGCATCAAACCCGCCGAAGAGAATTTAATTCAATCTCCAACGTCCACTCGAACGCCTAGATAACCGATCGGCGGAAGAGATGCGGGCGAAGCGCAGGCGGTACGAGGAGAAAGTCAATTTCCCTCGATGTTTTCCATATCGCTGGGCTGGGTTGGTTGGCTGGGTGTGGTGCGTCTTTGATACGCGTCGCGCTCGATGCCTCGATCCGTCAGATCACTCGTAGGCACACCGCGCTCGGCACGGTATGCTTCAGTAGCGCACCACCGCCCTGGCGAACCATTCATGTTCGAATCGAACCCCCACCGGCGGGTTCGAGACATCGTTTGCGTTAGCAAAGCAATAAGCACGGAAAAGAAGTACATCTTTCAAACCCAGAACCCAGCGGCACGGTAAATTTGGCCGTACCGCAACCGAAATTGTGTCGTTTAATCTTACCTTCACGGTTGATGGGTATGAAGCACGCTCGCTAACACCTCGTCAGTTGCTATACCGTTCGTCTTACGAGGGCTGTTCCGAACCGATGGAGAATCCGCAATGAACTCAATCAAAGAGGAAAATCGCACAAAAGCAATGTGATGAGGCAAAGGTGTGTTTTTAAAGTTAAAGTAGAACTATCATGTCACTGAATCGACGGCGTATTGATTCGTATGATACAAAACTGTGAACTATCAAATACTATTTTTATTATGAAAGTAAATACGTAACCATTTATGTGGCCTTATAATTTCACAATAATAAACACACACAAAACCGACCGAATGCTCCTTTGATACACAATATAATATTTAACTAAAAATTATGCTTTTAAAAGAAGAAACTCATTTTTGATAAACCTTTTATCAAACTAAAAATTACACCAATGCGCCATTTTACAGCTTTCCACTGATTTGCTTTTGCAAATCGGATTTGGCCAAAGTTTTGTTTTGCTGCTATGCTCATCCCTCTATCAAACGCACAGTCCGAATAAAAACAGCTGTCAATCAGTGCAAAGATACGGAGCAGCCGTAGTTGAAGGTAAATCCGGTTAAGCTACCTGCTACCACCGGGCTTCTCCATCGCTCAGCACAATCCACCAGGCGCCTCCATGCAGTCCATGGCAAACTCCAGGTGCGATAAATAAAAATTCAAATCCCAATCAAAAGCGCTTCCGTGCGTGTGTTGAGTGATTAGATTAGTGAAAATACGGCACAGTATAGAGAGCGACAGCTAGCAATCCAGTGTGGCTCGGTACACAACGCACCCGAAAAAAGCGGTTTATCCAGCTTTGCTTTCCACTGTAAATTTCCATGTATCATTAAAAAAAAAACGATGCACAGTCATTTTTCCAATTAAGTGCAAACACTTTTCCGATCGTTTGTTTAGCTAGCAGTCAGTTTTTTGGCACGTGCATTCGGTAGATGGTTTCCATTTTAAAATCTTCCAAATAATAACAACAAAAATGGAATGCTAACGTGCGTTTCAGTTCGATAATAGGCACAACGATGCTGAACAAAACAAAGACACATGTTGTTCATCCCGTTTGATGCACTTTTCAAGCGTGGTGGAAGCTAAATGTTGGACCAGGTATTTGCTTGTTTCAAGCGTGTGAAAACGTGACTTCAGTTGGTCCAAAAGATGAAAGGGAAAATTGTTTTGAAATGTGTTTGCACAGCACGTACTGTGTCGTGCGTTATGTACATGAGTCTTGCCAGCCAAACAATGCGCGATGACAGTTTAACATCGAATAATAGTGGGAGGGAAAAACGACTAACTGAACATAATTTATTGTCTCTAGCCGTGTTGTTGCCGTACACCAACGTACACCAACGAGCCACTGATCAATGCATTAGCAACCAGCGGGGCGGCCGGGCGACCTACTACCGTGCGCTGTCGCGCTGTCTTCGTGCGGACAAGCGGCGGTTCACCGAAATTTATTCCATCCCAGCCGGTGGCCAGCCCCACGGCACACGCGGTGGTGGCTCGCACAAGAAAACACGACCAACCTATTACCGACTGGAAACCGCCCATTTAACATCGGCTCGGATGTTAACGCCCGCCATTGAGTGCCACATCAATGTCGCAGCCACCCGGTCGCAGGCGCCACAAACCACCGCCGCGTGCGAGAAGCGAATGTTTCTCGAGTGAATAATAAACTCCGGAAAACCGATAATTGTCTTCTGGCGCTGACACAAACCGGGGGAAGAATCATTCGCCGCGAATCGAGGGAAGGGATGAAGCGGGACGCTATCGAAACCCCCGTTTCCTGGTTGGAGCCGTTCTTCATTTTGCACCGGGCTGGGTGACAGTTTTGTCAAAGCGCGTTCCTGCCTTCGGGCAGCAGGTCGCTTCTAATCGAGACACAGCCATTGCGTCGGACGACGGGAAACAGAGGCAACCGCGCGAAGGGCGCACACACACACAGTGTGTGCGGAGCAGCTTGTCGCTTTAAGTGCCTAGCATGCCTAGAATAAATTTAAAATTATCGATTGTGGTCCGGAACAACATGGACGCGCGATTATGTTCGTGCGGTTTTGCTTTTCGCACCGTACGCGCTTGTCGTGTCGTCGTCGGCGGTTCGAACGGATGGTCCCATAAATTGCAACAATTTATGGCACAACATAAACAACGCGGAAAGCCCATAAGCGGGATCAAAATTGAGACATTGCGAGCGCATTTTAATTGTCTGTCCTGCATAATGCATAAAAATCGGCACATAAAAATCGCACACAGAGTTCACTGGGCGCGGTAGAGATTCGGCACCCATTTGTTTGGGATTTTGGAATTAAAATCCGGTAACCGGTAACGTCAATCATTCGCGGGTGCCTGTGTGTTGCTGTCCATTGCTGTTGGCTGCGCTTCTGCAGAAGGGCGGTAAAAATAATATTTGTTCATTTATGTATCTTTATTCCACGACCCGCCCCGGAATACCTGCCGACGCGGAATACATAATGCAATGTGCAATTGGAAAACGGTCATGGTGCAAATAATTGATACAATATGTCACGAAGCGCAGGGAAATGGTTTTGCAATCATGCCTATGGTGAAAACTGATCCGTTGATTGCGCTTGCGGTACTTCTACAATCGAAGCCACAATTATGAAAATTGCCCGAACTCAATGATGCATCTAGCTTTATTATTTATTACACTCGGATAACCTTTTTGTAATGTTTGTTTTGTGTTTTTTTAATCTAGTTAAAAAAGCAAACATAATATAAATGAAGTCACCATATTAATTATATCACAATTTGTTATGTGTGAGTTTTTGTATATTTTTTTTATTGATACTATTTATATTATTTAAACTAGCATCACTTGATGGGAAGAATAGAAAATAATTTTTTTTTAGAGTTTTCGATTTACATAAATTCTTTGAACAACAATCGCTCTGCTTTGAAGCATTACTGAAATGATTCTTTTGTCAATCAATACCAACTGTGTCGAACTTATTGCCAACATCAGATAATTAATGCTGAACAAAATCTCCCATTGGTAAACGCTGGTACTTTCTAGTCATTGCACTTGCAAACCATTTAACCATGGTAAAGCAGAGTAAATTAACAAAGCTAAACGAACCGTATAAAACCTAACCAGTAATTTAATCCATAGCCCTCTTTCTGGTATGGATCGAGATGCTCCTGGCAGACGGGAGACGGAAAGCCAGTAAAGAATAGTTACGTTCCATCTTCTGCTAGGAAGGTAGATACCTTTTTACAGTATTTTTGTAATAAGTACACTGCACAGACTCGATACCACATTGTGTTGTTGTCGGTCGGCACACTGTGACTGTGTACCGTCCAGGCAAATCCTGTGACTTCTTACTTGAACGATCCGTAATCCCTGGCAAATGTCCCTCTCCCTAGGCTGCTCGGCACATTACTTCCGGCTAAACCGGAACGTCCTGTCTCCTCCCCCGGGCGGAGCTGTATGACCAATCGATAAATTTAGCTTTGACTTGCATTGGCGGTTTGTTGGGTATTTTTACTCAAGCCCCGGGGGGATTCTGGCTGTCCGGTGATAACTGTACTTACAGTCAGAACACCACAGTACCGAAGCACAAACAGCTAAGCCAGTTTTAATACGTCCCAACAGCTCTGCTCAATAAGCAAATCCTGACCAAAAGCCACAAAACGTCTCCTGGTGGTTGTTTGAGGTGGCAAATTGTTGCAATGGCCAGGTGTACCGATGTGATACCGGTGTAGAGGTAGATGGTAGATCATCAACTGCACCAGCGAACTGGAAAGCGAACTGCACCAGTGTTTAATGAAAACGAAATTAAATGCATCTGTAAACATGCTGGCAATATAGCCTACATCCAGGGTTTCCATTAGTGAGTGCACTTTTAACCGTACAGATGATACTATCAATTTTACGGATAGTTGATTACAGTTGCTTTAAACCGAGACTTCTGTACTACTATTTTTGACAGTAATAGCAAAGATAAAAATAATGAACTATTAAAACTGTGCTAATGTTTTATGTTCGAAAAATATCATGAAAATGAACAAAAGTAGCACTTTACATCTTCAAAAGTTACATCTTTTGACATTAAGTTAGCTTTAAAATCGAACGAGGCGCTAAAATTATATTTTCCCAATTGCACACTAAACCCCATTTCTCATGTACCACAAGAGTTGAGCAACAAGCAGCATTTTGATAATTCAAACTACCTTGCAAAGTTTTTTTTATTTACTTAGAAACCATTTAATATTTTTTATACATAGTGTATAACATCTCGATTTTACGTTTAAAGCAACAGAATCTTTTCCTATCTACTAAAAATATCTCTCAGTACACACCTCCTCAGTTGCCTTTGCTTCGCAGTACAATAGTTGCACATGCGACGCACATGATTGTTCCATTATTGTGCCCTCTGGTACTTCACGACAACGAGTCGGCCGGCCTCTTTGGAGAGCACTTTGACAGCTCATATTGCCCTTCTCATGCTCCTTCGTTCCTTCTTCCCTTTACTTGTTGCCCTTCGCCTTCTCCTCCTACAACTCACACATCGACAGCCAATGGAAAAGCGTCAGTCATTAAGGTGCGAGAAGAAAAGCAAACATTCAACAAATGTCATCATCATGCTACCCACTTTTCGCACTCCCTGACTGCTCCGTTTTGCGTATTCTTTTTCCCTCGCTAACCGGCGCAGGTGGTGGAGCAATCGTCACTCACCCGCAAATCATCATGCTGTGGCCGGCCGTACATAGCGCGCGTGTCGGTTGCTGCAGAATGCTCTCTGCGATGTTTGATGCGGTAGGCCACCGGGAATAGGGGAGCCAAAGTGTGGTGGTGATGATGATAGCACCGCAGAGTGAAGGCTGAAAACGGGGACGACTTACTCCGTGAGCTCTTGACGCTTTCTTTTGCTTGTCGGCCAGGTGTACCGGATGCCGCCGGGTGCAACGGGGCATCCAGCATTCCAAGCAATTTCTGTCCCGCCACGAAGACATCCATCTCGTTTGCCTCGTTTGCCATCGTTTCTAGTGCGACAGTCGCAAATGCATTTCCCGTTCTTCTTGGTACTACAATCCGGGAGTGAAAGATGGGGTTGGAAAATTTGTCACCTGCACAAATGTGCAACGGGTGATCTTTTGCATTTCCTGGCGCTGCTGTAGGTGGGTGCGGTTGGGTAATTCTGTTTGTGTTGTGAATGCATGGCAAACTACAATAGCGCAAGGTGAGTAAAGGGGAAAATGTAAACGATTGTCATACAATCACCGGCTCTCCGGCAGGCTGCCAAGAATGCTGGATGCAGTTTTTGTTGTGATTGTTTGTTTGTGCTCAGCCAGTTGATTGAGAAAATTGCTTTGCTTTCCATATGATTCGAAAAACTTAGTTAAACCCTAAACCTTAATCGATCTTGTGGTAATTACACCCATCAACTTACCGAAACTAACACGTTTTTACTTGCTCTGTTTCAGATTTCAACGGCGACGGAAAGCCGGATAACATCACCTTCATGATCAAGCGCATCAAGGTGCACAACCAAAATGCGCTGAAGGATCCATCGTACCGGTTTCCCGGAAACTATGGTGTGGAAAAGTTCCTAGAGCTGTTTTCGGGTGAGTTAGATTGCTTTTGTTTATCTTCTTGAACACACTCTCTGTGTGTGTATTTAGGAAAGTTTTGTATTTCGGTTGCCTCACTGCAAGCAGCACTACGGAAGCAGCCCCCCTACACCTTAAACTCGACCAGCGTGTTTGTAGAATTAATACTTGCACAAAGTATCTACGGCAATAGGCAATAGAATTGATCCAATAATTCTAAATAATCCTACCCCGGTAGAGGCTGAAATCATGAACCCCAACGCATGATTTTCTTAACGAAATAAAAACGTGGATAAAAGCCCCTCGAAAGTCTGCTCGAAAATAAAAGTCAATGGGGGGGAAACCGATGACTGTCAATGTATATTTTATTGAAGGTCGGTTTAGTGGCACGTTCGAATGTGTGCGGATAAAAGGTTTCCGACCCACACAAAACCCTTCGTAAGTTCCGTGCGGTATGGGTGCTGTATGGGTGATTGTACGGTGCATATCTTGCTTCGATTTAAGCAGGGAAAATACATTGGAATAAGAAAAAAAAGACATGCGCAGGAGTAAGGTACGCCAATCGAAAGGTAATAGAAAATCAAATACCAATTCTATACGTTCGCGTACGCAACGAAGACCTTGTAGAGTGTGGATTTTTTCAACAGCAATTTCCACTACCGATAACAGGCAGTCGACTGCAGAAACATGTTTCTTTGGTTTTAATTCATTATATAAAATTGCCAATATGCATCTTTTGTTGTGCAGACAGTTCCTATCCAGTGTACTGCACTTTTCACACAAAATTTAAAGCAAGCAATGATTGGCCAGTTATTCTTGAAACTGAAAAACCCCGTATCACAGAATTACGTTCCAGCGGAGAGAAGAAGCAAAATATGTATGCAAATTTACTTTGCAATTTACCAATAAATTTCCTACACACATACACATTTTTGCAACCAATTGCATACTCGCCAATGGTGGTAAGGAGGTTTTTTTTCTCCAATTGCAAGCCTCGAAACAGGGTTGATCCTATTTGGTTGTTTCCGTTTGACGGCACCCGCATTCGCAAACGAACGAACCAACCGGCAGGGATGGTTTCTCGTTCTCTCGCTTCGCTTGCCACCGCACGTGTCTCGTTCTGCACGCAACGAAGTAATAGGATAGAAAATTGCACAAATGATGATTTACCATTTTCCATCCAATTTGGGTTGTGATTTATAATATACGGCCGTTTTACTTTACACGAACGTCCGCACTTACGTAACAACGTTGCTGTATGGGTCTCCAAAGCGTGCCGGTACGGTTCCGAAGATATTTACCGAGCATGAATATATGCATGGAATTCTTTAAGTTTGTGCGCTACGCTAACTTTTCTGGGTAGGGTTGACTGTTTATGTCATTAAAAATGGAAACAGTTTAATAATCGCAATGGCTAGCAATCTAATGGGTCTACTAAACACACCAGTTCCAGCAAGGCCTGCGTCATAGAAGGTTTCCTATCCGATTAGATCATTTAAACTAAGATTTCTAAAAATGTATTCGTTATTACATCTTTCAAATTTGAATTTACCAAATGAAGCTTCAGTTCCTGCTTGATTTGTAGCAACATAAATAAACTAACTACTCAAATAAGAGAAGTGCACCAACTCTGCTTTTTAAGGAGAAAGGAGAATGTATTCAAAAAGATACCACAAAAAAGACTTACATTTCTTTTGCATGATATGTTGCTAGCTGGTCATGTTGCAATTTTTGAATTATACACACATGTTTTGCAACTGATCTAGCGATTGTAGACACAGCTTTCGTACGTCGGCACCATGTACTTAATGTTGAGATACGCATCGGGCCCGCCGCACTGTTCCAGCAGCTCGAGTGTGGCATTCACCACATCGCCAATCCGTCGACCGCCACGAAAGTCTATATGATCGCCAATGTTAACGCGCCGCTGCTTGTACAGATTCAGCATTGGCAGCAGCTGTCGATAGTACGGCACCAGAGCGATTCCGATCGATGGTCCTGTAAAAATAAAAAAAAGAACAGTGTTTTTTTTTTTTTAATCTACGCATTCAACGAAACATAAGGATTTCAACAACTTCCTGGAACCAAGTGTAAGTCTACCAAAAAGTGTATGTTTTCCCCCTGAAGGGTAAATACAAGTCTTGCTGACATCTGTATGTACCATACGTGCTTGAAGTAAAAACCAATCATCGATCATTGATCCCTTCCGACCTTAAGAGGGAAACTCATTAGTTGGGTTTTCCTTCTAACGACAGCTGAGTAGAAATGTTCTAACTGGTTGTTTCATTACTTGATAAGCCTTGCCACTTGCAATTCCAGTCTGCGTTGACCAGCAAAAGAGCGAACGAAGATAATTGTCCATTTCTGGCTGGTTTGCGTATTTTTACCGCGATGTTATTGCTACAGACCCTTTGCATCGCACACGGCGTTAGCCGAAGCACTTCGGTGCTACTGGCACTGCCCAGATGGCTGTTAATTTTTCCCTCCCGTTTTGGCACATTTCCCTTTCGAAGTGGAAAAATATCGTCAAGTCAGCTTTTGTGCAGCACTGCAAATGGAAAATTGAGCATTCAATTCGCTTTATGCTGCTTCTTTGAATTCTATGAACCATTTTACCTAGAGAGAATGTGATGTTTGGTTCAGCTTTTGTTGTTTTTATTTCAAAGCACGTGCTTTGCCCTTCCCTCCTCCACGTGTGGTGCAATTTTTCTCGTTCAGGGACGTGTGTGGTCGTGTTTTTTTTTCGGAGCAGATGGTTTAAACTCGAAATGGAGGAGAAACCAGTCAAGCCATACCTTCACTGCCCGCACGGAAAGGCAAACCACATATTTCCATGCATTTTATCTATTCCGACTTTCGGTGTAATATGGAAGCAATGTGATTCAACCAATCGCACACAGTGCACGGTTGCAACTGGACAATCACCTGCGCCGGTACGAAGGGAAATATTCATTTTTATTTTATCTCACACCGCACCGCAATGTTTAAGCACAAAGATTGCTTCTGGTGGTGGAGAACACGTTGTGAACGAGGGCCGGTTACACGATACTGGTAGAAATTTGTTCTACAAATTTGAACTGAACGCTGGTCCAACAAGAACCAAACAGAGGATTCATACTCACACTCGCACAAGAAATAGCGCGTAAAACGTTGTAAAATAATGATGGGCCAACAGTAAAAATCATAAAATAATACTGCCGGGGTCATGTGCCTGGGGTGGCCGCGATGGAATCTTAGCGCTGCCCCTTTTTCCCTAAATACACGAGCACCCCTCGCACGAGCCGTTTGTGTGTTGTGTGAAACACAAACCTGGGAAGAGCTTTTGTGTGTTTTTTCACAACACGACCGAACGACCAGACAGGGCTGAATGCTGTTCGCCCGCCAGGCACACCATTTCGTGCCGTTGCTGCTATCGTGGCAGCAGTCCACGGGTACGATTCCAGCATTCACCAGTCGCACGGTATTGGTACCGGTTCTGCCGGTTAGTTGACTCCCTTAACCGGCAGAATTTTCTGCGCGTAACGTTGGGCAGAATATTGCAAGAAAACTCAGCCACCCCGAAGCTATTGCGGTGATGTGGTTGCAGCATTGTGTGCTCCATTCAGCAAAAATCGTCCGCGAAAAGGGCTGCTCGTGGAAATGACAAAGGAAAATGTGAAGGGGAAGTATGAAATTCTGCGAAACGACCAACGCTTTCGGTTGCGCTTTTGGGGAGTTTCGCTCCTCGTTGGAGCAAAACGGACCATCAACCCACGGGGGCTTGAAGAAGCAGAAAGGAAAGGTTTTTTTTTATTGTGAAAACAGAAAACCAAGGACATGGTAAAGATATCTTAATAAGGCTAGACGGAACATTAAATGACATCTAGTTATCATTGTTATCATGTCCGGCATTAGCGCACGGTTGAAATGAATTGTAACGGGCTCTAGCTTACTGCAGAAATCGTTTGCTATTAATGCTACGCGGGCCAAATGCACGATCGCAGCATCCTGCCGGGCGTATTCCACTGCTGCCGCTTCGGCCAAACACGTACGGTTATTTATCTAGCACAAACGTTTTAAGTAAATTACACGTTAACGATTATTGCTGCACACGCTCGGCACAGGCAACTGCTGCTACTCCGGGCTGAAGAGTTTCAATTAGCCGAGTCGCTTAACTGACAGTGAAGTGTGTGTGTAAGGCAGTGGCACGAAAGAAAACCCCAAAAGCCACTAACTCGCCCATCATATCCTTGTGCCTCACATGATTTGGCACAAACTGACGGAACACAAGCAAGCGCGGGAAAGGATAGAGAGGGAAAGCATGGTAGCGAAACTGGTGGTAAAGTGTCCGGAGTCCGGAGTACCTCTCAACACAAGCGACAGCGTTTGTCATGTTTCAACGTTAATGGAAAATTAAAATTTAATTTCCTATCTCCCTCGGCCGTCTGCACCTGGGCAATGATTTTCTTCTTTTTTTTTCCTCTCGCACGTGTGTAAATTCTTCCCAAGAGGGTTTGTGTGTCCGTGCATAGCATTCAGCCAGGACTGGGTGTGGTACATGTGCCTGGGGGGAGGTGGGTGTCTGGCAAAAGAAAGCAGATAAACCATTTCCACGAACCAAGGATAGGAAGGGGCTAATGCAGCGGCCGCGCAAACCCCGGAGTAAAGTAGCAGCAGCAGCTCCGGATTCCCAGGAGGATGGTGCAAACTGTCGAAGCTTTCCAAGATATTAAAACAATCCCAACAGGTGCCGGGGCCATAAAAACGCTATCAGTAAGTAGCTGACTTTCCTGGGTCGGTCGTCCGCAACAGCAGGCACGCCCCACACCTCCCCAGACTGAGCACTGCCTCGATTGCTGCCAATATTTTTTACTTTAATTTCAGTTTTACTCGCCATAAACAAAATTAATTAAACCCTCGCCCGTTTCTTCCCTCCGCACGGTGCTGGTGGTTTCAGGCGGTACTGATGGTGTCTGATGCTGGTAAAAGTCATCAGCAGAACCACCTTTGCTCGCACATTCTCTTTCCATGCCATCTTGTGTGCTGATGGGACTCGAACGATAATCGAACGCTTTCTCTATCGGTCATCAACGATTTCAATCGAACGCTTCATAAGAACACTTGCAATGTTGATTCGAACAAACGGTGTGTGTGTGTGTGTATGCCTTTTATTACATTACTTTACAAGATGAGGTACCGTGGTGTGCAATTATATTGCAATAATAAGAAACTACAATGGTACCGTATAATGATCGACTGTGAACGAGCAAGCTCTCAGGTTTTACACGTTCTACGAGCAATACTCATCAGTCATAAATCAATCGAACATGAATTTTAAGAGTTGTATGAGTCACAGATAAATACCAACAAACTATTTGTGTTAGCTCTGGACACATTTTAAAGGTTTGTATACATATTGTTTGCAACCAAAGTACGTCTTTATCTGTATTTAAATATGAAAAAACAAACACAAATGCTTGTGCAATGAATTTTAAGCGTGTCAAAAGTTATTATAAGCTCCGCAAGAATAACTAAGTTACTGAAAGCCAAGACCAACAACAGTTGTTGGGCCAAAGAAGAAAGCAGTGTACATATATAAGCATAAGTTTGACAAGCATAGAAAAAGTGTGTGTCGGCTTTTATCAATTTTAGCATTATTGTAAGCCACATCTCATTCATAGATTAAACATTCCGAAACCCCAAAATGTTACCCTCATGATGATGATTGTGCTGTGAACGTTATGTTGTGAAATTAAGCGCTCTACTACAAATGTATCAATTATCAACGCAATCTTCTCGGTTGTTAAATAAAAATGAAATCACTCCGACAGAGCTCACACTGGCACCGTACAAGCACGAGCTTCGTCGTGCCAATCTAGGCTCCTCCTCTCTACGAAATCTCCCCTTGATCCAAACCACAGCATCTGGTTTCCCATGCTACAAACTAAAGGCTGCTACTTTAAGCGAACGAGCTGTCATCGTTGGGGAGCTGTGCTGTGTGACGCTTGCCAACCGGAGATGAGTCAGACGACAAAACAGACGACCCCCAACGCACTACTGTCACACACTGTCTATCCCTCAGTTTCGTTACAAGATGCTCATCTTCCAGACGAGCTAGTGCCACATTGCCGAGACTACTACTAACCTACGACGTTCACTTACCGACACGCAGCAGCTGCTGTAACGCGTTTAATGTTGCAATTATAATGTCCGGATTTCTCGTGTTCAACGCCTCGCGCATTGGCAGTATCAGCATGGGGATGGTTTGGAATATCTGGAGGGTTGGTTGCGTTGTGTTCGAATGCCAATCACACAGCGGTCCACCGCCACAAGAAACAAAGGATGAGAAGAAAATAAAAACGTGTTAGTAAAGCAAGCTAAACTCCGATCTCATCTTTGGAAGTCCTTCACCGTAATCACCACCCAGAAACGCACCGGACGGGGACGCCCGAAATGGAAATGTAAGAGATTATGATAGCATCGCAAATCGGTTGGAAGTAACGACCGCAATTATAGGCATTGTGCTCCCGGTAGGGGACCGGCGCCCTGGCGAGAGGCTGTAGCGCCGTCGTTGCGTCACTCGGGACAGGAGCATCGGGGCAAAAGCCTACGGCGCTTATCTTCACCACCAACTCATGCCGTGTGGCCTGTGTGGCCAAGCGACTGTGTCGTTTGAAACAAGCGGTAGAACACTCTCGCTATCATTACGATCGCACCACCACCCCTTACTTGAACGGGTCGATTGCCCTACCCTCTCGTCCGCCCCGCATGACGGCAATGGCGATGCGTATCATTTCGAGGACCAGAAAATCCTATCTCACTCCCTCCGCCTCGTGGGCGGTCTTCATTATAATCTAATCGTAGAACGGTTCACTAAAGCCTAATCCCAAGTGTGTCCCCTTGTCCGGGTTGCTTCTTCGACATTCTCCTTCCTCACCGCCGAAACACCGAAACCTGGCTTCTCGGATTCCTACGTATATCTAGGCACTTGGCGCACGTTCGGTAGCTGCTGTGGAGCACCGTCCGCCCTCTGAAAGTAAATTAATTTTTTCATCCATTGCCTGCGGACAGTCACACTCTGCCTCGGCGCTCCGCCTAAATCGGCTTTGCAGTGAGAGCGGGGCTGGCGGGGCTGGCCCCCAGTGCCTTCGGAGGGGACACGGGTGTCGGACCAGAAACACTCTCAGTAACCGGCAAAGGCTGCACCCCCTGCTGGGACACTTTCAATGGAGCTTGTGGCAGTGATGCAGAGCTGATGCGAACGATCTGACCAACTGATGAAGCCGACCGCTCGCAGGCAGACATCCGGCGTCGTAGGAGGTAGTACCTGATGTTGATGAGGCGCCGGTTTTTTGCCCAAAGAGCTGTGGCCCTACCGTTAGCCGTCATCAGCATTATTAGCATCAAGCCCATCAAGAATTCCACAGCTCCCGCAGTGCTGGGCTGGGGCCCCACTCCGCGCTAATCTTCATGAAATTAATTTATTAAATTATGTACCATCATTGAGTCGGCTGTTTTCGAGCGTAAAAATCAAGCACCATCCTCTTTCACGGTGACAACAACCGTCCAGGGGCTTCTAGGGACAAACAGCCAACCAGGGCAGAGGCAAGAATCATTGGCCAAGCTCGGTCGCCGCCCAGGCAAAAAGGAGAGGCGACGCGGGAGAAAGGATTCAATCTAATTTTCCAATTCGGGCCATCTTGCTTTCGCTTTACGGGGGGTTTTCCAGGGCACTTGGCGCAGGGCACTTGTGGATAGTGGCGGGAAATTTACGCCAAACTGGAGCCAAAGGATTATATCCCAGCATCCCCTCTCCTTCCTAGCTCAAATCAGCAATTCAACCAACGTCTCAACGCTGGCAGCTTCAAGACTTCAGTTCCGCTCCGCTCTGTCAGAATTGACGGCATCGCGCTGTTGACGCTTTTGCAAAATCGCTTTCGGCAAGCCGGCTGTGTATTAGTGAATGGGCAAAGTTTTACCCATTAGCGACATGGCGGTTAACTGGTCCGTACTGCGGGAAGGGGGTTTTAAAGTTTATTAATTTTAAGTTTTCCCCCTGATCGTCAGCTTCCAAAAGCGGGCGTTGAAAGGCGTACTCTCCAGCAGGTACGCTAACCAAACTGGATCAATAATGTTTTGGCAAACGCAACTGTGCGTTCCAATTTCCAAACCGTGGACGGCACTCGGGGGAAATTATTGACGCGCGTAGCGCAGAGGGCCGAATAACCGTCACGTGCTCGCTCAAAGTCAAGTTCCACGATATAACTGTGCATGAAAATGTGCTGAATGAAACCCGTCGGTGACGTTTCCACACACAACAGCCGTGCCCTATTCCCATACTACTACCCCCTGGTATCATGAAGGGGGGGGGGGGGGGGGAGAGACACACCTGTGAAGCCACACGACACAAGCGCACGGTCCCACACACCTTAGCCGAGGGACGAGTAATTAAGCATACAAAAGTTTATTTTAAGCGAAAATCAGATACAATGCGCTAAATTTCGCTGTCAATCGTCACCCCACGGAACGGAACAGTCAGCAGAGCACACCCGCCGAGCTGACGAATGGAAGGCCGGAAAGCCCTGTGAATGATGAGTTTGCATGCAGCTGAATCATTAATTCCTACCTGCCACGGGCTGCTCCTGCCCGTGTTGCATAAATTCACCCCCCTCCAACCGACACGTTCTCCCACGCATGTTGTCTTTCTTTCTTTTCGGAGCGGGATCGGAGCGGACGGAATCATTACTACCGAGTCGCACGGTCTTTCTGTGTGCTTCCGTCGTGCGCCAGCCTTGGCGGCATAAAAACGTTCAGCCACACAAAGACATACCGTGGTGAATCCGCGTGCTGCGATTCGCGAACCGGAATGGCCACGGAAACCTCCGCGGAATTGGGGAGGGGGTTCGGGAAGGCTTTTGCGCCGTATCATGGCGCGGAAAGAAAACTTCATTTGAATATTAAATGATTTATGTTTATGCGATCACAGCGTCTGACGGAGGTGGTTTCGTTTCGCACTTTGCCGTCCTCTCCCTGCCGCCTACAAAACCCCGTCCTGGGATTATTGTGATTGCTCACTCCCGGCAAAACGGGCGGGGAGAGTTTGGCCAAAGCCGGGCCACAAAGTTCGACAGTTGAGGTAGCAGCGAGCGTTCGCGAGCAAATAAGTGAAACTCCGTGCGGTGTGTTTGCTGTGGGTTCAAGATTCGATTGCTCGCTGAGCGTTCCTGCTCTCCACTCTCATTCGCACAGCCATCGATCTTTGTCTTTGGTCGAGAGACAGAAGACGCATTCAAAATACGATCCCACCCCAATGCGCTATCCGTTTGCCATCTAAAGAATAAAGGATCTCGCCGTTCTTCCAAACCACCATTCGGCTATTTGTTGGCGTTCCCGGGAGCATCATCCAAGCACCGATGGTGGCGGATGGTTGATTTAAAGTTTCCCACGAAGAGAGAAAAACAGTAAGCGCCTCTTGGAACATCGTTACCGTCGGGGTGGTATGTTTTTCTGACACACACACAAACGAATCTATACGTCACTGTTATGTGCGCATATTCCGTGCCCGACTTGCTCGTTGCCAACCAGCGTCACCTAAGTACCGAACAGGGTCAAATTTTGCAATTTCTTAACTCTCATTATGATGAATTTGTATGTAAATCGTGGCAATATTTGAATATTGTTATACTCATTTCACGGTGCGCACAAAAGTTTTCCTCCCACCACCCCTTGGGCAAACGGGATGCCGCCCGCCTGCCCCCAATATCCGCTGACTGCTGGCAACGGTTGACCTTAGGCAAATACGATTCCATTTGACTCAACGGGAGCAAACTTTCCTCGAAATCGAAGATTGTGACTTTTTACTTGTTTGTATGTGTGTGTGTGTGTGTATGTCTGTGTATGGGAACAACGTAATCCTTCAGCAAATGTACCGGTGGCGGTTGCGGTTACGATGCTTTGCTTTGGCTCCCTGAAACGAACCAAAACCTACCTCACGGTGGAATTCTACGAAATATATCTTGTTGAAAAAGTTTGATCTAATTTCTTATTCTATTTGGTTTTCTGACTGTTTTTTGTTCTGCGAATTTTTGGATCTTTATCTTAGAGACTCCACCGGGCGATATAAATCCATGTGTAGCAGCGTGATGACAAAGCTGATTGAACACAAAACTCATCACTCTTCAACGGCACTGCACAACCCGAGGGATGAAAGACACTCGCACAAGAAGAGAAATTGAAATTCAATTCCACATTCTTACTGAAAGACATTTAGAAAAATGACATATTCCTTGCAAAGTAATCTCAAAAACCTCCAACTGTGCTATAGCATCGAAAGCAGGAGTAAAGCATCGTTTTCTTTACCACACTTGTTCACACTTGTTATATGATGCGGCCGTTGAAAAAGATGTATAATTGCCCTACATTATTGAAGTGTTTCATTTCTCAAAAGGATATTTTTAATTGCATTCGACAGGTTGCTGTGCTGCAGGCTGGCAATGATTCTCCTTTTGGTTAGCACAGTTCCAAGCCGATTGGTACAAACAATAATTAACTTTGCCGTTATGCAGATTGAAGATTTCGTATCATCCTGCCTGAATGTTCCTTTTCTAACTCCCCTAGCACAATCTAACTGCAAAGTAGCTTATGCTCTATGAAAAGAAACGTTCTGCACACAGCTCCACCCAAGCATTATGCTATTTATATGCCTGTCGAGTGATCTCCGACCGTAGCCCGGCAAAGGTCCCTAGGTCCCAGTATTAATTTTTCGTCTGCTCATAAAAATGCACTACGCAGAACGGCACCAGCCGAGAAATGCACCTCCGCCGTACGGGTGACGGGCAGCAGTATATCAACTAGCTGGAAAACGTGCCAACGACAACTCATCTTCATCTAGCCATCGCCTGAACCCCTGAGCGGACCGTGCGGAAGGTGATGATGATGCTCTATCTCATCCGCTTTTCCACGGCAACGTCCGGGGCGACGACGAGGTAAATGAGGTCAACAAAGTCCATAGCCGTGGACCGTTCACTTCAGGTTTACGGGTTTACGATGCCCATCGGACACCCGGCAAGGCTACGTGATTGTTAGCCGAAAGTTGCAATGTTGCGAGGGCTGGTCCGCTTCGAGTGCTGCAGGAGTGGTTCTCCCGGGGTCCGCATTCCGTCCATGATGGTGTTCAATGGCTAGCAGGCCGGAATAGGAAGCGCAAAGAACGTGTGTACGGCTTCGGCCGCTCGGGTAGGTTAGCGTGAAGGTCAGCGAGTTGTCGCCATGTCGGTTGTCGCCAGTAACCAACGGCACACGTGACGAGAGAGTAACGATCGCGACGATGGTCAACGTAGCACATTTCCCCAACGGTCTGGGTGGAGCAGCGCCATAATGCATGGGCCATATTGGACCCCACACGGGGTAAAGGCAATGCTTCCGCCGTAGCACACGTCACGCTCTACGGCGAACAAGTGACGAGCTGGACACGTTTTTATCTGGCGCAAAAGTGCTCGTGCGTGCGAGGGTGTGTCTACTCCTTTCCTCGTCCGGCAATGCAACACAACTAACGCTAACGGAGGATAGAGCATTATCGTGGCTAGTAGCGAAAAAAATCCCAAAGTGCGCTACCGAAAATGTGCACATAAATCTTGTTCCACAGCTGGGGGAAAGCTCCATACAAATTAGAAGAAAAAAACAGATCTTCCAAAACTAACACCGAACTCCGGACCGGAAGCGGACAAATGTGACAGCTCTCCCACACTAAACCACTATTAGCCATTTGACGAAAAAGCATCCGTCGTGTCCATCCGGTTGTCTATATATATGTATGTGTGTGTGTGTGTGTGGCCCAGTGCTAATGTACAACGGATATTTTTGTTGCTTCTGCACGACTCTTGCCTCAACTATTTTGCGCTAAACCAACCACCGGGTGTTGTCTGGTTTCACCGCGAATCCGCTTGTCCAGTCGGCCGCCTAACATGGCTCTTTGTGGCACACCATCAAACACACACACACACATACATCCACAGATTGCATTAACGTCTGCCAGCGTCATCACTCAGGGGAGTATACTCTTGCGCGAATGTGCAGTGGAGAAAAGCATCCTTCATCCCGCAATCCAGCGCTGTGAAATGCAATTTCACAGTCTTCGCTTATTCATACGAAAAAAAACAGAAGGTTTGGGGGGATGCCTCACTTCATTCCTTCCTTTCTCTATCGTGCCGTGTGACGCGTGCTTTCTCCACTGATGCAACACACCGATGTGGCAAAAAGATCCGGGCGGATGATTCGCACCGGAAGCGGGACAAAAAACACACGGCCTTAGTGTGCGCACTCGGCTAGGAATGGGGATTTCATCTAGTGCAATTCATTTTCCCAACTGAAGAGATGAATGCCGTCGGCGTGCAACAGTTGGACGTTTTCATCCTTTGTGTGGCATCGTGGTACCGTTTTTTTTTTGCATCGAGTTTTGTTTTTTTTCTACCTCTGGAACACACTGAAACCTTGAATCTCGTGGAGGAAGAGTGTATGCATAAAGCGGCGCCGTACAGTCGTGTCCAGCAATTAGAACCGATTGTGAATGAAGCTTTCTTGCGGGGAAAGTAAGTTTTTTTCGCAATGTTTTCGCGTCCCAAGCATGGGAAGTGAAATTATGTACTACGTGGAAATCGGGGTAGTTTTCATTGCTGAGGAATCCTTCTAGCGGCTACATACAGCGTACAGCTCTCGTGGAATTAAACATCCTTGTGATGCGCGCAGAAAAAAGGATCTAATTTGCAAACGCTTTGGTTTTGCTTTTTGAAAAGACCACAGTAACTGAAAGGTTCGTGAAATATCCCTCAAATTATGTGGTAGATGCTCGTTTGCACATCAGGAAAGGCTCACCAACATTTCACCCTCGCTAGCGATATAAATCAGAGGTGCGACACAGTAAGCGTCTGAATAATAAACGTCCCGCCGAGCGAATGACAAGCCCGAACCTTGCGCTGCTGCAATTCATCAATCATGAAAGCGCACCTCCCCTGATCTCTCCCCAACCCAGCACTCACCTGTCGTTCGGTCCCGGCTATCAGCAGATCGCTCACCCCGTGGCGTGCAAACTCCCGGTACGGAAATGTCGACTCGCACAACCTGCAATTATTACCCAATGCCCGTTCGTTAGAGTGTCGAATTTAACGCCTCACCGCGCGCCCCTGCACCAAGCCACCCGCGCGCCTTACTTACCCATCGAAAAACAGTGGCAGAAAGCGCTGATAGTTGAGCTGTTCCGGCGGTGTGTGCCACTTGATGAAGTGTTTCACACAGCGCGTTCCGCACTCGCGCGAGATCGGTATGTCGCCGCGCAGGAAAAACCCACGGAAGCGCGATACGCGCGCCGGCCGGATGCAGAACACCGGAATAGGGCAGGGCGGCCAGACCACTACACAGCGCTGGCAGGCCTGCACTGTGAAGGCTGGCACGCGACGCAGAATTCCGGGGCATGTGCGTGGCTGGCACCAGCATGACGTTGACGGCATTTTGTTGCGATATGAGTGCGCCGACACTCGAACAACGGGTGGTGGCAGTGCAACACGGTTCGGTCGGTTGAGGGGGATTTTTTTTTCGGCGGAAAACAAGCCACTAGGAATTTGGAACACTGGTGTGATGCTTTCGGGAAATTCTGAACAGTTTCTTGAGCACACGGGAATTTAGATGTTTGTTGTTCGGCCGAAAGAAGAAAAGAGGAACTTCCTCACTGCACTCCACTTGACAGTTGTTCGAGAAACATCTCGGAGCAATGGCTACTTGATGCAGGCGTTGAAACTCTAACATGTTTGTTGGCACGATGTGCACCTCGTGCAGATTAGCTGCCGTAATATTTACAAAACAACGAGCTGTCAAGGACAGCTCGAATAATTCGCAAAAGAAACTCCAGATGGCGTTGTTAGATAAAGATAAAGATTAGATAAAGACGAACATATATCCCAAATATGAAACAACTGGCTATGTTGAAAAACATAACCAATAAGGGAAAAGTTCGAGAAAGGTCGCTAAGCGAGGTTACTTAGGGTCAAGTAGATCAGCTGGTGAAAAACAAAGCGCCATTGAAGACGCTTAGTTGCAATTTATATACGAAGAAAGACAGACCAATTTTTGAACTGATCGGCGGAACCCTGAATACGCGAGCGACAGTTACAAAAATTCTGTAGCAGCAACTGAAATAAACATAAAGCTACACCCGTGGCAACATTCAAAAATTGTTTCGATATTTTCTTCGAAAATAAAGTCCCTACCAGTGTTCGTCGCGATGAGTACGAGTTTTAATCGTGGTGGGTGCGAGCGGCATAATAACGTGACTATGGTGCTGTGCAAAAAATGCCATAAGTGGTACCAATACGCGTGTGTCGGCACCACCGCGATAGCTGAATCCCGTATGTGGAGGTGCGATTTGTGTGTGAAACAGGCGGTAAAGTGCGAAGCCAAGGAGAAGAGGTGTCCAAAAACCCCAATGGAAGCCATCGCGAAGACGAGGAAGCCAGCTGAAAGCTGCGACGGCGAAAAAATAGCCAAAAGAGCAGCATATAGCGAGGGCGAAACCTCAGCGAGTAAGAAGCTGTCCACAGAAGAATGGGTACCCACATCGATCCAAGCTGCAAAAATACCCCCTACCACAAACGCGTCGAAAAAAGCGAGAATCCAAGCGGCACTGGCACGACTTATCGAAGTGCAACAATTAGAGAAGGAAATAGCTCTGAAAGAATTCGAGCTTAAAATGGCGAACCTGAAGCATAAACAGGAAAAAATTATGCTTCAAATCGAGGAGGCAAAAAGATCGAAGCGATCTTTCGCAAATAGCTCCTCGAATATGAAGCAGAGTGCACGCGAGCAGCAGCAGTGTAACGCAGCAGCGAACGTTTGTGAAGTGGTTGAGAGAGTGCGCATCGGAACGGTACCAGCAAACCCTGCGGCAGTAGCAATCGTGGAAGCAACAGCTCGTACCGAACAACACGCGTCGGCGCAACCACCTTCCCAGCCACAAAACTGCTCTGCTGCCAACGCACGCACACAACTAGGCTGCGAAACGCGGGACAACACGCTCCCTCATGAGACGGTCCAATCTGGAGGAGCAGAACCGTTGACGAACATTTATGCGTTGAGATCCATGGTACCGAGGGTACCATTCCGCATAGTGTCCGCCAGAAACCAACAAGGACAACAAGCCATCGAAACAATAAGCACCCTCCAAGAAGAGCCAGCGACAACACCGGTGCAATCTATACTGGCACGAAGCGCCGGTGAAGCCGGTAAGCCAGAACCACCGGAGATCAGCTGGACGGCAGGCGCGACGAGAGATGGTTCGAGCGTGAGCAAGGAGGGATTGGCGAATGCGACGGGAGGCGACAACAGGCAATACGAGTTCGCCAATACTCGTAGCAGCATAAAGCTAAGTTGGCCGCCTCAAGAACTTTTCTTCACCTCATTAATGAACACTTTTGCTCACTTTCAGGGACAGTCGATACCGCCGTTCCTGAAAGGGGAGCCAAAGTTGATGATCGGAACGATACACACCGATCTGACAGCACAACCCGAGATAGGCAGCACTGGCGTACCGGCTACCGATAGAAGCCGGTTGAGATGGTCGGCCTACAGTTTCGGCAGCTTTGTCGGGGCCACATCCAGACAGAAGCTAGTGCGGTGCTTTCATAGCGACGTACAATTCCTGCGTACAACGACTCTAAAAGAGAAGAATGTACAAATTAGTGAACGCACACATACACTCACCGACACAAACAGAAGTAGGGTTATGTTTTCACGATGCGCGTTGCAGGACAGGTGTACGGACCAAATGAATATGTGGTTTTGCATTCAACGATGTTGTATTTACGAAGTAAAAGTTCTTGTATTTCGGTAATTCAGATAGTTCTAAAGGGTTACAAATTATTCTGGTTCACACACACGTCCGTACACCGTGGAGATCGCATACAAAGAGCGCGCACTTTCCTGGCTTCGGTTCCGACCCAAGCAGCAAACGTCAAACAACGCAACGCGTTTATGCCGACGGGTTAGCGTCTCCAACATTCCCCCGCTTTAACTGCGATGATACCCCTCCAACCACGCAGGCTGCTTCCTCACTCTCGTCGAGCGGCGTAGGCTTGCTTCTGTACCATCCGCAGGTGTCATCTCACGTTCCGCAAGATTTGTTGTAGTCGCTGCCGATGTTTCAGATGAGGATGCTGACACCGTTGTTCCAGACATATCCCAGGCATCTAATAACACATTCAGTGGCATTGGTTGCTGAGTTCGCCCTTCGTTGGTCTCTGCATTACGCATCCGAAGCTGGTTCACATGATAGCGCAAGGTCTTGCCATCGATTTTGACCATGTACATTACGTTACCCACGCGCTTGTCGACTACTCCAGATACCCATTCCCAGCCGTTTCGATGGTATCGCTTTGCGTAGACACGGTCGTTTATGGAGAAACTCCTCCTAGTAGCTTCGTCGGCCACCACTGGATCCGCTGGTCGAATATCGCGAAATGATGGACGCAACATCTCCAGAGACGTTCGAACCTTGCGATTTAACATCATCTCCCCCGGCGATTTTTGATCCAAGATTCTATTCGGCGTGTTCCTGTAGGTGAAAAGAAATTCATCCAAAGCCTCGTGCATCTCACCTCTACCCTCCCGAATCTTCTTGACCGCTCTCTTAAACGTGTCAACAAACCTTTCGGCTTGGCCGTTTGACTGCGGGTGGTATGGCGCAGTCCGCACGTGATGAATACCATTCTCCATACAAAAGTCACGGAACTCCGAACTTGTAAACTGTGTTCCATTATCGCTTACGACAGTTTCTGGTATACCAAACCGTGCACACAATCCCCGTAACATTTGAACTGTCGCTTGTGCTGTGGTTTGACGCGTTGGTATTATTTCCGGCCATTTCGAGTAGGAATCTACAACCAGAAAATAATACTCTCCCTCCATAGGTCCAGCGTAGTCAACGTGAATACGCTGCCAGGGGCCTGTAGTTTTTGGCCAATCTACTGGTGTGCAATGCTCTGGAGATTTCGCCGCACTTGCACACGACTGACACGTCTTCACTGCATTCTCGATTTCGCTGTCCAATTTCGGCCAATACACATACCCTCTTGCAAGCGCCTTCATGCGGCATACTCCAGGATGACCTTTGTGTAGCAGTTTTAACACTCGATTCCGAAGATTCGCGGGAACTACTACCCGTTCTCCGAATAAGAGGCATTTTCCAACCGTAGATAAGGCCTCTCGTCGTGCGAAGAATTGCTTTAGGTCTTCAGTCTTCTCTTCACCCTTTGGCCAACCATTTTGGACGAACTGGAACACCTTCCTTAACAAAGGATCTGCTTGTGTACCACGCTCCAAATCTTTAAAGTTCAACGGTAGGGCTTGAGTAGCACTGGTTACTAGATGATTAATATCATCCTCTAGCTGGATACTAGCAATGACGTAGTCCTCCTCCGGTTTCTCGTGTCGGTCCATTAACCTGGACAGTATGTCGGCATTTCCGAAATTGTCTGTCGCAACATATTCGATTGCGAAATCGTAAAGAAGTAGTGCTAATGCCCAGCGCTGCAGTCTATTTGCAGTATACAAGGGAATTCCTTTACGTGAGCCAAAGATTCTAAGGAGCGGCTGGTGGTCGGTTTGGAGGATGAAGCGGCGTCCGAACAACATGCGGTGGAACTTTGTTACTGCAAACACGATTGCAAGACCCTCGCGATCCGGCTGGCTGTAGTTCATTTCCACCTTCGTTAGAGCACGAGCAGCATGCTGAACAACCTTTATGCTACCATCTGGAAACCGATGACTGATCGTAGCTCCAAGACCTACTGATGAAGCATCCGCTGACACAATAATTTCCTTGGAAGGATCATAATGGGTCAGGAGAAGGTCTGAACTTAAAATCTCCTTAAAGCGGCGAAAACTTTTTTCGCATTCAGCTGTCCACTGGAATTCTCCGCCCTTTTTCAAAAGAAGGTCTAAGGGGTAACGCAAATCTCTCATTTGAAACACAAATTTACCGTAGTAATTTATCGCTCCCAAATACGAACGAACTTCGCTGAGCTGCGTTGGCGCTGGCATCTTCAAAATCGCTTCAATCTTTGCTGGGTCTGGTCGTATACCCTGCCGGTCTAGCAAATGTCCAAGGTATCGGATTTGGGGCTTCAAAAAGGAACATTTTTCTGCCCGTAGCTTGAAACCAAACTCCTCGATACGAATCAAAACTGCGCGTAAGTTTTTCAAATGACTTTCCTCATCAGCACCGCCTACAATGATGTCATCCATATAACCCGCGACACCTTCTAATCCGCTCAACATTGAGTCAACGATTTGCTGAAATGCACCAGGTGCTGTCTTTACTCCCGGTGGCAATCTATTGAAACGGTAAAGCCCCTTGTGAGTGTTTATCGTCAACAACTCACGGCTCCTTTCACATACCTCCACTTGGAGAAAAGCTTCTGCTAAGTCAATCTGACTAAAAACAGCTGATTTCCCAATGGCTGTAAATATGTCTTGTGGTATAGGCAACGGGTACTGATGCGGCTGAAGCGCGTCATTCAGACCTGTCGAATAGTCGCCACATATTCGGACTGTTCCGTTCGCCTTCCGTACTACCACAATCGGAGCTGCCCACTCCGAAGAATCAGTGGGTGTTATTATGCCATTACCCTCTAACCTGGTCAATTCATCTTCAACCATCGACTGCATAGCATACGCTACTGGACGTTTCGGGCGAAATACAGGATTCACGTCATCCTTCAACTGTAGACTAATTTTCATCTTATCACAACGACCAAGTTCGTTCGAGAACAACGATGGAAATTGCTGAATCACAGCTGCTGCGGCATCTTTAACGCACCCAACGATGTTGCAAAAGGCATCAAGTGGCTGTTTCCAAAGCCCGAAAACATCCATACTGTCTGCTCCGAAAAGTAACAGTTCCTCTTCTACAACACGAACTAACGCTTCTTTCTGTTGTTTGTTAATCGTCATTTTGCAACAAAACTCACCTAGTAGCTTAAGCGGTGTTCCACTAGCTGTCCTCGCTGAAACGGATGCTGGACTCAATTTGGGACCTCCTATCTGACGCCATTTTCCTTGCGATATAATGGTGATATCTGCACCGGTATCCAACTGCAGTTTCAGCTCGCGTCCGTTTAGCGCAGCAGTGACATACTTTCGGCCAGCCTGGATTTTGTTCACTGTCACCACCCTTACCTTCGCTTTGTTATTGCGATAGCGAGAACGATTACGGTACGCCGTTTCACAAAATCCTTCCTTGTGACCTATCTCGTTGCAGTCCTCGCATTTGTGTGACGTAAAAGAACATTCTCGTGCAAAGTGTTGCCCTCCGCACAACCAGCAACTTACTGCTTTCGCTTCCTTGCCACCTCCTTTGATGTTTTGTTGTTTCGTCTCATTCTTTCTCACTGCGTTTACCTCATGCGCAGTGTTTGAGATAAGGTTGCTATCTTGGCGCAGGTTAAGCAGGCGTTGAGCTTCACCGGTTAGCTGATCTAACGTGATTTCACTGTTGTCTTCCATCTTTGAGAGCAGCCGAACTCGTACATCAGCATCCGCATCCCGTTTTAGACCACAGACAAACAACAGACATTTTATTTCCTCCTCTGCTATCCCCGCCAACTTCGCCTCAACAACCTTTTTATTTACGCGGCACGCATACGCTCCGTACTCTTCGTGAGGCTCTTTCACTAGCTGCAAGCATTTAAACCGTTTGCACACGATGGACTCACGGTCTCCAAACAGTTTCTTCAGTTTCTCCACGGTGTTTTTGAAATCGAAGTCTTTCGGTTGTTTCGGCATGATGGAACTTATATAGCGTTCGTGCTCCGTAACGCCAATCTTACGAAGAAGAAGACGCAATTTTGCTCCGTCATCCAACCGCTTCGCATCGTCAAGAAACAAACCTTCGTATCTGCTATACCAAGCCTCGAAGTTTGTATCCTCCGTGTGGTGAAATTCTTTTATTTGCCCCGCAATGGCATCGATCGCTTTCTCCGATCCATCATCATTTTTTGTTTTCATCGCCGACAATACACTGTTCAAGAGCTGCTGCTGCTGATCAAGCATTTGCTTTTGCTGGTTGAACATTTCAATTATCCATTGTTCTGAGCTTTCTTTTGCAGGTGGTTTCGACATCGTGGTATTCTCGTCGCCAGTTGTTGTATTTACGAAGTAAAAGTTCTTGTATTTCGGTAATTCAGATAGTTCTAAAGGGTTACAAATTATTCTGGTTCACACACACGTCCGTACACCGTGGAGATCGCATACAAAGAGCGCGCACCTTCCTGGCTTCGGTTCCGACCCAAGCAGCAAACGTCAAACAACGCAACGCGTTTATGCCGACGGGTTAGCGTCTCCAACAAACGAGCAATCGGTTGAGAAAATCGGCGAAAAGTAACACCGCTTGTAGATAGGAGAAGGTTGATCGCTGGGTTGATCGTAGGGATGCGAAATCGTATGAATAAGAAATACGAAAGGCACAAAGCACGCGTTGAGAATCAGGAGAGGCTGCCAACAACACAACTTTTATACTGGCAGGATAGGGAGGTGGCTGTCTATAAACGAACGCTAATGCGATATCTAAAATCATATCGAAAGCCGGAAATATGTACATCGTGCAGAATTTGAGTAAATCCTGCTTTACTAAGGATTTACGGGGTGGGGTGTTGGCACGATGTGCACCTCGTGCAGATTAGCTGCCGTAATATTTACAAAACAACGAGCTGTCAAGGACAGCTCGAATAATTCGCAAAAGAAACTCCAGATGGCGTTGTTAGATAAAGATAAAGATTAGATAAAGACGAACATATATCCCAAATATGAAACAACTGGCTATGTTGAAAAACATAACCAATAAGGGAAAAGTTCGAGAAAGGTCGCTAAGCGAGGTTACTTAGGGTCAAGTAGATCAGCTGGTGAAAAACAAAGCGCCATTGAAGACGCTTAGTTGCAATTTATATACGAAGAAAGACAGACCAATTTTTGAACTGATCGGCGGAACCCTGAATACGCGAGCGACAGTTACAAAAATTCTGTAGCAGCAACTGAAATAAACATAAAGCTACACCCGTGGCAACAATGTTTGTTTTGTGTGTCTAATCTTTTTTTTTTTTTTCTTTACAGAGGAAGACTACGACGCGTTCTGCTTGGCGTACATGTTCACCTACCGCGACTTCGAGATGGGCACACTCGGGCTGGCCTGGACCGGTGACCTCAAGAACGCTGGCGGCGTCTGCGAGAAGAATGGGGTAAGTGACGTTCGTTAATCATCAGTTTAATATAGCAAGCAAGCAGTTCGACAGCTTTACGATCGCTCATTCCACCCTGCTGGTGCTTTAATGGAAAATTTAAATTTCTTCCGCAAAGAATATAAAGCATAGTGCCACCGGGTTCGCGTTCTGTAATTGGAAGCCCTAGCTCGGCTAGGCATAAAGAGAAAAGGAAAATCTCCAAACTGCTTTCACCCTATCTAGATCCAATTTAGCGCATCCCGCCGGCACTCGGAAAAGATCGAGAGCGGCAAACTGGAGGCGGCCGATCGGAAGCTACATCAAATTTAATGACCACTCATCGTGCTAGGCTAGCGCAGGGAAGACGAGGTTCGGCGCCCCCCCCCCCCCCCCCAGTACCTGACCCAGTGCCTGCATATCCCAGATACGTACACGTATCGACCCGAGCGTCAGCGCTCGGGCAGGTTTTTTATGATTATTGGCTCAGACACGGATGGGTAGAAGCTTTCCATTAAATTTCAATACCATTCGCCCCCCAGTCGAAGATACTGAATCGGTAGCGATGGTGATGATGTGTCTCTACATTTGTATGTGTGTGTGTGTGTGTATGTGTGTTGGAGCTTATTTTATGCGCCAAAAAGGACTCACCAAACGCACGACCGCCGCGCACCGTTGGTAGTGGAATGGAATGGAATGGAAGGGATGAAACGAATTTTATTGCTTTGCGCGGGAAAGACTTCATCGAGTCAATAGCAGTAAACCTGATGTTGTACGGACTTGTGGCCGGAAATTGGGGGCGGTTAAGGAAGGAAAGAGCTGCTGAAAGCATATGGATTATTTGTCGACAGTCAGAATATCGTAAGCGTTTTATTGTGGCGAAGCTAAACCGAAACGCTATCACCAAACGTCTTGCCCCAGGAATGATGGATTTGTAAGCGATTGATCGTAACAGAGCAGCGTGAGTGCACCGGGGGAAGGATTACCGAACGCCAGCGTGGTTTTATATGAATGGTTAGCCCTCACTGAAGGTTCCTGGATGCTCTCGAAGTACAAATAATGCCACACATTTCGCTCCCGTGTTGCTGGTGGAAAGCTTGCGAGAAAGCTTCCCTTGGTACCTACTCGACAAATGAACCTTAACGCATGTATGAACTCGGTGCTATCTGCTCTTAACGCCTTGCACTTCTTGCTGTTATTAGTGGTTGTTGCTTGGGCTTCCGGTAGATGGATGTGATTTTCCGTTTTCAATTAACCAGATCTAGCTGCAGCCTCCGAAGAAGCACCAAGATGAAGTACGTATGCATTCATTGAAAATCACGCCGTTCGCGCAATCGAAAAGTTCTTGTGGGTTAGTAGAGAAAAGAAAACCTTGAACACTTGGCGCTGTAGCGATAGTCATGTTTCTTCCTCTGCATGCGCTATTGATCCCCGTATGATACGAATGCTTGCGCTTCATTCCGAACCCGAAACGCCGCATCTCGTGCGCTCCAACAGTTTTCGAACTGATAAATAGGGTTTTTTTTTTGCTAAAATACAGAAAGCCAGCATCATCATGTTGCACCGCGCGAACAAATATGCTACCACGCTCTGTGGCAGGAGCGGTTGTATGGCTTGCGACTGAAGTGGTCATAGTATCTCTCTATTCGAAAGTAGTTGAGCCGTGGCCGGTGAAACGGAACACATCGGAGTTAGGAGATTCATGCCAGCATGGCATCAGTCGGTGCGTCGCGCTTTGGAGCAAGCTGCTACCGTTATGCAGTTGGAAATGAATGACACATCGACAGTCTGGGTGGGCACGGCGTCGCATTGTTAGCGTGCGCTGTCAGCAGATAGTTCGCCTCTCACGCCACTCTCGCCTCAAGCAATGACGCCAAGGAGCAACGAGCAATAGCAACGGCACGCACACACACACACACACACTCAAACACTGCATTGTCGGTGCATTTTCGTTTGGAAGCCGAGCGAACAACATCGCAGACACTAACTTTGTGACAGTGCAATGGAGTGCAAATGGAAATGGTACCTCTGGTGGGACCATTATATCCAACAGTTGTTGAGTGCAAGCTGTTCTTCCATTGCTTTCCCTTTTTTACTACAATAGTAAACGTGTTGGGGAGTTGTTGTGAATGTTTTTTTCTCCCTATTCTGCTTTTAGACGAAACATTATTTTACTACTGCCGTCTGGCACCCGGCAGGGAGGGAACTAGATTGCTTTGAACGATGGTGACGATTGGCTGTTCGCGTGCGCTTGAACAATCCTTCTTTCAGTCGGGTGGCGTATGTATATTCAAAGCGGATTTCGAATAATAAAAGAGCGTCTGGGAAGGGCTAACAGGCATTGGGCTAGAGACTTTGGAAATACCCAGAATGCGCTCGTACACAACTGTTGAACATGGTTTGGGTTTTTTTGTTTATTCTTCTAGCTGGCACCATTTCGACTCATTAGCTCCACTATTGTGGATGTTAGAGCAACGAAGTAGCGGAACCACGTGTTCGTAACTACCTTCTGTGTTGGCTGTGTGTATTGGGACAGACAGAAATGCGCGAACAAAAGCCGAAGCATCGAGCCGTAGTGGTTTATGTCGTTGTTTTACGCTCGCTCCAAACGCGTTGCTTGGGCAATGGGGCGAAAGTTTGCTTGGCTAAAGAATTATTCGGTTCCCCCCCGGCTGGCCTGATATTCGAAACAGATGACAGGTCATAAAAACCTGCCCTGTTCTGGCTCGGGCACACTGGTGGTGGATGAGCGCATTTGTGAACTTTGCTTTCTCCATCCAGTGTTCCATCCAACGACCATTTGTTGCCGTCCTTTCCAGTGGTTTGTGTGTGTGTGTGCGTATTTTGGCTAGCTTTATACGTTGCCGAGAATTATACAGCTTACAACAACATGCATATTGCTTTTGGGGCTTTATTTTGCCTTCCACCTTAGGTCGTGAGTGAAGACCAAATTAAAAAAAAAAAAAAAACGAGATACGCACAATCTTTTCTCCACCGCTACAATCACAATGACAAACATCCCTGCGGTTTGTGACGAGGATAGATCATTCCGTCGTGCCATTGTGCTCGTGTAGAAAGGTAAGCAGATAAAATATTTGGCCTGTCCGGACGTGCCAAGGGGTAGCCGAAGTACTGCGTTTGGTCCTGCGCTTATTACAAAGGTGCCAATTTGTGCGTCGTTGCCGTTTTCCGGACAGACAAGCGTACGGTCAGTGCGCATTAGAAGCTTCACATTCATCCTTTTCTAGGTTCTATCCCCCATACAACCCCCTCTTTCTTCTGAATCATTTGTCACCGTGTTCGGGTGGGGTAGAAAGTAGAATTTATCGTACCTTTGCAGAGTTTTGTAATATTTCTACATTCTACCATTTCACAAAGCCACCAAATTCGCAGCAACATTGCACCCCTTGTTTCTTCATCTGTTGGCTGACACAGCACAGAAACAATGTGTCCACCGGGGAAGGTAAAAGGGCAAGGTGGGCTTGGTTTTCTCATTTATCTCCAGCATGCCGCCGTTACGATTTAAATTGCGCTTCACGGTCTGCTGACCCCAAAAAAACGGGAAGAGTCAAATATTTTCAACAACATAACTACGCGCCAGTGCTGCCGCTGTTTTGCTGCAGTCGACAAACAGCGAAAGGTAACAATGTTATATAGCGGACGACCAGCAGGGCCGAAGAAGTTGTGACACCGTTGACACCGGCCTGATGAAACCCGAAGTAAAGGATATCTTCCTTTGAGACAGGCAAAATAAAGGAACAACAGCAGCAAAAAAACACGACGACACACAATCTGTTCCGTCCCCTTTTCCCACTCCACCCCTCACAAAGAGAGTTTCTTTTATGTCCCATCGGAAGGGATGGCAATAGAGCAGGCCACATCGATTTCCAACGTGCACCGAAATGGCCAGAATAGTCTTGCCTTCATCCATCCGTGCTGTGAGAGCAGTGTAATAAAGCGACAAAAAGGGAGCCACAAATCCGAACAGCTCAGCACACGGCCATGTCCCTCCGGTAGTACATCGAATGGCCTCCGGTTGAACATATCTCCCTGTGCCGCGCATAGAACCACACAAAGCAACAAAACAAACTACTACCACTACTACTACCACTGCCACTACTGCTGCTTTTACCATTGTTCCCAAGTCCTCTGCTCGGACGCCCATTTTGTCGCACTTGGTCGTCCAAGGGTAGGAAATGCAATTTCCGTCTCAATTACGGTGTGTCAGCAGTAAGGGTCCGGTTGACATACACACAGAGAGCACCACCGCTTACAGAAACGTATTGTGCTGTGTGCCAAAACCGAGGAGGGAATGGGGGGAAGATGGTAAAAAAAGCAGCAAGGCTGGATCACCACCGCATCCTTCTCCCCATTCAGCACATTCCGCTGGGATGGTGTGGTTCTGGGACTGCCGGTCGTATAGCTCCCAAGACGATGGTCGAAAGAATTGAATTTTAATCCAATCTCAAAGCGACTAAACTTTAGCTGATTGTATCTGTAGTACGCCCAGTGCGCGAGGAAATTGGGAGGACGCTTCTGCGAGCCGGCACGGGAGTGGCTCGGTTGGTGATCTGTGGGAGATTTGTTTTTTTTTGTGTTTTATTTTGGCTAACGGATGCTGCACACTTTACGCTAAAAGATGAAATTGATGATTAGTCGTGATGGATTGTGAATAGCATGAACGAAATTAGTTTTATAGCAAAAGTACTAGAGTCCTGCTGTTCTTGCTATAGATGGTAGACGCTATGTGAAAGCAACAAAACCATGCTTAATTGTTTCACAGAGCTTTCAACTAACTAACTTTGTGCTATAGTATGGCTGTATTATGTGATATTGCTAAATAATGGTATAAGAATATCTGTTCTACCACCTTGAGATGAAGTACATGCAATGCTACAAAAAAGTTTACTTTAGTATTCCTTCTTATCTGCAAACATGCAGGCACAATAAAACAGCAAAACAGACACAAAAAAGAGGCATACACAGCAAATTAAAAGAAGCTTAACCATCTGTACACGAGATGCTCCTCAGAAGGTCATAAAAAAAACATTCCGGTTTGCGCGGGGCCCGTTCGTCATCGTCAGCGGCGTCATCAATTTCCACTAAGAGTGACGTCAAAAATCCCTCGCCAAAAAAAAAAAAATATCGTCAATTTATTGGCATTTCCTTCACCACATTATCCGTCATTCTAAGTGCAAGGTCGGCGCGTAATCGTAAGGAAGTGGGAACGCTTTTCGGCACGTTTTTCTTAGTATCTCCTTTTCCCTTTCCTCTTCCTTTTTTTCTCTCTCTCTCTCTCTTTCTCCTGTTGTCTCTTCGATCGATAGTGATTTATTTGGCACGCGGACATTTTTCGCATCCCCTCCCTTTGCGCAGCTGACTGAATTACTGCTACACCAGGCCACACCCATTTGTGCACCCCTGTTTGTGCGTAAATGCTTGGCAGCGGAAGACGCTGCCCGAAATCAGTTCCAAGCTTTATGTTCACTTCAATGGGAAATGTGAATGGAAAAGTGGCTGACTTTTGCAGGAAAACGAGCCACCATTGTCGTCAGCGTGTTATGTTGCGGAGGGAGGGTGGACAAGAAGATTCCTTGCAGGAGACGGACGGCAGAATTTGCGCGTCTTTGCTTCCCTCTGCAGCTGACTGCTGGCCCCAGAGTAAGATGAGCCCGAGTCGGTCGTCAACGCCAACGTGTGGCGATCGTGCCGCACAGATTGGCCATTCAGAGCAGGAAAGCACGACGGTGCGGCAGTCGTGTGCCGGCTTCGTACCGCCATTTCGGGCGAATTGTGTGGCACAGCTAAATTTATGGCCACCTTTAGCCTTGTCGGAATCGAAAACCAACCCTCCTGCTCGTGTGTACGGAGCGCTGTGTGTGTGTGTGTGTATGTTTGTTTGATGGTAGAATGAGCGCAATAACACCACTTTCGTACGCTTTCGTCCTTATCCGGGCGGCAGCCAAGGATGGTACGGACAAAGAAAAAATAAAATCCCACCTAAATACTTCATCGTAACGACGCGGGCAAACCCCTGCCGCACCGCCGCCCAAAGCCATCGCAACAGTTACTGACCAACAGAGTCGTCGTGGTACGTACGTGTGGTAGTGGTGGTAGTGCCGGTGGCAGAGATAGCACTATGTGTACAGCATAGAATGCAACCATTCGGCCTGTCGGAGGTCCTGCTCACAATCAAAGCGAACGCAAAGAAGAACGAAACGCCACGAATGCCGAATAGAGTCATCCATACAACTTTTATGGACAGAAATGATAATTTACTACCCTCCAGAGGCGGTTAGTTATGATAGCTCCATGGGATAGCGGGGTGGGCTGCCCCGAATGTTCGGCTTAAATTCTCTGCCCGTTCCCGTTGCTCCTCCAGCGTGTTGTACCCCGGTGGGCAGCCGGACAGCTCTACACCCTACGAAACCGGTGAGCTAGATGGAGGCGCCTGGTCACCCATCATACGTCGTTGGTGTTTGATTTACGCTTGCCGTAAGCAACGCAAAACCAACAACAGAAAAGCACAATTCCATCGCTACGACTAGCAACGGGACTGTGGTGTGCTCACGAAGGCCACCCTACCACCGGCTCGGATCACACATTTTCGGCTAGCAGTGGTTGGGTTGAATGTGTCGATTTGAACCTACAGGGAGGTTAACTTTTCGCACCCTTCTCACCGTGGGTTTGCTGGTGTGCGTACCGTGTGCACTGGTGGGAATAACAAGGGTCACGTACACCAGACCCGAGGATGATTGAGAAAAATGTACTAATTGTAAAAGTTGCAACCGCAACCAACTTCTCAACCTCCTCCGGGGGCCGGTCAGTATCGGCCGTTGTAGCCGAAAAACAAACTACAAACATTTTCCTAAAACTCCCGCACCAAAAAGGATTCCTGGCAGGGTGTGAAACTTTTTCCCTCCCCTTGAATTGGAATGTATCTGCTGTGGCATGGGTGCAGAGGGTAATCGGGGGAAATGTGTATTCCCAAAGCTGTGTGTGTATGTGGAAAAGACGAGCACCGTGCCGCGTCACCGTCAGACTGGGACCAATTAGCAAATGGTTATTTCTGTGTGCGCGTCAATGCACTGGTTGGTCACCTGGTAGGGACAAGGTTTTTTTCGACAGAGCTTAGTGGAAGTAGTTTTTTTTTATTATCTTAATTGGTATTTATTGCCATATACTTTGGTGGTCGATTTTTAATGACCGACTATGCAAATTCACACCGCAAGTTAGGGAAATATTGAGATTCATTTGAGAACCATTTGAAAATGTATTGGATTTCATTTTATTTCATTGAATCAATAAATCATCATGTTCATGCCATATATTGTCACGATTTGATGAATTGATGTACCTTGGAATATTGAAATTGAACTGATTGTACTAACATTAATTGTAACATGTAAACCGGAACCTGGTCTTCTTTTTGGCGTAACATCCTACGCGGTCATGCAGACCAGAACAGGCCTATACAGACGACGGGCCTGTCAACGACTAGACCACGGGACCGCCGCTAACCGAAACCTGGAATAGATACGAAATATGCATCTAAAACGAACTGCAATCAAATTTTTAGCCGTCTATTTAACCATACTAAAAGCCTTTTTGTGTAGCCTTTAGTTAGATATCCGCGAAAAAAGGCAGGTCTAAAATTGCTCTCACTTTGTGCAAAAACTTTGTGCAAAAGACACTATTTTAACACTCTATTGCCAATGCTGTTATAAAGCTGAAACAAAAAAAAAAAAAAAAAACAAAAAAAAAAACAGTTTAACACCGGTATGTCCACGGTGGTTTTTATGAGTGCCTGTCTCTATCTCAGCACATGAACCGTCCGCCACGATGGTGTTCATACTTTTCCTGCATGAAATTGGGCGGAATAGCATGGATGCTGCTTTCCGCCCGGCGCACAAGCTGTGTGGCCCAACACAATCAACAACACATCAACGCCCGGGTGGGAAAAAATCATTTCCATTCAAAGTCTAGACAACAACCAACAGTCTGCCCGCCTGCTGCACACGTTAAGGGCCGGCGGTTAGTAGCGCTCGGATCGTAAAAAGTGTATGCCATAGTTGCACACAAAAAAAAGAAGGAAAGGAAACCCACCACTTTTCTGTTTTGCCGTTAGAATGAGAACCGTAATTCGAAAGCTAACGTTGCTCTATCTCCCTCTCTCTCTCTGAACAGAAAAATACTTTTTCAAAAAATGTTCTTTTTCAGGCGAGAAAAGTTTTGTGCACCATTGCACCGTCGCAGGGGATGAGCGTGGAGAGGTTTGGGGGATAGAGGGTGTTGGGTTAAGGGCAGGTGTAAAACCAGGTATTGCCCGAAGCAACGGCCGGTACACAGCAACGGGCAACACCGGCTACGGAAGAGTGTATTTATTTATTAAAATGCACATCACATCCGCCGGAAGCTTGATTCACCCCCACACGAACAAAGATACGTAAAGCGGCATGTTGGTAAGGGGGTGGAGGGTTACAAGGGGACAGAAAAATAATAATAAAATACCGACAGGATGTATCTATCGAGCGCTGCTGCGCTACCGCCGTGGAGCGGATGGAGATAAAAATTGCAACAAAATAGACAGAACGTTTTATGCTGCTGCTACCGCTCCGATGGCTCGGCAGCGCGGAATCTCCTCTCCATACCGAACGTGATGCTGCTGACCGTGGGTGTAAGCGGGAGACTTTAAAAAACCGTCCCATCCGTCGGTTAGTTTAGGTGATTGCTTAAACCCGTCACCACCGGCAAACCGCATTGTGTTGCTGAGCGGGATGTTACCATGATATCTTCAGGCGGTTTCAAAGATAACGGAAGGAATGTGTGAGAATTGTTTTTTTCTTCTTTTTGATGAAGGTACGCCAAACGCAACAGCACGCCAACATGCTGTACATGACGCGCGAGTACTGCTGAACTTGCTGTTTTCTTTGCTAACTGATGATGAGAATTAAATTGCAGCTGCCTCTTTACGGTGCTCTTTGAGGGAATGTGGGCTGTGCGAGGAGATGCAAAGTAAGATTAAAAATTCTTTTCACAACTTCGGCTTAATATTGGGATCACTTTACAAAGTACTTCTAACAAATTGAAATACCTGCTCGGTTCTCTTTATTTGACGGCTTGGGGAGAGACGTACTCCTATGTCTAGAAAGAAAATGATGAATTTATGCATTCGAAGCATTGTTTTAGTGTTGGATACAAGTAAAAGAGCTATGGATTTTTTTTTTATTCGGGAGGAACGATCCAAGAGGCTATATTGTTACTAGTTACTATATTGGTTACTAGTTGAATTATTTACAATAGAAAAGCTGCGGACTTCAGAAGCCTTTCGTGTAAATTTTATCCTTATTATAGACATCCTTATAAATATTAGACATCCTTAGAAAGTTAATTAAACTGCGTATTTTGCTAATGATCATAACGAGAAGAACATAAACATAACATAACTCACCAATTTCCTTTGCATCTGACGAGTATTATAAAACGTAATGAGTATCATTCGGCAGGTAGCACTTGGTGTAATACGGTTGGAGAGCTTCGAAATGATTTCCAAGATTTCCGACACCTTGCATTTTTGCCGCTGCCACCTTACAACAACAGGACAAACAAATCGTTTTGCAAAGTAAACTTCACCAGTTACAAGCTACCACACACCCGCACCAGGCGCGCATGCTTTTAAGTCATTACATTATAGCTCTTCACTTGCCAAACCCGTGCTAACGTAGCTTCTGCCGGTGGATTAGCACCGCGTTCCCAACTGACGAACGCGCGCTTTATGACAAATGACATGAGTGTGCAAAATGTTTTCCCACGCCAAGAAACGGTGCGTCCACAAATGCTTCCTTCCTCGTCTCGGGCGGGAGGAAACAAACAAAATCAGCTCGATTAGCTTCCCTCAAAACCCTTGCACAGCCTCCAGCTTTATGTTCGGCAAGCGAGTGGGAAATGTTGAGGATTTTATTAACATTACTATGTGCTCCGTTAAAACCGGGCACTTTGAAGCGGAACGTGTGCACGAACGCGTGATTGCTAATCATCTTTTGACGTACGAACGGGCGAAAGGTGCCTAACATTGACATTGAGAAGGTAGACGGTAAACGCAGGTAGCTGTAAAGATGACAGTATTAGTAATATTTTATAACTAAATCAAATCAGGCTGCGCTGGAACTTGCTTTGGCTTCTCGGCACTGCCTTTTTTTTCTTTCTTTTTTTTTTGCTCCAAAAGGCGCTGTCAGAGGGAACGATATATGTTGTACGATTCCATACACTCGCACACACACGCTCACACAATCTGCTATTGTAATCGAATGCACGAAGGAAAATAATCTCGTTTGTTTCCTGCGTGTCAAAAGTGAAGGACAGCGTGAGTGAAGGGTTCAGCTGATAGCAGTCCTGCCATACCCCACCGCACCGCACCCGGTGGTAAAGAGCGGATGGGAGGAATGGGTCGATCGATTGGCTTTTGCTGCTCAGTTTTGAGCCGAGCAAATGTGCTCTGGAATGTGCCCTAACGCCCGGGACATGCGTTGCGTGACTGTGCGTGTCCATTTCGAGTTTGGTGGCGAATTTTTTTTCCGTACCGTATTTGTCTCGCATCCCTCGAAAACTGACAAATCCTTGACATCTTGCGAGAGTGAGTTGACTTTTTTGTTTTGCTTTTCGCTCGGGAAGCTTTTTATTTGCTTCCACCAAAGCTTGACAGTTCTATTCGATCCAGTTTGGCGCGGGACCCATTTCGAACCGAAAAGTATCAAGAAGGTGGATGTGAATTCTTTTTTGTTTTGTTTTGTGTTGCACACAGTGAACAAAAAGGTCATGATCGTGAGAGCAGAATAGAGGAAATTGGAAAGAAGCACCACCACCACCTGGGCGAAGGACTCCCTAGAGAGAGAAAGAGAGAGAGAGAGTGGGGTACGTGCCAACCAGCTGGGAAGGGAGATCGTCAAGAATCACATAAATTGAAATGAAAACTTTCTCGCTTTTTCTCCATTACGGAATTCGTCCCCTGGGATGCCGCGGGGGGAAACGGTCCGTGGTCCGTGGTTTGTTGATTAATGGTAGCATGCCTACCCCTGGTGCGTTGCCAACGGCTGCCGAACGCTCGAAATGGAATGTAACCCCACGCTGGGAGCCATCCGTTCAACGAACGGAACGCACGGGACGCGTGCTCACTTCTTGAGTGAAATGTTTAAAGTCGCACCAGGACGAAAGTCGCTGCCCATGCTATGTTGGAGGTGCTTTAAAAGCACCTTTAAAAGCTTTCATCAATCTCACAAAGCCCGGAATTGCGTGCCGGTACAGGCAGGACCGAAATGGTCAAGAGGACTGATTTCATTGCACTTTTCGGCGCGCGCGCGCTCTGCACACCTGCAAGTGGCCACCTGCCCTGTCTGCGAAATCATATTCTTTGGCAAAGGGGGGAACACAACAATGTTGCTCACGAAACAAACAAATCGATACACCGGTGTGAAATGATCAAATATTTACGACCTCTAAACCGTTCGATGTCTGCTGAGCGGTTGGTTGTTCCATTTTTCATTCACTCTGTTTGCTGGAGGGAACGACTTTTCCCCGTTTTTCTGTACCGGAGAGGTTTCGGTACGAATGTCGGAAAACGCTTTGCGATTTGCGAGGCAAGGCTACCATTGAAAGAAGCAAAAGATGGACAAAAGAAACTCTTCCGCAGCGCTAGCTCTTGGTCTTTTTTCTCTTCCTTTCTCACGATTATAAGCATTTTGCAAACAAGTTCACGATCGATATTTGAAGTGGAAAAAGATAAGACAATAAAAGCTTACATTTACATGGGTGTGTTCACAAAAAAAAGAGCACGACACGCCTGTCTCAACAAATAACTCCTTTGTCCATGCCTGTAGCATTACCATGTGGTTCGTTCGTCTTTTCATTGACCCTCTTTACTTTACACGCATAAGAAAAACCCTCCAGGAAAAAGTGACACGTTGCCGTTGCTTTCTTGCGCTAAATCCCCCGTTTTTTTTTTCTCGCTCGCCACAAGATATACGCGCTCGCACGGTTGTGTGTGGCAGCGGTGTGACTTTCATGACATTATGCGGATTTCCTTCCTGCCGCAGCAGCGTAAGGTTATATCTTTTACGCTTGCGGATATAGCACGGTGCTGCGGCAGTACCTCCTCTTCAGCTAACAAACGACGCTTCTTCATCTGTCCTCCTCGCAACCCGGCCAGTGTGGCAGTGGGTTAACGCGTCCGACGTGGAACGTTTTGTCCTAGGTCACCCCTCTCAGCTCTGTCCGCGGGTTCGTCCGCTACAAACAACCGGTGGCAGGAACAATTTTCCTTTTCTTCACACGTGCGGGCACGTTCGGCAACCTGCTCCACCCAAAGGGCACAAACGTATGCGGCCGGTGTTAGGGAGGGAGGGTGTATGCACGTACGACACACACACACCCCCCGACATTGATGCAAACAAAAACAATTAACAGCCAAGTGTGGAACAAATGTTTGACAAAAGCTTCCTTCGCCCGCGCTTCTTTCCCGAACTGGCGCCTGCCTTTGTGTAATTGTACGTACTATTTGTACGAAGCAATGGCTGTGGCTCGGGCTGTACCTGCTCTGACCCTTCTCCCCAAGGTGGCGGAAAGGATAAAGAGCCAGCAGTCAGTTGTGCAGAGGGGATTGCACGTTACGAGAGAAGTTGTCCAAGAAGCGGTGCCACCTGCCACCGAATCTGGAGGCTCTTCACAGAGTGTGACACTTGTGTGGTTGCGAGCAAGAGCAAATGTGTGCCAACAGTGTTGCGCGTTGGGAAGCGAGGGAGCAAAAACAAAACGTTCGAGTGTTTGAGCTTTGTTGCCGAGGAGGGGGCAGAGATAAACTGAAAGGAATCTTTGCAACAAAGCGCGCTTGGATTTTTCTTTCGTTTTGTTTTGTTTGTTGCTTGTACCAATGCGTGCTGACGGATCATTTCTAGGAACACCGTGTTGAATGGCTCTTATTATGTATGTGTGTGTATGTGTGTTTATTAACTTTAATTCTGTTTTCCCGGAGGAGAAAAAGGTGTTTTTATTTGTATTTCAACAGGCGGGAAAAGATTCTAGCAACTGGTGCGATGACGCTTCCAGCGAAACGTTAAAATCTCACCCATCCACCTTCTGTCGAATGTTACGGGCCATGTAATGTCCAATATGCGGTTCTTAAGAATCCAAGACCCTCTTCATCGTACAAGATGTAAGGTACTTCGTACTAAGTGAGCCTAAAACATTCTGTATTCTTAACAACAGCTACCTTTTATGCATAGTCCTGGAAACTTGTCCGTTTTTCGTGAAGGTGAAGCAAATCGCATGCGGCCCCTGAGGGTTCTGCATGAGGCCCACGATGCTATGAAGTTATGATTAGTCAAGTCCATAATTGAATTGGTACATCTTTAACATTGATATTTGTGATAGATATTGCGACTCGCGATAGACTGTTCGAGTTAACAAGTGGCTCGCCGAACAAATGAGTTGGTTTAGACGAACACATGTGGTTTAGACCAACGCACACAATATAAAGCGCGTTATTCGCGTCGTCTACTGATTCGAATTCTTCCCGATGATAGATTGACTTGCAAGCCTAATAACGCAAGCACCAAGTATTGATATTTTGCTTTCAATAAGTGAACGATAAGTTTAAAGTACATCAAAACGCTTCATGTTGGGCTCTTGGAGACACGCACAAAACGCTTGCTGTATGCTTTCTGTATGCGTAAGCTTGCTTTTTTTCTACAACTTCACAGCCCATCAACAAGATGGCCCATGCTGTACTCTGCTGTATTTTGAATCGCTTTGTTAACGCTCCTTCAGCTTTAATTATTGTTTACAGCGTTTTAAAGCATCTCACAGCGTCCACAGCGCTGAACGCGCGCTGCCTTCCTCTCTTCCGGACGCCGTTTTTATGTGTACTTTATGAGTTATGAATAATTCTACCCCACCGGCTCGTTACACCGATCATCGGAAGGCTCGGGCAGCTCGTGTAAGTGAAGCGGAATTCATAATTCGCACAAACATTGATACCCTCGCAACGTTCAGCGGACGCTACCGGCGGGTTTGTGCATTATAAATAAAGCAATTTTCCAGTTTTCCAGTTGGTTTTTACGCAGCCCAGGATAATACATCCCGCAAAAGGGCAAACTTCATGAGGCGTAAAGGACGTTGAATACTCGTTGCACGGTTGATGCACGTGTCTATCATTATATCAGTTACAGAGGTGTATCATAAATGTATGTTGCTTGAAACACGCAAATGTTTGCAGCATATTCTCGATATTGTTTAAAGTTCACGTACATTGACTGTCGCTTCCCTGAGCCTTTGTATTAAACGACCGCTAGTCACTGAGACTAATGATTTCAACAAAGTGACAACAATCGCTTACTTCTCTCTGCGCAAAGTCACACTTCCTTTGCCAGTCTAAACTTTGCACCCCATTATTTCTGCTCCCTATTCCCATCTCCAGCAACGGATGATTTATGGCAATTTGTTTTCACTTCATTCGATTGTACCCACAGCACAAAAGCGTTCGCGGAAAACCGCAAAGAAGTTTTCCGGCAGCAGATAAAAGAAAAATGCTACTCCATCTAGCGTTCCCGCTGCCTACGGTGGCCGGAAAGGGAGGAGACCCTGGGGCCACCCATCACCACCACCATGCCCTGCCTCGCTCAAACATCACACGGGCGGGAAGGTAGCAAACAGGTTTCATTTATTTGTGGGCCGCCACACTGCGCATAGCAACGAAATTCGATTACAAATGATGCCAAGAGCGTCCGTCACTGCACGCCTCAAAGCTCCATTTAGTGGATAATTGAATTATACGCGTCCCATGGTTTCGCAGGAGGGGCAGCAGTGGCAACCGTGGTCGCGTGAACTTACAAACCGAAATGGCCACCCGCGGTGGAGAACCTCCGGTGCGCCGGCAAAAGTTATGCGAATTGAACCCCGCTTGGCGAGGTGCTTATTTATTTTGAAAATGCCCGCCTGCCCTCGTTCCAAACAATAAGAAACCCCGCAACTAGAAAAGCGCCCGGCCACCGGTTGGTGTGCTTTGGTGCGGGCGAAAACAGCTGGGCAAACGAAGCGACCGGGGCCGTTCGGTTGGCCAAATGATTTGCGCCCGGCCGAAGGTTGCGCGCAGGGCAAGGTTGTTGGGCGCGGCCGCTTATGGTCACGTTTCGGCGAAAGAAAGACCGAACCTTCCGAGCTCCTCCGCGTGGGCTGTGGGACGTGTTGGGGTGGTGATGTGAGAGGGTCTAATTAAAAATAAACGAACGGTGCAGAAATCAAACAAATTAAGAGAAATAACCACCTCTCGGCGCGGTGGAAACGCGTGATGCAATATGAAATCTTTCCCAGTTTTTGGCCGGTGGGAGTGCGTGTACCATTTATTTATGGGATCCCGCCCACCCCGCACCCGCTTCCGGTGCCGGTAGGAAACCGTTTTTATGAATAAAAGCTTAAAAGGAAAGTTGGATTTTCGGGCACTGGTAAATATGTTGGCAAATTTACGGGTCAGATGTTACGATGTTGGTCCGAAGGTATGCAATGTGATTAATGTTTTGCATTTATTTTATATTATTGTAAAAAAAAACTATATTATTGAAAAAAAAACAGTTAACCCCAATATATTAAAGCACTCTAAACAGTATGTTTTAAAAACGATAAATACACAAACAATAGAAATAGGTAAAAGAGATTAGTTTTCTCAGAACGATGACAAGAAAAATAAGAAACTACAGAAGCTGGAAATGCAATTCAGAACATAAGAAAGACATGAATTAATAAATAATTCTACAATGATGGAAGGACAAATTTCTCATAAACTACGTGTAAGAAGAGAAAAACAAAAACGAAGACAAGGACTATTTTTTGGTAGTTTATTTATTTATTTACTTATTTTTTATTTGTTTATTTATTTATTTATTTATTTATTTATTCATATATTTATTCAATTAATTTTTATTAACTAATTTATTTATTTATTTATTTATTTATTGACTTTGAAAATCGCTTTCTCACTTTAGTCACTATCTATTGAACGGTGAAAAATGAAAAATAGGAACTATGGAATAGTTTTTCAACGACAAAAGCAAACCAAAGCTAACACTAGACATTTAGCAAATGATAACAATACAAAACCATTCTCAAATCTGACTCGTGTGGTTCCGTATTTTTAAGCAAAGATCGACCATCCTTATAATCGGCTGGCTTTTTCTTTTTCCCACGCCCTGTCCTTAACCCCCTCACCCTGTACATGGTGTTGCTGATAAGCGAGAGCGATACGAATTATCTCTGATCCCTTGGCTTTTGTTTTCATTTATGCTCGAGCATCATTTCGAAAACCGTTTTCACGAAAAGAGGTCATGCCGTGGAAAATCCGTGCAAGGCGAATCCAATGCCCGGTGACCCGGCGGAGACACCGGCGTGTGGCCGCGTGTGTTGAATTCGGGGTTTAATGAGCCCGGTTCCGGTTGCCGGGGCCCAATATTCTTATCTCTTGCTTTTCCTCGTTTAACTGATTTCCTTTGACCATTTTTTTTATCAAAACGGGTTTTTTGTGAACGTTTGGGCGGGGGTGAGAAGTCTTTAATTAGATGCAGCCCGCGCCGAGCGACCGGCGTAAGGATGAGATGTGTTTTTTTATTCGCGTTTTGTTTTTCTGTCTCTTTTTCTTAAATGATGGTTGGTAAAAGCAAGCAATATTCATGTTCCGTGCACACCCCGTAGAAGCTAAAGCTTGGTGTGTACCTTCGCGTTGAGTCTGCACATTTAATGATGAACCGGGACTCCAGGACCGGTGTCAGTGCCGTCAGGTGAAGATTCGGGGGAAGGGAACTTAGAATGGAGAAAGGGAATTTTAATTACGCAAAGGGAACCTAGTTAGGCTGGCGATTATTCTTTTTTTTTTGTATGATCATGTTTTTGCCCTGGACTTTGTTGCCTTTTCATTCACGGGGAATGAAGCGATTCCTTCCATCGCCGATTAGAGCATCAAAGGTAGCCGCACGGTAAATGGGAAGGTGTTTTTTTTTTTGCTTACTCACACTTCCAACAGAACGGATTATCGCCTGCGATTGTGGTGAAGCGATTAGGGATTCTTATTCACCACTGCAAACGATTAATCGTTTGTCATTTTTTTACATTTCTGCGCTCTGATTGTCTAATCAACTGGTTCCTTTCGTTTGGTTTATGATGAGGAACACAATCCTTCTTTAAAAGAATACGCTTAAACGCAGTTGTTTTCAATTTAAAGTAAACATATTTATAACCAAAAATCACTTATTAGGTATAAAAAAATGAATGTTAGCTTTATAAAGAAACAATGTTAGCTTGGATGGTTGAATGGTAGAAAAACACTGTCAAATCTTATCATCATGCCATAGTAAAAGGAGCAACTCACCACCACCCAAACGGTTGTAATTTCATCCCAGTCGCTGCTGTAATCCATCTCGCACGATCGATTTCCCCGTGGGCGAACATTGATTAAATTCCAAACACCAACACACCACACCTCTTCCCGGAAGAGTGGCGCAGAGATCCGATTCCCTCCGCTCCAGCTCAATCCGATCCCGAGCGAGTGGTTTCACTAATTCGAAAGGAATGTTATCGCTGTCAAAACAGTGCGGAACCGCAACGTAACACTTCTCAAGCTGTGTCCCTCTGCTCTGCTCTGGCACAGTCTCTCTCTCGCTCCGTGCGAGCCACAAGTTTCTATCTGCACTTAATCAATCGTCCCGATTCGATTCGAAACAACAAACCACGTGCCGCCCCAGTGTTTGGTTTTATTGGATTGTTGTTGTGGCTCCGCTGCTCCTTCTCCCTTGGAAAATGTTTGTGTGCGTGTGTTTCTGCTGGTGGCGGTGTGCGGTTACAGGCTTCATGTTTTCCTCCTTCAAAACGACCAGGCAGGCGCCACCGGAAACCGCCGGAAGCAAACGGCCAGCTAACTCGAATGGCGATGATGACTGATAGTTTTTCTATTCAATTACGCCCAAATGAAGCTGTCTCGTTAGCCACACGATAGCCCCCACCCCGCTCTCTCCCACACACACAAGACAACACAACACGGAAAGAGAATGTGTGCCACAAACGAGAAAGTGCGAGAAATTGGACACTGAATTTAGGGGGTTTTTTTTTATTCGTGGAAAATGAGATACAACCCTCGCAAACCACCGCAGAAACTGAAGATTACAAATGAAGAGCGAATGTGCGAATATGTGTGTGTGTGTGTGGGTGGAAGGAGTGAGCGGAAAATCTATCATCATTCATGGCGATCATGGTGAAAATCTTCCCTCCTTGGGCCAAAAGTGGAATGATGGATGATGATGAGTATGTAATTTGACTAAAGTGCTCATCGGTTCGCGGTGGCCGCCGGCCTGCAGCAAAGCATACGCTGTGACGCGTGTTTTGCGCCAAGGCAGGAAGGTGTAGGACATTTATTTGGCGTTAATTTCTGTTCGATTTACTACGCAGCTTCGATTGGCGTTGGTTGTTTTATTTCGGGAAACTGAAATCCAGCATCCAGTAAGTAAATTGTGACAGCTATTGGGATATTCGGACAACTAGTTCAAGTACTGCAAGGCCTGGGTTTACGAACATGTTGCGGCAACATTTGTTCAATGGAAACATTTCTGGATTTTGCAATTTATTTCTGAAACTGTGCATTTATTTGCTTACAAAAATGTAAACTTTACTGAACTCAAAAATGTTTAAAAAATTAAGTTAAAATTACGTGTCCGACAATGTTCCTGCAACAAATCGCGCCTTCGCCATTAAGGCCGGGATAACGGACTGGCAGACGGACGCCTCCACGCCATCTTGCCACCTCAGTTTGGGCCTACCACGCCTCCTATGTCCTTGTGGACGGCCTAAAAAGACTTTACGGGTCGGGTCGTCCGTTTCCATGCGTACAGCCCACCGGAGCTTGGCGAGTTTAATACGCTGCACGACAGTGAGGTCGCCGTGCATCTGACAAACACCATTGAAAAATAGGACGAATTCTAAATATGCTCATTAAAAACATGTTCAGTCTGTTCCCAAGTTACGCAGATTTCGAGATACGTAGTTTTCTAACATCAAATGGCAAATCAGTACAATTTGTTTCTAGAATTGTCCAATGCAGTGTAAAATTCATTTTTACTAGAAAATTTAATCCGCTTAAAAGCCATATATAACGGAATTTTCTGCACGAATCGTTTGTAATAAATGACACACAAATACACTTCATAAAAATACTAAATTTAATTGAATTTAATTGGCCCGCTTCTCTTCATATTGTTCATCAATGATGTTACCCTCGCTTTACCTCCCGACAGTATCAGTCTGTTTGCCGACGACGCAAAAATGTTTGCGCCTATTCACAACACAGGTGATTGTACATTCTTGCAAGACTGCATCGAAATTTTCTGTTCGTGGTGCAAGCGTAATGGACTGACTATCTGCATCGAGAAATGCTACTGTGTGTCTTTTAGTCGATGCAGGAGCCCAGTCACTGAGACCTACTTCATGGACGGCTCTGCAGTTAATCGACAAAATCATGCCAAAGACCTGGGCGTTCTGCTTGATTCTAGTTTGAACTTTAAACAGCAAACAGCATCGATGACGTTGTAGCCAGAGGAAATCAATTACTTGGCGTGGTTATCCGGACAACTAATGAATTCCGCAACCCCATGTGCATCAAAGCTGTCTACAACTGTATCGTTCGTTCGGTTCTGGAATATTCGTGCGTAGTCTGGAGCCCAACTACCGCTTCTTCAATTGCTCGACTTGAGGCGATTCAACGTAAGCTCACGCGATATGCCTTACGCCTGACCCTATGTTCCGCATGTCGGCTGTCTTCAACACTGTCTCGGATTGCTTCGACTTCGACATCTCTACTCAGTGCTTCAAGGAACGTCTCCGGCTTTTGCCGTGGCCGCAGTGAATTGCGATGCAAATCTTGTTTTTGATATGTATTTTTTTTTAAATTGAACTGTTACATCTTAATTAGGCCATACGGCCCGTTGAAGATTAAATAAATAAATAATAGTAAATAATAATAATAATAATAATAATAATAATAATAATAGCAATTTACGAGTAATGAAATTACGAGGATTCATGAGCAATGAGTCAAAAACAAACTATTTTACCAATTTTACGTGTTATTCCAGTAATCGGCTAAGGTCCCGTGTTTCGGTGAGGCCGTACAAACAGCGTTCTACTGTAAGAATTTAAAAAGAAGTCATGGCGTAAACCTATTGGTCGCATGGAAACAGTTTCTGATAGTAACAAGCAAGCTATTGCAATATTAAAATGTAGTTAAAGTTTATGCTTCGCTGATGCTTTATGACAGTGCTCTCCTGCGTTACGAGTATCTCGTACGTGTATGATTAAAGGCGACGAACCCGTTCATTCGGAATGTTGCTTGCCGTTTTCAGTGAGATCTAATTGTTCTCTCTATTGGAGTGATTACAGTAATGAGGTTTAGATATAGGGTTTTCCGAGTCACTTTCGAATGGATGGAATTGAAATATCAGATCGATCTAAAATAACATTATGCACACGGTGAATAGCAATGTTTACATTCGAAACGGACTTGGAAAACCCTGTTAATAAAAAAGCCCCCCTTTCGTGGGTGTGAGTTTCCTTTGCATACCCATTAATACACACCGGCACGCGACTGCCTTCCGCGAATCACAAACAGGATTATGCTTGTGTACAGGGTTCCTTCTCCCGCCGTGTTCTTGTTTCACGCGAAAACTTACAACGGACGCTTTCCGGGAAATGGGAAAGCTTCGTGCATTTTATCCAGCATGCACAGGATGCTCATCAACCTCAATATGGGAAGAAGGAGCGCTATGACCATCCTGGGAAATGATTTCTGCTTTTTAATGAATATGTTTTATACTCCCAATGGGACATGATCAGCCAAAGTGTTGGCTGGAATTGCTTGCAAATATGTAAGTGGTGTATAAAAAGTGCACCAATTTTTAAAGAAATTTTCATACATTTTCATACTCAAAATATACAACATCGCATTATGTCCCAACAACTAATTAATTTTACCATTAAATGGAGCATCTAGAAACACAGATTGGTCTATTCGTACAAAATTTCGCAGTTCGATTTAACCCTTCCATGAAGACTTTCGTGGAAATGTAAAAGCCGGGCAGACTCTATCACCACAAAGAAATAAAGATAATTTTCTTCAGATTCTATGCGTCATTTTAAAATTTCATTTGTCATTTTTATAGTCTCACAGCACTCCTTAGTTCCTTTTCCAACTAGCCAAGCAACCGCTTATCAGCAGCACATTTTTTATCGATATCGTTTCCTCTTTTCTCTCTTTCCTCCCTTCCAGCACTATCGCGGTTCGCTGAAATCGCTCAACACCGGCATCGTCACGCTGCTAAACTATGGCAAACACGTTCCGCCGGCCGTATCGCACGTAACGCTGGCCCACGAAATCGGACACAACTTTGGCTCACCGGTAAGTAACAAACGATCGTGTTTCTGCTTTCGTCAAATGCGATTGGCAATGGTAAAGCTCGACGACTTCAAAGTCACTGTGTCGTTCCGACCGAGCACGATCATTAAAACATCAAAGAGAAACACAAACACACACACACACACCGGGCATGATTGCTCTCGCTAACCTAGGTAAAGGTCAAACGATGGCAGTCCAGACTGCGCCTCCAGAAACAAAGGGAAGCGCAAAAGCGGATTACGTTCCAGTGACGACGACGGCTGTGGCACACAAAGAGCTTTCCTCTGGAGGTAAAGCTGCCCTGGTTGTGTCTGGTACGGAACACAAAGCGACCTTACGGACGGGATGGGGAGGTGGTATGCACAGCAAGACACTTGGATCGCTTCTTGGATCGATTGACAAAAATGGGCGAGCGAATCTTTGCCCCAAGCTCATTAATTCCACGCGAAAATGGAGCATCCTTGCGCGCGCTCCTTATTCAAATCACATCAATATCAAACCGTTGCTGAACTGTGTCCAACCTAGTCAGCGGCACCTGTCAACGCAATCCCCTAGCCACGATTGGCATCAGCGCCGTTCGTATTGCTAATTGAACGGAGCATTTTAATTCGATCCGATTCAATTAAACTCTCCATCTTGCAGCGTTCGGGTCCACGGCATCTCCTTTATGTGTCGTTGGAAATTAATTTTCTCTCTCTCTCTCTCTCTCTGGGCGAAAGATAGACGCCTGCCTGATGGAAGGTGAAGAAAAGCGCAGTGGCTTTGATTGCAGTTCTTTCAATTCGCTTCTCTTCCGAGACGACCTTCAGCGATGTTGGTTTTCCTTTTCAGCGAACATCTTGCATCTTGCGCCTATGTTAAAGCGACAATGCTCTCTTTCCTTGGCCGTTCGTTGGCTCTTCTTTGCGTTTTCTATTTTTACCCCAGCCCCTCTTTCCTTCTCCCGGTGTTGGCTTTCCACTCCGTTCGAGATGAGTGTTTTGTCTGCGCGCCTACGGATCACCGTTCTTCCGGAGGATTGGCTTTTCTTCGTGAGGCGCACGCTGCGAAGGAGAAGGGTATGTTTTATTCAATTTTCTTTCCGCACGGCAAACACAGCGCCCGGCAGCGCCACGGCAAAGCGCAGCGAGAAGCATAATACATAAATAAAATAGAAATAAAATCCGTAAAAACGAGCGTCCACCACTCTCTCTAGCCCTCTGTCCCCCTTTTGGTTCGCACAGCAACACGGACCGACGCCAACGCCATGGCGCTTGGCACTGTCCAAAGCTGCTCGGGGGCTCTTGCGGAACAAATTCGAGATGGTTTTTGGGTTTCATTTTTTGTTTAGTTTCCTTTTTCCCCCGCCCAAATCATTCCCATCACCCTGCACGTGGGACCGTTTCCGAGTCACCAAATTCGAGATTGGCCAAAGCAGTTCGTGTGGAACGGAATTGAATCGTCAAAGATGTGTGTACGCAGGGATAGAATGGTCGCTATCCGTTTTTTTCTGGGTAGGCTGATAATTCGGTGGATGGCTTGAATCTTTTCGGCCGTTTCATCGATTGCGAAAATATCCTTCGCATCGGTTCCGGTTTGGATTTTTTTTTGTCAGGTTTGCAAAACGAATTTTACTTCCTTTGACGTGCAAACGACGTTCTTTAAGCTCAGTAGACGATCAGTAAGGCGCCACTAGCTTGCACTTTGTGAGGGACCAAATGGGAAGTATTCTACTAGCCTTCTTTCCATCGCGTTTGATTCAAACCCAATCTTTAATTTTGGTAGTGAAAGAGGTTCAAAGAGACAAAATAGTCTACAAAAGAGGATACAGCGGTGTCTTAAAGGCTAAAGGTGGCCCAAAGCAACAAGCAAAAAATTTCCCCAATTGTCGCACATGGCCAAAAGCGTTGCAATAACAGATAACACTTCGCCCCTAGCCCACTCCGAGGGGGACAATCAAGTGGAAGCAAGTTGTCGTGTCCTCGTTGTCACCGTCGTCGCTGTCATCGTCGTTCGGATCTTGTCAACTTTGGCCAAATTGATTTCCTCCGTTCGACCAAAGCACGGTAATCGAACATCGTGTCTTCACACCAACGAAAGGGCACTAAGAAGAAGAAAAAAACTCCGGCAATCCCAACACAAGGTTCGGGAATCGATTCCAGCCCCTTCCCGGAAAATGCATTTATTCCTTTCTCCTCCTCCTCCCTACGATTCTTACCACTATTTGCTATTGGCCATCCGATACAAAACTCGTCGCGTTGATTGCACTGATGGAGACGAGCATCTTCCTTTCACACCTCTCCCCCTTCCGTCCGTAGCCCTCCCCCAGAAAGGGATGGGGATTGCGAGACGTCATCATTTCCGGGACAGGAGATCCACCCTAGGAGCAGGAATTTATTGGCACGGAAATAATGGGCCTAATCCAAGTGTAATCAAGATTTGTGCCAGAGCAAAACTTTTTCCAGTTTGTTTTTTTTTTCTTTCATTTTTGTTGCGCCGAAAAAACTTCCGCCCTAAAACCTTGCAGCGCACGAATCGGGTATCGGTTTCGGGGAAAACGAAGAAACTTTCGAACGAAGACTGAGGTCCCTCTTTCCCTTCAATTCCTCATCCATCGGCTCGCTTCCCGGGAGGGAACCGTTCGGACCGTTATGAGCCAAACATGGGCAGGGCAAATTCTTCTTTTATACACTTTCCTTACATTTGTTTCCCCCTTTTGGCAGCGTGCAAATGATGGTCAGTTTTGTTTGGTCCGCGAGATGGAAAACTTCTTCATCTTCGGGCAGGGTAAAGGTACAGGTCTCCTGCCCTCGCTCTTCTCTCATGCTGCTGCTAATTTCGTTCGAGACCACTTCACTAAACTGCCGAAGGAAAGCAGCGCTGTCCCCTGTAGCGTACCCGTCCTCTGGCTCCCCCCAAAAAAGGGACAAAAGAAAGCAAACTCAAGCAAAGCGGCAAGCAAAACATCGTTCCTTTTGAAACTCTGCGCAAACCCGGTTAAGTGCAGTGTACGGTTGGTTGATCGTGTTTGCTGTTTTGTGCTGTCGTTTCAAACTATTTCCCTTTGAGTAGGTTTTTCGGGTTTTTTTTTTCAACATGAGGGAGCAACAAGTGTAGAGAGATGAAGGATTTTTGATGTTCATACCTCGAAACGAAAGGCATATAGCACAGGGGGAGAAAATGGTGTATCTGGCGCTATGATTTATTCGCATTCGAAGCGTGCATGATGGACCGAACCCGAAACGGAAATGGATTTTAGTAAAAAGGGTAAACACAAAGCTCCCTGGTGGAGAAGGGTGAGCAAATGCAAAAGTAACACTGTATGTGTGTGTGTGCAACCCCCAGCCAGCCTGGTGGACCCTACAACCCTACCAGCCAGCCGCTGCTCGTTCATTTTCCTTTATCCTTTCCGACACCGACTGTGGGTTTGGGGGAGAATGGTTTGTGGCTGCTTTGTCGTAACATAAAAGCGACACCGCCAAACCCGTTGGACCTCGCTTTTTGCGCTTTTCATAATCATACACGTAGAAAATTTACTCAGTGTATGAGTGTGTGTGTGTGTGTGTAAAAATTTGCCCCGGAGTGCGGAGGAACACCAACGGAACTTGCCTGCGGAAGGGTTAATATATTGCATAAAGCAGAATGGAGGCCGTCGGAGCGTAAATGCATGTTGCACTTCAACTTGCATTTCTCTTCCTCTTGCATTGTGTGTGCGTGTGTATGTGTGAGAAGGAGAGAAAGAACGAGGAAAATTCAAAAATGGGGAAAAATTGTACCTGTCACCGAGCAACAAATGCGAGAACTTGTTCTGTCAAGCCGGCTCGGCGTGATGGTGACACGTGTGCACTCTTTATGTTTCCTGTGCTCGTTCATTCCATGTGCACATCAGTCTTTTGGAATGGAGTCTTTTTTTTTTTTTGGAGTGTTCATGCTGCTGCTGCTGCTGCTGTTGTTGAGTACACAGGTTGACGGGACCTGTTGTTAGGCTTCCTGTGGCCCCTGGATGGATGACACCGGGCTTTGTGTTGACCTATATCCAGCGTATTCTAATCTTCCCGCCGTACCGTACTACCGTGGATGGCAAATTTCACCAGATCGGTTCGGTATTTAATGAGAGACTACCCGACTTTGTTGTAAGCTTTACATCATTATCATATACTGCAGGTTGAAGGACACACCACGCTGCTCTATGCTTCTCATTTTGTGGCGTTTGTGTTGGAGCTGTTAGTTGGAATGGTTCTTCAGTTCTTTAATTTGTACAGGCAAATGTAAACCGCAAAGCAAAGGGATAAATATGCCGCATGTGAATGTGACGTGTTTTTATAAAGTTACATTTTCTCTACTGTATTGTTTCATCATATCATCGCCAACATTGAACAATTTAGACAGATACAAGCATTCTTCAAAAATTAATCAAATTTCTAATTTTATTCAAATAAATCAATCTTGGTCATGCTTGGTAACATTCAATATCTTCAAACTCATAAGACCGGGGTACATTGTCCGCTCTCGCTAGTGTAATTTCGATTTTCACTAGCGCATCTGGCGGCGGCTGGTGGAAGCTTTTTTTGGTCATAGAGGGAATGGTCGTGCGGGATCTCAAAATGAAGTATTATTTGCATCGTTTTTTTATCACGAAAAGGGCTGAAATTACTAAGCATTTCTAGTCCAGTTTAAGTAAAAACATGGAATAATAACATATTTTCTGAAGCTGCTCCAAATTGCTTGGCAAAATGCGTCGGACACCCGTCGCCAGATGCGCTAGTGAAAATCGAAATTACACTAGCCAGCAAGGACAATGTACCCCGGCCTTTAAAGAATGCAATTTTCCTCGATTATTGAGCTTACATTTAGAGGTTTAAGTGTAAGCTTGTAAGCGAGAAATTCCTCTGTAACATCATTCCTGGGGTATTATTTTATAATAAAGTAAATTGTCTTGAGTAGAGAGATGAAAAAAAACTAGATGCTTCCATGCATCAAGTTCTTGGTGCAATTCCGCAAGATATATAAGCAACCATAATTGCAATCTGATACACTACCTGTTTATAGTACTGCGCAACACTTTCCCCCGAGTGGCACGTAAAGAAGCTGCTGCTGCTGCTGCTGCTTCGGTTGCTTCGGTTGCTTCGGTCTCCCTTCCCATCGCCTCCTTGTGGCTGTGGAATGATAAAATGAAATAAATTGCCACCGACGCACAGACACACCGTTTTCGACGCCCGGGTGACACATAGATGCCTTTTTCCTTGGTTGTACTATGAAGCAAAGTGCATCAAGCTGTAGTTATTACCACACCTCCCCCAGACAGAGCTTTAGTGGTAAACAACGCGCTTGTTTTCCTTGTTTTCTTATGTCTTATGTCAGTTGATGTTTCAATGGCAAAATGCACGATACAAAAATAAAACGCTTCAACACTGGCCGCGGAAAGCGTCTCGTCGCTCATTTAGTACAGCACACGCCAGAAGGCCATTTTGCCCGCGTTGCCAAGGCTTCAATTAGCTCGCACCGGGGGTCGTTGGATAATTAATAGAATAATAATTCCGGTGCTTTAAACCTAACCCCGCCTAATGGTTTTAATCCAGTCGTCGGGGAAGGTGAATAAAGGCGCCGAGCGGAAACGTGGGCGATCTTGGGGGAGGGGGGGAAGGGGGCTTTTCAAGCAATATTTTCCAACAATGGACACAATCCGTCGGAATATGTTAAGCTTCCAGAATACGGGACAGAGGCTACAGCAACGGAACATGAAGATGAATATTCTTCACTCCAACTCTCCAGGTTCCTGCCAGCGCAGTACCTCGCAGGTCCCGGTTTAAGAAGGGGACACAATGGGGGAACGGTTGAACTAGGGAGGTGGTACCATCCATCTTCTGTAATACATCTAAAAACAAAACGGAAGCGAATGTTCCGTTTCCTGGAGCTAACAAAACGCTGCAGCTCTCCCGTCTGCCTCTGTGAACGTGATTCAATCTGCGTTTGGTCCGGAGATGAGAAAATGCGAGCTTCCTCGGTATTGCACACTTCTTGAGGACGTGGTTTGGCGAGGGGAGAATGGTAAAAATAAATACTGGAAAGGAAAATTTATTAGTCACAATTAATCGTTTACCGGTGTGCTCCGGGAGGGGAGGGTTAAGAAAGCTAAGAAAGCAAACAACCTCGTGGGGTGCTACCACCACAATCCTCGGACGGTCATTAGTGAAAGCTGCAAAGTTTACTGGAGGAAGATAAACAGCATCGAGCGAACACGGTGCCAAACAATACGGGAAAGGATGCAACAAGAAAGAAAGGACACGAGAGAGGATCAACCCCCGAAGGGCCAATTGGGCGAACGCGGGCATCTCACCGACACACAGACACTGGCACACTGTGCCAGATTGTAGTGTAGTGTATCAACGTTCTTAGCTTGTGGCATAAATCCACCAGCACTCTCGCACGGGGGAGGAACTCAAACAAGTGTTACCCATTTATAAGACTCGGGAAAACTGCCCCGTTTTTCCTTCCCCATTGCATTTGTCTGCTGTTTTGTGGGGAGAAAATACAACGGTTTTGTTACTGCACTTGGGCAGCACGCAAGTGCATCCAGATGATGATGTTGATGATGATGATTGTGTGCTCGCATATCGTGTGTCTTGGCGTTGTTTGCAAGCGCAAGGGATAATATTCTTGTGCCTCTCGTGACATGCAGCAGTGATTAGCTTTGGGCGGAGTTTATGTTTCAATGTCAGCAACGTTGTCGGGAATGAAGTGGAACCACGGTTGAGATGTTATGCAAGAAAGGTGTATTTATGGGTTGAGCGTGTTTTTTAAGATTAAAATAAATCTATCTTATGTTTTGTATTTTGTGCAACACGATCGCTAAGCTAGCTGTCTGTGGAGGTTTGTTTTGCATTAGGAAATCAACACATCTATCAAGAATATCTGATATTAAGAATCAGAATGATCATTCTTCTTCTTCCTCTTTGGCTCAACAACTGTTTTCGGTCTAGGCCTGCCGGTACCACTTGTGGGCTTGGCTTTCAGTGACTTATTGATTTCTCCCCAAAGCAGGATAGTCAGTCCTACGGAGTGCCGCAACATGTCATGAACATCACGAGATTTTCACCAACGAAAACAATGAACATATCCGTGGTAGCTTGATGTGCATTGCTGATACTCAATGAAAGTGCGTCATGACATGCCGAATGCGACGTGCGAGTGCTTGAATCAAACTCGATACTCTGACTGACAAGCTGAGCTTAAAACCAGCGCAAACATATTAATGATTTTTTCTAGCTGTGAACAGTGCTGCCAAATGCCACTGTTTCAGTCATCAACACTCATGAGTGAAAAGAAACTCAAATCAGATCACGTACACAGTCAGTACACAGCTTAGATGATCAGAGGTAAGACTCAAACAGCTGGTGGACCAATCACATGCTTGATGACATTTTGATTAGCACCCAACTCTTGATCATTCACTTGGTCACGTCATTTTGTGTATATACTTGGCGTGTGGTTTCCTAGCAGCAAAATGAGCATGCTTTGTCTCTCTCTGTCTAGTTTGATGGTCTGTCGGGTCAAATAGAGTGAGAAACAATGCGCATTTTGTTTCTTGAAATAACTCGCACGCACCTCATATCTCCCATGACAATCGCAATGATCACCGACTGAAAATGTCGCGACCAAGTGACTGACCAAGAGTTGGTTGCACACAATGTCACCAAGCATGTGATGGTCGCACCAACTGTTTGAGTATCACCTCTGATCATCACAGTAGAGCTCGTGAAGCTGACATGATTTTATTTCAGCCGTTATTTGTCATGACTATGTCATTGGCATATTGCGGAACTGATCACAGTAAAAAAAAGTCATGACATAGTGACTGACCAAACGGTGGTCGCAAAAATGTCATGAAGCATGTATTGATCACACTAATTGTTTTGAGTATCACCTCTCATTATCACAATTGAGTACGTGACGCTGACATGGATTTTGTTTCAGTCAGATTTTTTGTACGACATTGACAGTGACATTTTGCAGCACTGGTCCTACGTATGGTGGCACGGCCCATCCGGGGCTAGAACCCATGAAAGGCATGTTGTTAAGCCGTAAGAAATGACGACTGTACCACGACACTGGCTTAGAATAATCATTTCGTCCTTTTTTATTACAAAAAAAATCAAATTAAACTGATAAGATTCCATCAGGGCTTTTCTAGTTTGTTGACAATGTACATTTAATGTGAATTACGTTATTGATATAAAGTTTTAGATTAAGATTTTTTTCAAAGTTATTCTCGTTATCGTTGTTCTTGTAAAATCTTTTTATTTTAGTATTTAATGCAAACTTATTTTAAAAGCAGTAAATTATTTTCAACTTCATTTTCAATGGCAAATACCACGAAAGTCACCATAGATAATTGAAAAAAATAATTGTTCATTACCGAATACAACAAGCCATAATATGCAAGAAATTGTTCGCTCTATAAACCACTGATATTGGTGATAAGGGTGTGGATATAGGAGAATCTCAATTTCATCTCAACGCGTCTGATTAAATTGCAAGACCTTACGATTAGTCAATCCGTCCATTGGCTGTAAACAGAGCAATGGTGAACATCGATCTGATAATACAAGAGATCTGATAACAAGATGGCAAAAAGAACAGCTAAGTAAAAGGCGAAAAGAGTAATCTATCGCGATGCGGCTTTTGTTACGTCGACAGTTATTTTGGAGAAGAATGGGAAATAACGCATTAAAAAAATGCCATAATAATAAAAAAGTTTTCAACTTGTTTGTTTAAAAATACATTTTTTATCAAAACCACTCAACTGTCTTGTAGCATTTAAAATCGTATATTAAAAACGTTTCTGTCTGTTTAGAGTAAAATGGGAAAACCCGTTTGATTGTTACATACATTTTAAATGAGATGTTTGATTAGAAATTCAAATTGCTATACGCTTACTAACTTCGTAAAGCAAACGTTCAATTTCAGAGCTTTGACCACCGACATATTTTCCCATTGATTGAAGCAAGACATCTGACCAGCCTTCTCCCACATTCTGCTCACGAAAGAACAGGATGCCGACGGAAGCGCGGAGGCTGGCCGCTGAAGAAATGAAGCCTGACTTAATAAACCAATTTCTAATTCAATTTCCACCGCCCAACAAATAATAGCAATCATTGGTACACGCGCATACACACAAACCCCCTTGCGCTTGTGCGCCACACAATGTCACAATTATAAATGCATTCCAACCAGAGAGGGAAAGGGCTCGGGAGAACAAAACATAACGCAGCAGCAGCACAACCGGAATGCTTCCACCGAATGCGACCTTAGCGGGTAGTAATAGCAGAGTGTGGCGCCACCTGGCTCTCGCTACTGGTTGCACAAATAATTGTGGTTGATTAATTTCCTCCCCTCTCCGGAGTAATTGCGGCTATTAGAGCGAAATTGCCATATTTCACCGAGATGGGGCACTTCCGTTTAGCAGCAGTACACGGGTACCACCCATTCGGCGCCACAGGACGAAGGCAAAGAGGTGGATGATTTTGTGGCCACCAGCGTTTTTTTTTGTTACACTGTTTCATTCCCTCTCTCACTGTCCTTTTCTTTCTTTCTCACCAACGCCCACCCACAGCACGATCCGGAGCAGTGTACGCCGGGCGGTGAGGACGGCAACTTCATCATGTTTGCGCGCGCGACGTCCGGCGACAAGCGCAACAACAATCGCTTCAGCCCGTGCTCGCTGAAAGCCATCGAACCGGTGCTGAACGCGAAGGCCCGCAGCGCCAAGGGTTGCTTTACCGGTAGGTGAACCACTCTTTGTAGCTTTGCAAAGCCTATTTACAGATCCCATCCCGTGCGGTAACATAATTTCCCACGCTTCTCTTGTATTTCCATTTCCTCCTTTACACACAGAGCCGCAGGAAGCGATCTGCGGCAACGGGGTGGTGGAACCGGGCGAACAGTGCGACTGCGGCTGGGAGGAGGACTGCAAGGACTCGTGCTGCTATCCGATGTCGCGCCATCCGCGCTTCGACCAGAAACCGTGCACGCTGACACCGAAGTAAGAAGCGTTCGATTTGGCCGGAACCTTCCAACCCGGATTGTACCAACTGATACACCTTCTCTCTCTCTCTCTCTCTCTCTCTCCCCCCTTCTCCTTCCAGGGCACAATGCAGCCCATCGCAGGGACCGTGCTGTACGCTCGAGTGTACGCTCAAGCTCGGCGACAAGTGCCGGGACGACAATGGGTGCCGCGATCCGGCCTACTGCGACGGGCAGATGCCGGTCTGCCCGCCGTCCATCAACAAGCCGAACAAGACGATCTGCAACAAGGAGTACGTGTGCTACATGGGCGAGTGTACCGGCTCGATCTGTCTGGCGTACGGGCTGGAGAGCTGCCAGTGCGCGGTCGGCCCGACCGATCCGGCCATCAAGGCGTGCGAGCTGTGCTGCAAGCAGCCGGGCGAGGACCGGCCCTGCCTGAGCTCGTTCGACTGGAACGAGCCGCCGTTCGACGTGCCGGACATGTACGCCAAGCCGGGCACACCGTGCAACGACTACAACGGGTACTGCGACGTCGCGCAGAAGTGCCGCGAGGTGGACCCGTCCGGGCCGCTCGCGACGCTGCGGAAGCTGCTGCTGTCCGAGGAAAGCATCGCCAGCTTTAAGCGGTGGATACTGAGCAACTGGTACACGGTGGCGCTGATCGTGACCGCCGTCCTGGTCCTGCTGGTAAGTGGTCGCCTGCTGCTCCTGCATGCCTTTCTGCCAATGATAATCACTTTCTTCTTGTGGGCAACAACACACCAATGCAAACCGGGCGAACAGAAAATTCGCCACAACGTGCGCCACTGGAAGGACATCCCGCTGGACATTGAGCAGTATTGTGAGCGGATAAGCTTTGAATGGGTTCAAACCATCGTTGTGGCGCTAGAAATCCTTCTCCTCGTTGTCATGTTGTCGGCCTCTTTAACTCGTCGCTGTTTTCGCTCCACTACTTTTGCTATTGCTCGATGTAAATGAAAAATGCTCGGGGAAAACGCTTCTAAACCCTTCATTCCTCCCTTTGTGCTGTGTTACTACTGCCTCTCTCTCTAATTGCTTGCTCTGCTCTTCTCAACACAGGTGCTGAGCGCGAAGCTGCTGGGCAAGCGTACCAATCTAAAGCTGAAGACGGTCACCATCATCCACAGTGCCACGACGGAAACGGTCCGGCTGCCGGAGGACAACAACGGCGTGATAGTGCACACCGCCGTCCGGACGAAGGTGCCGCTGAAAAAGAAGGTGCGGGGCGAGCGGTCGAAACCGGGCGGCAAGGGCGGCAAGGGCGGCCCCCCGCAGACGAAACCCGTGGCGGCCTCGGTGCCGAAGCAGCTGCTAACGACGCTGACGGGCGGGAACAGCGCCGCCACCACCACCACCGCCGTGCTACCGTCCACGTCGAAGGAGCTGCAGCAGCGCCAGCAAGCGTCCGGGACGGGCGGCCCAACCAGTGGCGGCACCAGCCACCACACCGCCCTCACCACCAATCCAGCCACCATAGTTATTAAGCAGGTGAAGCGGCACGTCGGCCGCACCACCACCACCACCACCACGATCGTTGGCGACAGCCCGAAGAAGCTGCTGCGCAAGAAGAAAAAGCGTGGCGGCGGCGGCGGAGGAGCTGCTGCCGGTGCCCCATCGGACGAGTCGCCGGTAAAGGAATCGCCCACGGCGGCGGCGATCAAGCAGCCGAAGAAACACAAGAAACCGAAATCCAAACACAAAGAGGTGATCGACTACTCCAGCCGGAACGCGTCCGACGCGCACAGCCACAGCAACACGTTCGGCAAGGTGCACCGCTGGCTGCTGGAGTCGCCGTCGGCGGCGGCGGCGGCGGCCACCGCTCCCGGTGGTTCGTACGAGCATGCTCCTGCTCCACCGGCCGCCGTGCCAAACCTGCTCGCCAAATCGCAGTCGACGCCGGACCATCTGGCGCAGCAGCAGCCCGTGCCGGTGGTGGCGCCGAAGAAGGTGGCGCGCGTCAAGACGAAATCGGTGGGCAATCTGAACGAGAAGGTGCGGCTGCAGGTCGTCTACAAGCCGCCGTTCAAGTTTAGCCTGAAGCTGTCCAAAACGGACCCGGCGGCAGGGTCGGGCGTGAAGACGCACGTCGTCGCCGGCCCGGGTGGGCAGCGCAAAACGCGTCCCCTGGCCGACCGGAAGCGCGTTGGACCGGGCGGTGCGGGCGAGGAAGCACAGCAACACGCCGCGGCCCGGAAACGTTCGGCCATACTTGTGCGGCAGCAGCAGCAGGCGGAGGAAAAGCTCCCGATCATCAGCAGTGCGCCGCTGTCCGAGCCGAACTATGAAACGCTCAATCCACGGCACGGGCCACCGGGCGGGGAGCCGGTGGACGGTGACGGAGAGTCGCACACGTACGAGAATGTAACGTTCGACGGGGACGGAGACGGGGATGGGCAGCCGGCAGTGGACGACCCCGCCCCGATCGCGCCCCCCAATCCAGTGCCATCGATCAACACGGCCACGTTCCGGATCAGCCGGAGTGCGAGCGGGACGACGCGGCTGCCGAGCCAGCACGCGCTAGCGAAGAGTGCGACCCAGCCGGATCGGCTGGCCGGTTCGGTGCGGGGCAGCACGTCCAATCTGGTGGCGGCGGGTGGCGCCCGGGACCGGCAGCGACGGTCGAGCGTGCACAACAGCACCACAGCGTTCCGGGCGTTCGGTGGCGGCGGCGGCGGCGGTACGGACAGTACGGAGTGTTTGATCCGGTCCAGCACGACCAACCTGGCCAAACCGAACAGCGGGAAGCGTAGCAGCTTCGCCGACCGGAAGCGCTCCAGCACGACCAACCTCAGCCGCCACCAGTCCGGCTCCGCTTCGAATCTGCACTCGCTCAAGCGGCACGGCTCGTCCAGCCAAACGCTGCACCAGGAACCGGGCGGCAGCCGGCGGAACAGTATCACCCAGCCGGCGAAGCTGTCCCGCTCGGCCTCGAACGGTGTGCCGACGGCGGGAAGGCACGGCAACGGTGGTGGTACGCTCGGCAGCAACAACTCCGGCTCGAGCAATGGTAGCAATGGCCATCATCCGCACCACCACCATCGACGCAGCAGCGTTGGCGGGGCGAAACCTTCGTCGAGCCATGCGCCAGCGCATCACCATCAGCAGCAGCCGGCACTGGCTCCCCTGGCACGGCAAACGTCACTGCACGGGAAAGCGAACGGCCATCATCCTCACCACCATCAGCATCAGCATCACCATCACCACCAGCAGCAGCACAACCATCATATGGGTCGCCCACACACGTCGTCCTGTGCGGATGATCCGAAAGCTCAGCGACCGTTCGAGTGGCCGATGGGGGTTGGGGGCAGTGGTGGTGTTGGACGCCGTCCACCGCACGACGAACCGCTCCCGTCCGATATGGAGGTGATGGTTTCGGACGTGGAGAATCTGGTCTGCGATGATAGATAGCGACAAACCAGTTTGCCAAGCGATTAGTAGAAGGTTGAAGAGGGAAGGGGGGGAGCAATGATGGTGACGACATGTCGAGTACACACACACACACACACACACACACACACACACATAAATACAAGTGATAAGTGAGTAACAATGGAACGACAACAGCCTACAGAAAGAGGTGTACAGTGAGTCCAACAAGTATGCGTCTAGCTCAATATTTAGCAGGAAAAGGCGAATTATGGGCGCAATAGGCATAGGTCGGTTATTAAAAACATAGGTTATTGAAACAAAAACTTGCTCAATTTGGTTTCTGAATACTACTAGTGACTATAGTCTTGTAGACTATTAGTGATTACAAGATCATCACGTTAACTCATTTGAGCCGCAATAAGGGCCTATTTTTGACCCACTTTTCCTACACGACTTATTCCAATGACTGTCTGGTAGTAATAATATTCATTTTCAGGCCACTTTGCCAAGTTTAATTGAAAAAAATAGGCAACTGATACCATATTTAGAGCCTACTTTAGCCGTTTTCATCTGTTTGGTTTCGGCTGGTTTGGTGTTTTGGGCAAATGACAATGCTCTGTATGTTCTCCCGCTCGACTGACCATGTGTGCGGTTGAAATATGTGGAACTTTTAAAGTAAAAATTCTCAGAACTGGGACTCAAAATACTTAAAAAACTACAAGACGATTTTTCCAAATCTCTTTTCCCATAAATTTGAATCTTTTTTCTAGCTCACCTTTCCTCACTGAGCCCTGATATCCTGGCACCGCGGTGCTACCGTGGCACGAGATTTTGCTGCCGCATCTTAGTAGACTGTTTTCGCCCACTGGTTTCGGCCAAACGTGGCCCATCTCTGCTCCTTGGCTATCTTATTGGTCATCGCAAAATGCACTGATTCGTGGTTTATGCTTGATTTTTTGGGACATTGAACCGCTCCTTTCCGGAAGATTAACGGTCGAGGATGGCTGCCGAGTTGACAGTTTGACACACATTTTGTGTCAGAAAAATGCGCAAAAGTAGGGATTAGATCTCCCACATGGCTTACAACCTACTCGAAGTTGGAATTGAAACAACAAAAATGTATTAATTTTTAAACGAGCAAGTAGCAGAATGATAATAATACATTTAATTCGTGTCTACGTAGTGTTTGGCCAGCATAGATGAGCCAAAAGCTGGATAGACGAATACTTTTTGCGCAACCTGCCAAACGACCCTTTTTTTTAGTCTTTTTCGTATTGTAGTTGCTATTGTACTATTAAAATGCATTTTGTTTTTGGCCAAAGGTTTTTATATTGATGGTCCCTTTATCAAACCTCACCATTACTTTTATCGACCCATGCCTATTGCGGCCTTAATTCGCCTTTTTGCTGTAAACTATTCAGCAAAGACGAATACTTTTTGGACTCACTGTATGCAATTGGAGAGAAACATAGAGAGCAAAAAAGGAACAAACACAAAATGGCTCCGATTTAGATGAAGAGTGACAAACGATAAACGCCAACGTCAATCAACACCACCAGTGTGCACACTGGAATGCAGCAGAACAGCGGACAGACACAACACAACACACGTGCCTGCTTGGATGGCGAAGACGAGAAGAACGAAGCTGTAGGCGATGGTAGTAGTGTGTAGTGTGTGCGCAAGATGGCACTGTTTTTAAAGCGCCTCCCCTCGAAAGCTCTATAGCGCTAGGAATTTCCCGTGTCCCGTTTGTTTTCCACCACATCGCACTAAGGGTTAGTTTTTAAGCAGAAAGCAAAGGGAAGATATATTTATTAGAATACGCTCAGAAAGGTACGTTCATTTCATCCCGCTCATCCCGTACTATATGGCCACGTGGCGTCATCGCAATGGAAGCGCCTGGTACTTTGTACGAATTGGATTACGAAATTGTGTTTAACCATCCCTCAACAGCAACCGTTTGGTCAGTCAGACGAAGTGAGGTAGGGTTGTGTGTGTGTCTCTCTTTGTTTTCCACATCCCATCACAATGACGATTGCGCGTGTGTGTGTGTGTGTGTTGTTATCACTATAATTTGGGTTAAAGTTTTATTTCCTGTAAATGCCGTGCCAATTAGAAAATGAAAGATTCCATCATAAAACAAACACACACAGAAGAACAGGCTGCTCGATACAAAGCTACTGCCAGATTGCAAGATTCCTTCCAGCTTTTCCGGGTTGTTGGTGGGGGTGAGGGGGGGGGGCATTATTCCTTCAGTTTGTGTGCCTCCCCGGGGAAAAATAGATAATTTTAAGGCACACAAACAACACTAGAGAACACACAAACACAACCGCAAGAGAGAGAAAAAAACAAGCTTTTTCGTATTTTAACATGCAAACGGAACAGATGATCCCATTTCCCGGGGTTTTGTCTCTCGCATTATCTTCTTCCCCTCCCCCTTTTCCCTCCCTCCCCTTTGACCAAGCTAACTGACCTATACAAAACACGAATCATATCATTAGAACAATTTTTCCAAATAGTAATGTTTTGTAACACAGTAAAGAAGGACGGTAAAGCAGGAGAAACTAAGGACAGAGAGAGAGAGAGAGAGAGAGAGAGAGAGAGAGAGAGAGAGAGAGAGAGAGAGAGCGTGCTGAATATTTTTTGGAAAACTATTTTTATCATCGTTCGGTTTTATCGGCTCACCCGGGTTGGCATTGCTGCAGATGTGGGAGAGAGACAAGAACGAGAGGGGGAGTGTAAGCGGGGCTTTTTACTAAGCGACAGGAAGCATCACTGCACTGGAAGAAGGTAGAAATGAGATTGAGATGGAAAATCAAACAAAATCAAATCACCCGGTGTTGTATCATACTTTCGAGACGGTTTAGTTTAGGGCAGGACGACCTCAGTGTGCCCGCAATGAGGAGCCACTGATACACTGATTAGCCTGAGTGCGACGCCATATTGCAATTACAGGACTACAGAGGGCGGGTACTACCACCCTCCCCCAAAATGCTGCCGATATTAACTGCTAACACAGAAACAAAACACACGGACGGAGAGAGAGAGCTGATTTGTAAATAAAGTAGAAAAAAAGAAAGAAATAAAAAAATGGCAGAAGAAGGCTGCCTTCCTCTCCAACTCTCCACCACGGGAGCAGGGTGGGTTGATGGGAGGGTGGTGTTTGAGACCGGTGTTTAGATATGTGTATATTTAAGACGATCGCTTTCTGTGTAAACAATTAACTGTGCGAACGGAACGAAACAATGGGGCACGTTGAGGAGGAAGAGGCGGGTGCGGCGTGGATTTAGCCTGCTCTTCCTCCTGTGTCCTGTTTTAGGCTCTTATCTGCATTACACATACACACAAACACACAGCATAAATAAGCGGCAATAATACACATTATTAGCACGGTAAGCGAGAACGATAATCGGATAAATTGAAAAAGCAGGTCGAGAAGCAGGAGGAGGAAGCAGGGAGGGGTGGATGAAGAAGCAAAGAGCAAAGTGGACAACTAATAAGAAACTAAACATATAAGATAAATGTGATTCTAATCTTATAGAAAAACTCATAGGCTTAAGGAACAGCAAACAGACAAGAGAGGACAGGAAACACTAACACAGCCCATACACACAAACACTTGCAGGATGGAATGCAAGAGAGAATGTAACAGAAGAAATACATTGAGCAGAGAGAAGAAAATTAAAATGATTAAAAACAATGAAAACACAATACACAAAACCAAGTTTTATTACCTTTTTGTCGAGTTAACTTAACGATGATGATGATGACTTACTGACGGTGGGTGTGGAGCAATCGATGGGAATGTAAATGTGGATGGCCATTTCTGTGTGAGAATTTTTGTATCGGTTTTGGAAAACTCCCCCGCAACACAACACAAAATTGCGCACTGTAGCAAAATAGCTAAATTCAACGCAAAAAAACGGAATGTTGAATTGTACACACAAATTTAACTTTATCTTTAACACACTGGCAAAGCTCAAAGATGCATTAAAAGTTCCATTTAAACTATTGGTATTGATTTTAAAAATATCGCTTGACTTAATAACTCCTCCAACAATCGTTTTACTTTGCCTGGTTGGATGTGTTTTCTTGTTTTGGTACAAAAATAAGCAACTGTGGGCTAAAGAACGGTGCAATTAACGCATTAACTTAACAGCACGAAAGGGTAAAACTGTATAATATTGTATGAATTCGCTTAAAAACTCGTCAGTCAACCGTCAACAGCTGCCAGCGGCAGAAACTTCCTTCACTATCTACAGAGATGGGGAAATAATTGATTAAGTGTAAAAATAAAGCAAATATGATTCTAAGTTTAAATGTGTCGAAGGGCGGGGGAGAGGGAGGGAGAGCTCTTTTGTCGACAGCAAATAACGACAGCACGGAAAGAGTATAAATAGATCAATTCAAGAGGAAAGGAGAAAAGCGAGTGAACGAACAAATAAAAGAACGATGTGTAAAACGGAAACAAAACGAAGCAGTTGTGTTTGATTTTGCGCATAAAACGTGACAATATTGGTGTTGGAGAAACAGCTAGAACAACTCGAGAATCGATCTTGCACATATCAGCACTGGTTCGTGGCGCAACATGCGTGTCGAACCGTGTCGAATTGTGCAAACGACGCGCGCGTTAACTGAACATTCAACAATTGCCCTCTACCGATTGCAGCGCCCCCTGTCGGTGGGTACCGCAAGCATCAAATCCATCTGGAACGCGGTTTGTTAGGTGTTTTAAGTTCTTATTTATTTTCCACCGTCTCCACGTTACGTACTGCTGTTTCGTGCGATAAACCATACTGCCAAATGCACTGCCGCTGACTGCCGCATGCCGTGCTCCACAATGTCCCCTCGGTGGAGCGTTTGCGCAGCGGGAACAATTATTAAACACAACACAACTGCTGCTGTTGAGAGAATCAAACGCATCCACAGACCGGCAGCAGCGACCGCTCCCGTCCGTCCGGATGTATCGAAAATGGTATGGGAAAAAGGAAGAATGATGCAGCCTCCGCTCGGGTGTCCTACTCCCTGTGCACAAGCACGTACAGCGCTAGCAGGCCCAGGATGCCGTACTTTAGCTTCGGGTACTCGTTCATGTAGATTGTGATCATCCCCACGTACGGTAGGAAGCCTCTTGCCCGTCCGACGATGTCTTTCTTCGTCAGCCACAGCTGCCCCGGCGCGTACAGGCCCCGATCGTCCACGGAGTTGTTGTCACCTTTCGTGAGGAATTTCACCGTGCCGTTGCTCCTGTGCAAACAAAACAAAGTGGTTAGTCGGTTTCGCCCTCCACGGTCCCGACGCAAGCAATTACGTACTTTTCGTGCAGCTTAATCACCCGGTGAACGATCGGAATATCGCGGCCCTCGATCTTGAACACCACAATCTCGCCGACGCGCACCGGCTCGTCCTGGTTTGTGAGGAACAGCAGATCGCCACGATGGAAAGCCGGTTCCATGCTACCGCTCAGCACCACAACAATCGGCGACTCGCTGCCAGTGACCACCATCAGGCCCTTCCAGATCATCAGGGCGGACGAGACGATCATGCCGAAGCTGAGCATTTGGAACAGAAACTGCAAAAAGCGAAACACATTCGATAATCAATCCCGACACAACAGGGACGCGCGTTAGAGCGGCAGCTTTCTCGGCCACACGGACAGCTCACCTGTCGCTTGTCCATCCGCTGCACGCCACCAGCGAGCCCGCTGAGGCCGAGGCTGTCCATCATGCCCATCCTTTCGCTGAGATCGTTTTTGCTGTTTTACAACGTTGCCCTGAAGCTGAAACCGCACCAAATTCGATAGAATTTGGCTCAACACACATACACAATTGGTGAACGGGCTTTGGTAAGTTGTGTTTGCTCTGCTGTGGGTTGTTCTGCGGCGTTTCCGAACACGACATCAATGTTGCTTCTTCTTGTTGTTCTTCTTCTTGCTGCGGCTGTCAAAATATACACGTAGTCAAAAGTTGACACATTTTCACCAAGAATTACTTGAAAGCTGTGTGTAAATTGTGCGATTTAAATTGTATTGGAATTGTATAAAATTAAGATTTTTTTCTATATCGTTGAAATTAAACAGTTTTTTAGCTTTAAAAATAGGAAAAGATGAGACCAGTGCAGAACGTAACCACTGATTATAAACCAGCACCGTGAATCAACTGTGGTAATAATTGACATGACACGTTTGGTCAACAGTTGGCCACGTATTTTTAAATTGACCGTTTTTTGATTCAATGCAACAGTTCAACTCGTATTACGCTTGAACGCGTATTTTTATTTTTAAATTACAATGAGAAGTGGAAAATTTATCACAAATTTCGGATCAAAATTTTAAAGCTACAAACATGTACTCGCATTGACCGTGTTATTCGGATTAGTAAGGTATTAATCAAAAAGCATCATTACCTTTCTTTAAGGTGACCTTTTTTATCGCAACTTCTCGATCAAACTCTGCATGCAGTTGTACATGATCGAATCGCAGTCCGCGTAATCGTTTGCAAGCTGCTGACCGAGCGTTGCCATTGCGGGATGCTCGGGAAAGTAGTGCGGTGCCAGGTGGGTGAGAAACACCAGCATCGTTTTGCTGATCGAGACCAGCGCTTTCGTGTTGTAGACGAAGTCGCTCGATGCGCTCGACCGCTTGACCGCCGCCGCACTTTGCTGCTGCTCGTACTGCTTAAACACGTTGATGAATTCCACCAAACTGGTCTGCATCCGTATATGGGTCGGTCGCAGTGCTTCCGGTTCGACCGGGAACGTGACTAGTATGAAGAGTAGATTGACACCCTGTTGCACAGACGGATAGAGAGTGGAGATGGAATTAATAATTGATCTTGCGATGCATTCAGCCAAAAAAAAAAACTCTGGCGGTACGTACATGACAGTATCGACCATTTTCCCTAGCAGCACCCTGGCACTTGACGGCTTCGTGTGGGAGCAGCTCGATGATCTGATGCAGCCAGCGGTAGTACCGGCGGTTGTGGAACCCGCCGAGACAGTCCTGCCGCAGCTGCTCGCACACGGGCTCGTACAGGTGGCACTTCCGGTCGATCGATTGTACCTCATCCAGCCCATCGATGAGATAGTCGGGCAGGTCGAGGGCGAGCATCTTCAGCAGGTACAGCAGATAGATGCCGGACTGGCTGAGTTTCGATTGGAACGTGAGTCCATTGAGCAGAATCTCCATTATATCGTCTACCGTGTTCCACTGCAATCAGATGGTTTCGTTTTAAGATTGTCCTTAACATAGCAAACAGCCCATTCCCTAACCTGCGTAAAGTCTTGCCGGTCCGCCTCCTCCAGCTCCACGTACAGATAGATGCATCGCCAGAGCGCCTCCAGAAACAGCTCCTGATTGCATTTGTTCGTCAGCCGCTTCGCATTGCTGTACACAACGCGGTGTATGTTGGTGCGCCGCATGACCGGCCGATGGTGTGGCGCCAGCAGGGCACAGAACAGCCGCAGCCCCAGCAGCTGATAGGCGGGCTCGAAAAACTCCACCAGCATAATGCCGACCGACAGAATGTATGCCGCCCGGTCATCGTCCAGCTGCGGCGGCGGGGCGCCACTCACCGGATAGGGCCCGTACAGCAGCTCCACCAGCCGCACGAACCCTGCCACGTCGGCCGGATGATGCTTCCACTCGCTCGCCGACAGCACCCGCCGATAGTGGTCGTGCAAGTGACGCCATACCCGATCACTGCCCCTGTCAGTCAGCAGATGCTCCAGTTCGTGGCCCTGGCAGAACTGTGCGATACGTTTCCGCAGCGCTGGCGTGCCGGTGCGATACTCCTCGCCGTGGGCTGCATCCTCACCGGACGCCCTAGCGTCGCCTGCTTCGCTGTACTGTTCAGCTATCACAAGCACCAGCCCCGCCTTGAACGGCACGTTATCATCCTCGTTGTACTCGTCGTACCCGGTCAGTAGGGTGCCGTGCTCGGCTAGCAGATCGAACACCGCCGGTAGCGTCGCTTCCAGCACGTGCAGAAACTGCGCAAAGGTGCCCCGGTCTAGGGGACCCTCCTCGATGCTGGTCATCAGCCGTGGTACCTTGCAGCAGCGAATCAGTTCCGTCGCACGCTCCAGAATGGTTGACGCATCCATCGTTGGTGCACTTTGGAGGAGGACGGTGGGTGAAGGGGAGTTAAAAACTCCGTGTTCAAATACGCCAGATAGAGCCGGATGCTGTGAAGGGGGAGAGAGAAAAAAAAGGTCATTAGAATACAGGATGGGGCGGCTTTTACTATGCTCCAGATTGCTTATCAACACCGTAACCGACGTGGTTGTTGGTCTTTTAAAAAAAAAGGGGGTCGTAAATTTAAAATAGAAAAGCTTTCCACAATCAAGATTTGACAAATGTTGGTACATGGCAATTTTGGGTTAGAAGCAGATGGACATTTTAACAATCCATTTGCTTTCCTATGCTCAAGACGACAATCAGTAGCAATCATACTTTATGGTCGGATCGTTTTTTTCCGTGGTTTAAAAAACAACAAATGGTCACAGGGTTAATACAGAAAGGTCATAATGCGATAATCAGGACGTTCAAGTCATAAAATTGTTAAAATTTTGTTTTGGTTTTGGTTTTGGTACGATTTTTTTCTTCACGGGGCAAATGAATGCAAAATGGTTTTGCTTTTAATGATGTTGTTTTTTTTTTAAAGGCGCAACGCAGTTTGCAAATTGAAGCAGATTTTGCGTATAAAAGATCGACATCTTCAAATCACGCACGGGAATAAAGTTCGAACATTGCCTGCATTATGGAATAATGAGTTAGATAATTATTATCAAAATATTGACTACCAACTAAACTCTCAATTCGTATATCAAGCCCAACAACTCGTCTTACCCACGAGCTGGATCTCTACAAATAGTAATTATGCAAAAAGGCGCAAATAAAAACGGCCACTCTTGAGCGACAACTCAAGCGCCGAATCTGCGATGAGAGCAACAGTCAACCGACCCTTCAAACCCGTTTCGTTCGTTACCTTCGCCTACTATTGCGCACCCGTTCCACCATGCACCAAACCCAACGCTGTTTGGTTTCTTTGTTTACTTTGATTTCGGCCAGCGTGTGGTGTGGGGGTTTTGCTGTTCTTGGCATCGTAAACTGCGCTCAAAAGGAAACGCTACTATGCACGAACAACAGCAACACAGCTGACCAACATCAAAACGTACGCTGGTCCGCAGGCAAGAGGTAACGACGACGCCGGCACTACGTCTTAAAGTTGCAACCATTAAACGGAGCAAGCAATAAGCCCTACGCGTAGATGCACGCACGACGACAAAGACAACCGCGCGGCAGAGTTCGTGTGAGGAGTTGCCCTCATATTTCCACGTTCCCGTGTGGAGAGGGGGAATAACAATCCACCATCGTTATGCAAAGAGAAGCGGAGAGCGTTTAGAAGCAGTAGCCCTAGCGCAACAGGGCCGGGTATAAGATTATCGGTCGCTTCCGAAACGCATTTACCCGTCGCCATGGCAACGCCAATGCTCTTTCACCCCGAAACGCGCGCCGAACTGCAGCACATTTACACAACCGTTTGGTACTACTGCCCTGTCAACGCTAAGCATCTTCGACACCTCTCTCTCTCTTTCTTCTCGCAGAGAGAGGGGGTGAGAGATATAGGAACCAACAAAAAAAAACCCTTCCGTTCCCTTCTTGATTGGCACACACTCTTCTTATTTTTTGCGCATCGTAAACTTCTCAAAGCCCAGAATGATGATGCTGGATCGACAGTGGTTCCCAAATTCATTCGATGAAGCAAGGATAAACTCACGTGTACTGTTGGAATAATTTAATTGTTCGTAAATAATGTACGAATTGAGAATAGCATATAGTGAGGGGAGTTATAAGGACACAACAAAAAAGAATTCAATTCAAGATCATTTTCGTAAGTTTTTTGTCAATCGAACCCTCTACAAGCAGCATTACAAAGTCTTTCAATTCGATCATATGGCCGTCGGTTACTGCTTAGCATTTTAATTTTCCTGAATTAATGGTCAACTGTGACTCCTCTAAAAATAGATAATGTGCGTAGATACTAAATTATTGAAGTAGTTGCCGAATAATCCGATGCTACTGCCAAACCTAGAATATGCATGTAGGGGCAACCACCTCAGACTCGGCCACATTTTATGTTCTGACCTATATACTGACTATGAGGCCTGTATTATCTTCTGACTAGTGTTTGGTTTCATGAATCCTTCGTTGAGATTCATTAATATGAATCTTCAGCGGTGAGTAATGCATGATTTTCAAAATAGTGAATTTGCTCGATCCCACCAAACAACATGCCCGTCGTGAGTTCAAGCCTTGCGTCTCTCCATAGCAAAACAAACTATCCGGCTACGTGGATTTGCCAAGAAGCCTCGAAAGCCTGTATAGCTGGCATGACCACGTAGGTTGTTACGCCAAGAAGAATAATAATGAGAAGTTCAAGCTCTACGACTCTTTGGAGATGTATGAATCCCTTGAGATTCATGAATCTCTAGAGATTTGTGAATCTTTCCAAAATTATGAATCTTTGGAAATACATGAATCATTTGAGATTCATGAGTCTTCTTTCTTCAGAGATTCATGTATCTTTGGAGATAGAAAAATCTTTGAAGATTCGTGAATATTTGGAGATTCATGAATCTTTGCAGATTCATAAATCTTTGCACCCGAGATCCAGATTCATTGAAACAATTCAAAGATTCATTCCGATTCATGAATCTGAATCAGTTTTGCCCAACACTACTTCTGACTATTGGACAGCTGCTTAAACCCCGAATAGGAATGCCACGTTCACACATTGATGAGGTTTCACTTTAGCTAAGCTCCAGCAATAATCAGGCCGATATTTTAAACAAGCTAGAAGAGAGATTTTTAGAGTTTCGAGGCCTGTTTTTCTCATCTATATATGTCAAGAAGGTATTACAAAACTTGGCATAAGGAATTGTAAAGAATGCCACAAATGTAACACATATCAAGTATGATGCATTAGAACTAAATCGATGTCCGAGTTAGGGTGGCCGTCACTGTAGATAGATTAAAAAAACCACTGAAATCTTTGGAAACTGTTATTATCTTTTTTAAATATCTGTCTGATAATATTGCCAAAACATTTTTCCCCAACCCTAACCGCAAAACGACTGTTTGAAATGAACAACACGTGCACGGGTTCGTTGAGAAGCGCTGGGCAGTGTGCTGGAGAACCGCATCTTTCTAAGCGGACGACCCCTTACGACCGACCGACCGACATTGTGCGACGGCACCTAACTCTTCCCCTCTACCCAGCTATTCACCCTTGCGGTTACCGTTTTACGTCTTTAGGCCAGTGGAGGTTCTGGATGTATTGCGCCTTCTAAAAATACGCCTTACCACACATCCAAACGTTCGAAGCGCGTTTGAAGTGTAGCTTGCCGTCTGCTCCGTCCTTGTCTCGCACACCAGCCCAGCGGGGTTCGGAAACGCATCCACGCCGTATCTAAACAGATCCAACATCTGGTTCACTTTTGGAGACACACCAATACACACATGCACACCAAACCGACCAACCAATAATACGGTATGCTAAACCAAAAAAAAAGGGAGAAGTGGACACGAACACCGAAAAGGCACAGAGCGACGATCCACAGCACCAAAGCGAACCTGTCGTCGTTGAATTTTGTGGTGGATTTTTCAGTCAACCGCGAGCATTTGTTCAATTCGGAAGATTGTTTATACGGAAGGGCGCGCGCGCGTGCCGTGAGAACGTGTATCGCGTGTGATAAGGAGAGCGCTTTGGAGCGTTCCAATTATTGTAATCAACCTTTGCAGCGCATGATATCATCATCATCATCGTAATCGTCACCCCGTCACAACACATCGATGATGGAACTAATGCTGCTGGTCGCACTGGCCGTGCTGATCGTTTCGTGCGCGATAAGATACGCACTGCACCGTCCATCGGAACGGTTTCCGCCGGGACCGCCGAGGCTGCCCCTGCTCGGTAGCTACCCGTTTCTGCTCGCCCTCAACTACCACCATCTGCATCGGGCCGCCGCCCGCCTATCCCAGCTGTACCGGAGCAAGCTGGTCGGGCTGTACCTTGGGCCGCTGCCCGCCGTGCTCGTGAACGATCACGAAACCGTCCGGCAGGTGCTGCAGCGCAGCGAGTTCGACGGTCGGCCGGACCTGTTTCTGGCCCGTCTGCGGGATGAACGGTACGCGCGAAGAGGTGAGTGTCATGAAGTGTGTGTGTGCAAGCTGTGTTCGATCTATACAACCAGCCATCTGGTTGCATGATTTTGCAGGCATTTTCTTCACCGACGGTGACAGCTGGCGCGAGCAGCGCAAGTTTTTCCTCAAAACCCTGCACGAGTACGGGTTCGGCAGACGGAGTGACGCCGTGGAGCAAGATCTGGTGGCCGGTCTGGCGGAACTGATTGCCCTGCTGAAGGACGGCCCCGTGCACGAGCACGAGCGGGCAGTGGTGGACGCGTCGACCGGAAGCGCCCTCTGTCCGCAGGTGTTTTTTGCCCTGTTTTCCAACGTGATGCTGCGCATGCTAACCGCAACGCGCCTGGAGCGTGAAGATCAGGCCGTGCTGTACGAGTGAGTGTAGTTTGCTGTAGTGTGGAGAGCGGCAATGATGACGTGTGTCCCATTGTGTGTTTGAAGGTCGGTTACTAATTTTGCCATTTTTTCACACGCCAGCGTTGGGCACTGTTCGCTCGCTTTCCATCGGCAGGGGGACGATTATGGGCTGGCGCTCAGCTACATCCCCTGGATACGGCACGTGCTGCCCGGCCCTAGCCGGTATCGTCTGCTGAGGGAGGTGAACCAGAAGGCGAACGGGGTGATCCGTTCGCTGGTGGAACAGTGCGAGCAAACGTACAGCGAGGATGACCAGCGGTGCTTCATCGACGCTTACATACGGGAGTTGCGCCGCACTGGCAGCAAGGCAACGAGCGGAAGTGATGCGTTTGCATTTGAGTGTAAGTGACAAGCGCCTCTTGCCAACAGCAATCGGTTTGTTTGCGAACAGCAATTGATATTTCTTCTCCTATTCCCTCTCTTCCAGACGATCAACTCATTATCGGCTGTGCCGACTTTCTCGTGCCGGCCTTCTCCGCCATACCGGCCAAACTTGGCCTAATGCTCGAGCGGCTCGTGGCCCACCCTGCCGTGGCGGAGAAAATGTACACCGAAATCGACCAGTACGTCGGGCAGGCACGGCTCCCCGGGCTGGACGATCGTACCCACCTGCCGTACTGTGAGGCGGTCGTGCGGGAAGCCCTGCGCATCGATACACTCGTCCCGTCCGGCATTCCGCACGTCGCCACCGCCGATACGGAGCTGGCCGGGTTTCAAATCCCCAAAGGCACACTCATCATTAACGGGCTCGACTACATCAACCACCAGGAGGATGTGTTCCCCGAACCGCATACCTTCAGGCCGGAGCGCTTCCTTAGCGACGACGGGCAGCAGCAGCAGCTAGCGCTCGAGCACGATCGTTCCGTCCCGTTCGGGGCCGGGAAGCGTGTCTGCGCCGGGGAAAGCTTTGCGCGCAATGCACTCTTCCTAACGCTCACCACGCTGGTGCAGCAGTTTACCTTCAGCATGGAAGGCCGCACGCCCGATCCGGAGCAGCATCTGACCGGTGTGATCCGCACGGCGCCCGATTTTAGAATTAAGTTTACCGCCCGCTAGAAATGGGAATTGCGTTTAATTTGTGTGCTTTTTTTACTGCAATTACTTACACTAACTTTGCACTACTTCACACTCACCTGTGCTCAGGCGCAGGTGGGGTTCGATTAGGTTTTTTTGTGTTTTAATTGTCTGTTTGTCGTCTGGTGTGCTTGATTCGCGATAAACATAGTAGCTGTAACTTGGCAAATACTCGAACCAATGCAAATAAAATCTCTATATCGATATTTACACACACGCACACAGTGCAGTCTAGGCGTAGTGATTGAACGACGATGTGCTTACAGCACCTTGAGAAACCCCCTCGAAAGGCCATCGGTTACTAGGGCCGGTGCGTGTTGAAGGCAACGGTTTATATAATGGGTCAACGGCATTAGGTGTAATTAAAGGAGAATTTAAATTTAAAAGTTCATCCAACATAAAACACTCTGTTATTGAGACACCTTCTGGTACCCAAAACCACAAGTCATCCCTATACGCGAAATTCTGATTCTTTAGGCTTACTATTTCCGAAAAACACATAACCTTCCGGACCGATCCGGTTCTGCCAACTGTGCTGATAACGCCGTTGTCCCAATCTGAAGTTTGCAAAAACATATTTTCGGTACAAAAAAAATAAACAAAATCCCATAAACGTGCTTTTGTAACCTTCCCTGCTTGACCCCGCCGTTCATTCCAAGACAAATAGGTTTGTTCAATTTGAGCATCTTGTCAACGTCTCAAACACGCACACAGCAGCAGATTGTAAATGTATACGCGGGCCGCCGGCCACCGGTCATTCTTCATTTTATGATTAAAACGAGATAATTGCACGCGTTTGAGGGGTGTGTTTGAATGAAAAAATACCTAACGACTGCAACGATCACTGCGCGTAGAGTGTAGTACACCGCCGCCGTCGAAAGCGGGACAAGGGCCCGCTTTCCCTCTGCTACGCCCCATCCCGCATGCCATCCCGCGGGGGTCGGTTATCGCTTATAAAACCACTTCACCGATGCCCGAACCGGTTCAGTTACCGACACAAGATGTTGGCCACCACAACGCTGCTCCTGTGGGGCGTCGCGATCTCGCTGCTGCTGTACGCCCTAGTCCGACCGCTAACTGCCCGGCCGGGCAAAAACTTCCCACCCGGGCCGCCCGGCCGGTTTCCCTTGCTGGGCGATTACGGGCTGCTGCTGCTGATCAACTATCGCCACCTGCACAAGGCGGCTCTCGTGCTGGGCGATTACTATCGCACCAAGATACTGGGCATCTCGCTCCGCGACTATCCCTCGATCGTGGTGAACGATCTGACCGTCGCGAAGGAGGTGCTGAACCGGAAGGTGTTCGATGGTCGGCCGGATCTGTACTTGGCGCGCATCCGCGACCGGGACTACAACCGGCGCGGCATCTTCTTTACCGATGGGCCGAGCTGGAAGGAGCAGCGCTGGTTCATACTGCGCTACCTGCGCGATTACGGGTTCGGGCGCCGCTTTGCCCAGCACGAGGCGGAGGTGAACAGTGAGCTGCTGGTGCTGATCGATCTGCTGCGGTACGGGCCAAAGCACGGGCACGAGCGGGCAATCGTGCGGGACGACGGGTACGCCAAGTGTCCGAATGTGCTGTTCAGCTGCTTTGCCAACGCGTTTCTGCAGATCGTGTCCGGCGAGCGGCTGTCCCGGGAGGAGACCGGTGTGCTTTACGAGTGAGTGGCCAAGAGGTTGGAGTTTGGAGTTTGGGATGATCCCGAAATGGTGTCTTTGTGTGTCGAAGTGTGTTCAATTGGTGCAGTGTGGCGCAGTGCGTTTCGATCGTTTCGATCCTCTTATCACTAACTGTGTGTGTTTGTTTGTCTTCGCTTTCCCAGTACCGGCGCGAATGCGATGGTGTTCCAGCGGGAGGGCGATGACTACGGCACGATTCTCAGCTACTTTCCGACCCTGCGCTACATCTTTCCCTTCTCGCGCAAGTTCCAGCGCATCCGCCAGGCAAGCATGAATGTGAACGGCTTCATCGAGACGATCATCGACAAATATTTGCGCACGTTCGACGAAAACCATGTGCGCTGCTTTCTCGATCTGTACTTCCGGGAGATGGTGAAGTGCACCCCGCAGGAACCCAACTTTACCTTCCAGCGTAAGCCTGGTCTCTGGGTGTCGTTTGCGAGTGATCTCATGCCGTTCCTTTTGTTCAACCGTTCTTTGCAGACGATCAGCTACTGCTCGGGCTGGTCGATTTCTTCTTTCCCGCCATATCCGGCGCGACGACCCAGATGGCCCTGCTGTTCGAGCGGCTCCTGCACAACCCGCCCGTCATCGAGCGGATGCAGCGGGAAATAGACGAAGTCGTCGGACACGGCCGGCTGCCCACGCTGGACGACCGTACCCAGCTGGCGTACACGGAGGCAACGCTGCGGGAAGCGATGCGCATCGACACGCTCGTACCGTCCGGGATTGCGCACCGCGTGCAGGAGGACACGACCCTGCGCGGGTACGACCTGCCCAAGGACACGCTGGTGCTGATCGGGCTGGATGCGATCCACAACCAGCGGGAGTACTGGGGCGATCCGGAGCGGTTCCGGCCGGAACGGTTCCTGGACGAGCACGGGCGGCTAGCGCTGGCGAAGGATCTTTCCGTACCGTTCGGTGCGGGCAAGCGGCTCTGCGCTGGGGAAACGTTTGCGCGGAACATTATGTTCCTGACGCTGGCGGCGCTGATGCAAAACTTCAACATACGGCAGCCACCGAACGCCCGGCTGCCGGATTTGAGCAAACGGAACACTGGCGTTATTATTGCGCCGGAAGATTTTTGGTTAAAGTTTGAGCCACGGTAAGTGTGACGGACGGGTCGGGTGGTTAGTTAAAGAAGGGAGATTTTATAGGCATTGTAAGAAAGTATGTTATCAAAGTATCTTGTATCCTAAATATTGTACAAGCATATAGCAAAATAAGCAATTTAATAAATAAAAACAAAACATTAAAATGACTAACACGTGAATGGACGAGTTTAACTTACTCAAACCCCAAGGTATGTCTTCATTTCACGTGAATGTCAGTGTTCGAAGTGCATACTTCATCGGTACGATCAAGTTCAACTTTGCGTGGCCCGTTTGCGTGTGAAACGAACATCGTAAAGTCAAGCACGCGCTACAAAGCAAATGGAAGAGGGAGCGCAACTCGCATTTGATAAAACCCAATGCTCCCACAACCAATCCGATCCACTTTGCCATCCAAACCATCCGAAAATGCCTGTTATAAGTGCGTTGCTCTGGTCGGCGGTAGTGCTGCTGCTATCGTACCGCTTCTATCTGAACCGCATCAAACGGCCACTTAACTATCCCCCGGGACCAGCGGTACGGCTTTCCCCACTCCAAGACTACGCTCTGCTGTTGCTGCTCAACCATCGGCATCTGCAGCGGGCCGCATCTAGGCTGGCCCACTTCTACCGCACCAAAGTGCTCGGCCTCTTCCTGGCAGGCCTTCCGACCGTCATCGTGCGGGATGGTGAGATCGCTCGGAAGCTGTTAACGCGCCGTGAGCTAGACGGCCGGCCGGATCTGTTTCTGGCCCGGATGCGGCAAAAAGAGTTCCGTCTGCGGGGCATCAATTTCATCGACGGACCGGGATGGAAGGATCAGCGTTGGTTTTTCTTGCGGCATTTGCGCGACTATGGTTTCGGGCGGCGATCGGAACAGTACGAGCAGGAGATGGAAAAGGAACTGTGGAAGCTGGTGGGCCAGCTAGCGTCCGGCGAGCGGTACGGGTACGAGCGTGACTTTATGCGGGACGGGGGAGCAGTTAAATGTCCGGATGTGTTTTTGGTGACGCTTGCGAACATTTTTCTGCAGGTAACGATCGGTGAGCGGTACGATCGAGAGAGGGCAAAATCGCTGTTGGTGTAAGTGGATATAGCTTAAGGCTGGTTTAAGGTGATAAACAGTTACCAAAAATGAAGCGTTTTTGATGGTTTTTACAGAGCCGGAAGGAAGGCAATGCTCTTCGCACGAAATGCCGATGACTATGGGACGATCTTTACCTACCTTCCCTGGTTGCGGTTTGTGTTTCCATTTACGATCAAGTACAGCAACATTCGCAGCGGCATGATGGGTGTGAACCAGCTGCTAGAAACTATCATCGACAAGCAGTTGCAAGCGTTTGACCCGAACAACCCGCGCCACTTTGTGGACGTTTATCTGCGCGAGATGCAAAACCATGTGCCGCAGCGCAATGAGACAACATTTCAGTGTAGGTATCGAACGGTTTTTAAGCAGGCAAAAGGGATTATTTCATGTGCTTTTTATCACCGACAGATGACCAGCTGGTTTTAGGATTGGCAGATTGTTTCATCCCATCAACCGCGGGCGCCGCAGTCCAACTATCAATGCTGCTTGAGCGACTCCTACTCAATCCAACCGTTGTCCGGCGGATGCAGAAGGAGATTGATGAGGTCGTTGATAGCGACCGACTTCCCACGCTTAACGATCGTGTCAATCTACCGTACACGGAGGCAACGATCCGGGAAGGACTGCGAATAGATACGCTCATCCCCTCGGGCATAGTGCACAGGGCACAGCAAACGATCCAGTTTGAAGGGTATAGCGCACCGGAGAATACGCTCTTCCTGTTCGATTTGGATAGTGTCAACAATCAGCCGGAAGTGTGGGGCGATCCGCGCACCTTTCGGCCGGATCGTATGCTGGACGAGGAGACGGGCATGCTGGCACTGTCAAAGGACCGTTCGCTAACATTTAGCGTGGGCAGGCGAGAGTGTCCCGGTCAGACGTACACGCGCAATGTGATGTTTTTAATCGTGGCCACACTAGTGCAGCGGTTCGAGCTACTCCCGCTACAATCAGACCGTTTGCCGGACTTATCGAAACGGCAGACCGGATTGATGCACGGACCGGAAGATTTTTGGGTGCGTTTTGTACCCCGACGGACGAGCGGGGCAGCAGATCAATAAATAACAATAATGCACTGATGCACTATTTTCACTTACCTTATGAGTTGAAAACTGGAAGAAATTACAGAACAAAACACTTTTTTATCTGGTCTTCTGGAGCACGAAATTGAACGATTTGTTTATGTTTGTTGTTTGCATCGCCGCACAGGCACGGCAACTGACACATCAACTGTGGTAATTGAGCACGCGCGCGCGCGCCGCAGAAATCCGAAGCTCCATGTTGCCCGCCCGAAGTTTGACAACCGCTGGCAGCTTTGTGTTGATCACAACTGTCACCACCGAAACCGTGCCGTTCTGGGCAGCAAACAGGACAAAAAAAAAATAGCGGCAGAAAATAGTTTTGCATGCACGCAACTTCTCGCAGTTTCTCGAACATTCGCACCGTTTTAGCTGGGACACGGATAAAATATCCATTCATTTTGATACAGAGTGAAGAAAACCATCGATTCAGGCATCCGAGCGTGTATCTCCCGCTTACCATAAACGGTAAAAATCTTGCCCTGAAAAACACGCAGGAGAAGTTACAAGAAAAAAAAAAACTATGACCAAGGTGGTCTGCTACAACAGAGGATGTGGTCAAAGTTTTGACCCACAAAACAATACTGAAGGTATTTGCCTATTTTTTAACATTCCTCACACAAATCTGCCGACCGTTTTCATTCAATTTTTATAAATTTACTCCCCCCTTGCCTTAGATTGCGTTCACCATCCGGGAGTGCCATTTTTCCACGATGCCTACAAAGGATGGACGTGCTGCAACAAGAAAAGTGTGGACTTTACCGAGTTTCTCAACATCAAGGGCTGTACGCAGGGACTGCATTCGAACGAGAAGCCACCGGAGCCGGAAAAGCGCAAAGAGGACACCGTGCTCGCGGAAGAACCGGCCCCGACAGAGGTGAAAATACGAGAACCGATACGCCCGTCCATGGAGCGTCCACCGTTCGAGACAGCTTTAACCTCGCTCGATCCGTGGGTGGCGCCTGCTTTCCGCAAGCAGATTGACGAAATGCCCCAGACCGCCGTGAAGAGGAAGAGCCCCACCGATGCGGCCGCCATTGAAGCTGGCACCGTGTGCAAGCACGGTGGATGCAGCTGCACGTACGAGGACGCCAAGACGAGCGACAAGCCGTGCGTGTACCATCCGGGTGTGCCGATCTTTCACGAGGGCATGAAGTTTTGGTCCTGCTGTCAGCGGAAAACGTCCGATTTCACCGCGTTCATGAACCAGGCCGGTTGCGAGACGGGCAAACACCTGTGGGTCAGCGAGGAGGACGAGTCGAAAGCGATCAAGTGTCGGTTGGATTGGCACCAAACTGCGACGACCGTGGTGGTTACGGTGTACGCAAAGAACTACCATTACGCGAAAAGCTACGTGCGCGTGAATCCGATTCGATTAGCGATTTGTTTGGTGTTCCCCCAACAGGATGGAAACCAGTACAATGTGGACATGGAGCTGCGCGGGGTAAGTGTAAAGAGAACTGTGGGGGTAAAGGAAACAAGCGGCAACTAACGTGTGATGTATCCGTTTTGTGCAGGTCATCGATGTCACACAGTGTAAGGTGCAGATGTTCGGTACGAAAGTGGAAATAACGCTGATTAAAGCGGAACCTGGCACGTGGGCCAAGCTGGATTTCCCGCGCGAAAAGAAGGCCGAGCAACAGAAGGAAGATGCGAACAAGCAGGCCAGCACCAAAAATGGCGACGACAGTGACTCGGACGTGGATTTAGACGACCTCGAGCCCACGATGCGCACGGCCACGATTACGGAAATTAAGGACTAAACACACAGACGGAAGCTACTCTAGCACAGCGATCGATTCCTTGTCCCGTGGTGGGGAGGGGACGTCCCTCCCTCCAAATCGTACAATAAACCTCAAACAAACCGTGTAAGGTATAACGTTCACTGTATTTCGGCAGTTTACAGTCTTTTCAAGCAACAAGCAAACACACCCGCCTCTCCGCAATCCGGAACACACCACTTCGCCTTCGCCCCCCGCGCCCGCTACTCGGGCACGTAGTCCTCGTCGTTCTCGTCGTCCGAGTCGTCCAGATCAAGATCATCAATGTTTTGAAAGAGCGACTCATCGATGCGCACACTCTCGATCGATTCCCCGGCATCCATCAGGAACTTCAGATCGGACTCGTTGAGCGTATTGTCGCTGAGGAACAGTTCCCGGCCGGTGAGCTTGCGGGCTTCCGCCGCCACCTTCTCCTTCCGCTCCGTAATGCCCATGTCCTGCTCGAACTTGAGTTTCCACGCCATGAACGACTCCACCGTGACGCGCGTTCCCTCGAACTTTTTCATCTCCTCCTCCTCGACCTTTCGCTTCGCCTCTTCCTTGGCCGTTTCGGCCGCATTCTTCAGCTCGTCGTACTTCACGTTCAGCCACTCCTGGGCGGACGACACGAGCGAAAAGATCATCTCGATGCCGAGGTTCTCCTCGATCGTTTTGTGTATGTGTTCCAGCAGCTCCTCCTCGTAGCCGTCGTGGAAGTTGGACGGCTCCTCGATTTCCACCAGCGGCGCTGTGTCGGGATATTTCGCTGTGTACGTGAACAGGAGCTTGCAGGAGAGGCCTTCCGTTTCCACCTCCGGATCGTACTCGGTGGTGGCGATCGGCAATCGGAACTTGTGCGGTTCCGTCTCCAGCACCTCCAGCTCGCCGCAGTAGATCGAATCGAGCGCTTCGATCTCATTGCACTGGTCCTCGTGGTGATTGCGCTCCATCGGCGGGCCGGGTCCGGTCGGTGTCGGTCGAGTTGTGCAGTTGCGTTCCGTTGGTGCCGGTGGACAGTCTTTCACTTGCCAGGCAAATTACACATTTGTTTATTCCGTTCCCGGTTTCCGCGATTTGCTCCGGAAAAAACACAAGGCATACGCAAACTGAGAAGAGGGAAAAAAAAACTCGTTCTCGCATTTCCAAACTGTCATCACTGACACGTCGCGAACTGTCAGTTGTGACACATTGCAAGGGGCGTGGGGTAGGGGAAGGGGGGTGGTGGTGGAGAGAAACATAAATATTGCCCAACCAAAACAACATTTCGCGCGACCGTCCCGCTCAGCTGATGATTTGCGCAAACCATGCACCGCAACATGGAAATTCGTCACATGGCGTTCCACCTGGAAACGTTGGCGCACATCCTGGACACCAGCGAAGGTTGGCGTGACTTCCTGTACCTGATACCGCGGAACCTGGACGACCTGTTGAAGGAAGACCCGTACTACCCGCTCAAGTACACCGGATTGAACGAAAGGTGAGTCACACCGTGCTATGAGCAGCCTGCCAAAGGTGACTGCGCTTATGGTAGCCATTATTTGATTCCAGCATACTCGAAACCGAAAGCCAGAAACGCAACTTGTCTCCCTCCAAGCTGCTGCTGGAAGAGTGGGGTATATCCGGCCAGGTGCGCCCGACCGTCGATCATTTGCTGAAGCTGCTGGTGCGCGCAAACCAGATACGGGCGGCCGAATATTTAACCACACTGCTGAAGGAACAACCTCCCGCCCGGCCCAAGGACGGCCCGGGGGCACCGATTGACGTGACGCTGCCGGAAGATCATCAGACGGAATCACTGCTCAACGGTATCAGCTACCCGAGCAGCACCATCCTGCTGCACCATGTGGAATCGATCACGATCGGCAACAACAGGGACTATTACGACAAATTGGGACCGACGAAGCGGGTCGAAATTAAGGATAAATCGTCGGTGAACGTGGATGGCGAGCTGCCAGTGTTTTCGTCCAGCAACAACAATACAAAATCGGGTTCCGATTCGTCCGACATACGAAACCCATTAATGATGGATCGCTATCCAGACCAGCTGCCTGGACCTTCGAGGCCAAGCAAAGCGGCAGCGAAAGCACCACCCGCAGAAGCTACTCCGGATGGTCCGCTGTCATCGAACGGACTGCCAATGATTTCGGCACTGGGCATAACGTCTGGTCAGCCGGAATCATCCAAGCTGCAAAACAATCGCAACTATGACTGTGCGAGCAAGGAAATCAACGGACCGCAGATTCCCGATCTTTCAATATTTGGTCGAGAGGAGAGCGAACGAAAGGAAGTGAACGGACCGCAGGTTCCCGAACTATCCATCTTTGGCCGAGAGGAGAGTGAACGAAAGGAAGTGAACGGACCTCAGGTTCCCGAACTATCCATCTTTGGCCGAGATGAGAGCGAACGAAAGGAAGTGAACGGACCGCAGGTTCCTGAACTATCCATCTTTGGCCGACAAGATAGCGACAGTAAGGAAGACAATGGAGCTCCCGTAGAACACCGCGAAGACATTCCGGCCTTGTCGGCGTTGCTGGGCGATTCATCCGACGTACATCAAACGCAATCCAACAGCACAAACAACACACATGACAGTATTCCAATGCTATCGATGCTTGGCTCGGACGGCAGCACCTCCGATACGCTCGGTAGCGAAAGCAGCTCTTCAGCGATCGTGCCGCAAGTGAGCGAGTCCGTTAGCGATTTCATAAAGTTTTCCACGTCCCCAGTAGTAGCGGTATACGCATACGACCATCTTCGCGAGGTCACGGACGGATTCAACGTGGCGCCCTATACCAACGGCAATCTTGCCGCACCCAACGGGCGCTCGCTCGGTGCGGGAGGATTCGGAGCAGTATTTTTAGCGCTCAATCTCGCGCCATCCATTCCCGTGGCCGCGGTCAAGCGGCTCGATCCCGACAAGTACAAATTTCGGGAAAAATTTCACCTAGAGCTAGACATTCTCTCGAAACATTCGCACCCGAATGTGGTCAGCCTGCTGGGCTCGAGCTCCGATGGGCCTCAGCTGTGTTTGGTGTACGAATATCTGAAGGATGGCAATTTGGAGGCAGCTTTATCACTCGTCCGAACGGGCCTGCGACAGATGGGGGCCACCGTTCGTCTACAGTACCTAAAGGACATCGCCAATGCGGTAGCATTCCTTCACGAGCGAGCCAAAATCATTCACCGCGATGTGAAGTCGGCAAACATTTTGCTGGACGGGCCGGTCGCAAAGCTGTGCGACTTTGGGCTGATCAAGCGCACCAGCTCGCGCACCACCACGAGCATTATCGGCACGAACGCGTACATGGCACCGGAGGCGGTGCGGGGCGACGTGTCGCCAGCGTTGGACATTTTTGCGTTCGGCATCGTGGTTGCGGAAACGGTAACCGGCGAACCCGTGCTGGCGGAGAAGGAATCTCGCAGCGAAATCGACCTGGCGGGCTACGTATGCCGTCAGCGAGCCGAAGGACGGGATCTGGGCTTGCTCGTCGATAGGCGGGCCGCGGTGGGCAGAGACGGCGAAGCTCGCTGGTGTGAGGCCGGGAGAAAGCTGCTGGAGATTGCAATCAAGTGCATGGGCGAAAAGTGGAGCCGACCGAACAGTGGTGCGCTGGCCGACGCGGTAGCCGGCATACAATTGGTGCCTTTATAAATTGCATTGAAAACGGCGGATAAAAAAGACAAAGGGTGCGACGTAAAGTGAGCAAAGCGAGCAATCATTAGTGCAATAGGATGCATGGCAATAATTAGCATTAAGCAGGTTACCAATAATTTTTGCTCAACAAATAAGCATTTAAATGCACAAAAAATACTCTTACCGGCAAAGGCGAACAGATAAGTTTTGCTGTGCCTTTTTCTATAGCTTCTAACAACACTTTAACACATTCCGGTAAGATAGCACGGTCTTTCCAAAATGCATGCTTGGAACGCAAACATATCGAAGAATCGTTTTAAAAATGGATTCGCGTGATTAACATTCAATTTTATTCTTACTGAAACAATGCAACACACAAACAGCAGAGGTAAAATAATCTTTAATATGCCTTTTACATTAAATCAAATGTAAACAACGCTAATGGGTTCGTCGCTTGTGGCGAATAAACGAAACAGTTACAAGCAGCACTGCTGACCGTTACATTTGCACCAATGATCGATATTCAATTCAATAACCCCCTCCGCCTGCTAGCCGTAATAGAAATCTGTCCACCGATCCGAAAATCAGCAATCCGATACGTTTGCCGGAGTCATTCGAGTGTAACACGGGTCGAACCCGCTGCCGACGTGGTGTCTGCACCCCCTGCCTCCTTCCGTTCACATGGCGCTGTCCTTCCATGTGCAGCGTTCCGAACGGCAGTAGCCTTTGCATGCACCGAGCGAGACACTGGCTACCACGCGACAAACGGTAACGGCAGCCGCCATCTCCTCCTGCCCTTATAATCCCACATAACCGTACCGTGGCGTAGCGCGTGCCGCCCTTCGCTCCTCGATCCGGCCCATTACCTTCGAGTTTAATTGGTTTTGCGGTCAGTTTTAGATCTTTTCATCTCGACCTCGCGACCACAGCGGACAGACCGCGGCGCCGGTAGCGCAGCGGTAGGCAGGGAGGTCCGGGTCCGGGTGGTTAGAATGGAACGGTTGAAGCCGTTTGCTACTTTGGGTGATTAATGAGATGAAATAATTTACCAACCCAGCTCGGGACGCGGGGTAAAGGGTGGACTGAGCCCTTCGCACTGTCGTTTAATAACGGTTGATTGAAGGCGTATGACAGGTAATCGATCTCGATCGCGATCAGGCTCTATTGTAGGGGAGATTGTGCCCGGTAAACCAGCACCCAACCAATCCTGGTATGCCGGAAATGCACAATTTAGCCCGCCACTGCAAGCCGTAGTGTTTAAGCGGGGACAGGGCACGGTGTTGTCATCGCTGCGGTTTGCCATGCGCACGTGCGTATGCGCGTATGTTTTAGGGAGTAATTAAGCCGACGATCATGCAGCGCGCCACACAAGCGCTGCGTGCAATCGTTAGTGTGGTTAGGATCGATCATTAAGCCTGCTCGTGAAGTGTCGAGATAAAGTAGTAACCCCCTCGCCTCCCTCACCAACATGTTGCCAAGGAGGAGCGGTAGCCACGGCGAAGGCCACCGAGCCAGAGTGTGATCTTGTTTTTTTTTTCGAGCGTGCGCATCATGTGCGCCTGTGCGGAAGGCCATTTCCGACTAGTGAATCCTTGCGATCTGCGCGTCGTGGCTAATGACTGGCGAGACGGGTACGAGAGGTTTTGCGTGTACCGGTTCGTGCCGTTGCTGTTTGGAGGGTCAAGGAGCCGGTTTTGTCACCGACGGAGAGCTGTAGCGAGGGTTTGCACGCGATCTTTCTGTTCGATTGCAGCACGCGCGCGGTAGTGTGAAGTCAGAATGCCTAAACTTTAAATGCCAAAGCGGTGACGCACTTTCATCACCAAAGAACGTAAGGCCCCTTTTTGATTGAAAAAAAGATTATTTGGAATGTGTTGGACGAGATGCAGCGGATCAGAACCGATCGCGGGGCTGGTCACACGTTTATTGGTCGTTTTTTGATGGACGCGTTCGATTGCAGAGGGTCACTACGGACGAAGGCGGTTCCGATGAAGCAATTGCACAATCTCTCCATCCGGTTGTAGCAGAGTTTTGGTATTTCTCTACTCATACCGTCGGCCAAACCTCACCTTGGCTAGCCGTTGCCGCTCTCGAACCTCACCACACCATTGCACTGCAGGAAAACGCAACGTGCGGTGTGATTTTTATGAGCGGAAAAGCTTCATAACTCACCCAGCACTGGGGGAGCGATCGAGGGTGATCGATCTTGCCGTTGCCGGTCGGACACGATCGATAGGCAAAGCGTCTGTAGCAATGATAGACACCACAATTCTCACAGGCGCACCATCGATTAGGCGCGTCTGAAAGCGGCAGCCAGGTGGACCAGCTCGTCAGGGAGCTTCCAAATGCCAACGATAGGACTAGGCGCGCGCGATGCAACGGTTGAGTGCACCACTTGAACGGTCCACTGGTGGTAGAATTTCAAGTGCAATGTCAGCTCCGTGTCGATTACAGGTGGGGGAGACCTGCAGTGAGTCAGCAACCGCCGGCGGCCGATCGGTGTTTAGCGAATTCCAGCACGTCGCTAGAACCTGTCTGCCCTTCTCGAGGATCCACGGCGAGCACCACGGCGGCGGGCGACTGCGTCCTTGTCCAATCAGAGACCCCCGACAAGCGCCTTTCGCGTACGCCGGTCGGTTCTTCGGTGCAGCGATTGTAATGCCCGGCGAGGCCTCGCCAGAAGCCAGAAGAAAGGGAGAATGGATGCCGTTCGCCGCAACGAGCCCAATCAGTGCAGGACGGGTGCACCAGAACGAACCGTGGCCAATTAAAGCCGTACACACACACACACACACATACATGAGCAATGCGATCGATCGAGTGACGTTTGAATTCTCCATGATCGTGATCTTTACCTTGAAACGGACCGGAGATGTGTACGTACGGTCCGGACGGAGGACATGGAAGGTTCATTGAACATTCGCGGTGGCCACCCGGTGGCCTTGGTATGATTTCCGCAAAGAATACACCGATCAATCGGGGACGGTCCGGGCAGCATCCGTTAATTGATTCCACAGACACACACACACACACACACCGGCAAATGCTTCTCGGGCGTTCTGATGCGGCCTCGACACCACAACGACCGGGACCGGCTGACGCACAAATCCGTAACAAATCTAATGAGATGCACTTGATTTCGGTCATTGTCTCGCGCACCACCTGTGTGTACGTGAGTGAATGGACGTTCTCGGTTCTCCCCTAGCGGCGTTGCAGCCACTTCCGAGATTCGTTGCGAAATCATGCCGCATTTGGTTTGGGGTCGCACTGTAACCCAATGACCTCGCGTGCACCGAGGGCACGTTGGCGTATGGGCTCGCGCGGGGACGACAGGTGGAAGGGGAAGTGGGGCAACGTTCAAGCCCGCATCGGACCGCCGGACGGAGCGCAAATCGTATCGTGTAGCTCGGGCAGAGATAACAATCAACGGCTAGCATGAGCCTGACGGTGGCGGCCTCCCCTGCAAACAAACGGGGAAATATGCTGGGAAAACGTTGAGTGTGTGTGTGTGTGTGTGTGTGTGTGTGGGTATTTATGCTAGCGTTAAGGAAAACGTTTTGCTAACTAGCTGAGAAGGCATTTCGTGACCGATAGTATCTTGACCCGCAGGGGTGGCCGGGAGGGGAGTCGAGTGGATGGGAGGATGGCCCATTTTTAGGTGCCAGATGATTGACGGATGATTTGGCGATGCGAGGCTTGGACTGCCGCTTCGGACTGTCTACCGACTTCACTAACTGTAACGGCGAAGTGGGCTGCTGGGAGCGGAAAAGTGGTTCAACTCCATGGGCGAGGGGGCTCCACCGTGCATATTAACATTAACGATTTGCCCGGTAACGGCAACGATTGGCCGAACGAATGTTTGCGTAGCGCATAGCGCGGGATTTGCTAAAACAATCAGCTAACATGTGCTGATAAATCTGCGCATTATGCATTCATTCAAGTCGGGGCCGCCTGAGTGGAGTGTTAAAGTGTGGTGGTTAGCAGCGCTTTTTTGCTGCTGCTGCTGCTGCTGCTTTAGCAACCACAGCACAAGAAGGTTACAGATTGCGGCGGGCGTTTTATCGCCTAAGTGCTGCAAATGATGCGTTTATTTTGGCCAAGTTCAGCGAAACAAAAAGTGATTTGCAAGCGAAGGTCAGCGGTTCTGATTTACTTTAGGGTTGGTTAGTTTTGTGGGAAGGTTATTTTGAGGCTGCATGCATAATTATTGAACAATATTTGGAGTGGATAATGAGGTATTATAATAAGCTTTCTTTTTCGGCTAAGTGGTTAAGTGAGCATGATTAGCCGACGCCAAATTATTTGAACAGTTGAATACATGAATACAGAGAAGGAGGACAAAGTAAAAGTATGGTTAGCAATATAACACTTTTAGAACAATAAAATCATAGGTGTAAGAAGTAGCAATGGAAGCGTGCAATAGTAAATATTAAATATAAAGAAGAAAAACAAAGGCAAGTCTTGCGTTCCACCCACAAACGTAAGTAAAAAAACTCTTCTAAAAAACGTAGCAAATAATAAAACAAAAGTAAGAAGTAACAACAAAAGAGAAACATGATCAGTAACAAATACAATACAGAATAGTGAAGAGTATATGAGAAAACAAAAGAATAAAAAAGGAAAGATGATTAGAAATGTCATTATTCAAATCTATTTATTTCTAATGCAAATATGGAAACAATAGACTCATAAGCTTTGTAAGAAATAAACAATTAAAACAGTGCAAGACGTGAGAAGAAGCAAATAGTGAAAACTAAAACTGAGAAGAAATAGAACAAATAATAGCAAAAGAAACATTTTTTAGAGCGAAAAAAGAGACCTATTAAACCGGGCTTGTGTTAAAAGATGGGTAACATTAAGCACAGATTTGCACACACGGAAGCGATGCACATAATAAAAGCAGAAGTGTAAGAAGAAGTAAGAGGAGTGCAAAACTTTGAAAGTAATAAGCAATAAAAACAAAAGTGTCAAAAATAACGACCTAATATCAACGCCGCAATGATAATGTCCGAACAGCAATGAAAAGAAGGAGCTACATTTCCTAGAAACGCAAAACATACTCCACATCCGGACTAACGGTCTGCCTTAATGTGGTTTAAAAAATGATAGGTCATTTAGAAACAATTCCGCAGTGTGCGTCCATATGTGCGTCGAGCGGTTGAAGGTCTCCTGCATACTATCCTCGCAAAACCAACAAAAAAAAAACCACAACCCCCCTCCCGAAAAAGCTTAAAACCAGTTGCCAAATGCTGTAGTAGTTTGTTGCTTGCTGTATTGGTTGTTGTTGCTCTTCTTCTTCCGTCAGCATGCTTCATGATGTGACATGACCGTTTGTAACTTTTGTTATTTTGGGCTCCTTTTTTTCGCCGTTTCCTCCACTCACGCTGCCGAAATCGCGGCGACCGGTAAATGTTGAGCCGGCACGCAGCAGAGCACCGGTTGACGGCAGCAGAGAGTTCGTCGTTCAAGTTCAAGATCGGTCAACCGGAGGAATCGCGATCGCGCGCGCAACCCGTCGAATTTGACTCACCGCCTAAAGGGCCCCCGACCACGTTTGCGCCTGGGCACGTGGCAGAAGGTGATCGTGTGGAGCAGCGAACTTGAAAGTGCGCGCGAGAACGAACGTCACCCGTCACTAAAACGCCGTAAAACCTGTTACTCGCAGGGCCAGATCGTCAAATTAAGGGCTGCTGGGTGCTGTACGGGACGTGCCGTTATGTTCTGTTCTAAGGGAAATCCCTGTCCCTGCGTTCTAGTAAAACGTTAGCATGATTTCGGTGATTGTATGGACGGCGCACGAAACCCAACCCAGGCACCCAGAGCAACGACCGCCAAGGCCAAGGTGGCAAGACGTCAGGCAAGACGCGTTATCCTCCTGCTGCGCGAAGGAACCGTATTTACGAGGGCACTGTGGCAGGTTTATCGGTCACAAGGCTATCCACTTGCCGTCGTAAGGGACTGCCAAAGAGAAAGGGTTTTTAATAACGGCCGGCAGAAGACAATCACCCCTTACCCTCTGTGACCCAGTGGGTGACTCGTGGTGCCCGGGAAGGGTGTTGTACGCTTTGCGCGAGGACCGGGGAACATTCTCGTCCGCATATCGGACAGCCAGTTCTTCCTTGTTCCGCCCGTGCACGTCACGCATCCGTTGGCGGGGTTTCAGGATCAAGGTAACCAGCCACCGGTCGTTAAGTCACCGGAACCGGATCACTCAAGTGCGAGTGCTGAGCGGTTGACAGGCGATCGTGTGTCGGGTTCGGGCTGACATCGAAATTTAGAGCCGACCGGCGAAGTTTATGGACTGAAACGGCTTCCGAGCCGTACGGAACCGCTCGGTTTTGGGTGGGTGGTGGTAAGTGTTTTTGATAAATGTTCGTGCTGACTTAACGATTGACACTGGACGATGGTAGCGGGCACGGCAGGTGAACATGCGGGTAAAACGGGGGTACCAACAGCGAGACCACCAGGTGTAGTGGATTAGTGTAGGCAGACCTCGACCGAGCAATGGCCTTTAGCCGGTACCAGGAACCAGGCGCAAGAATGCCACCGATTGGCCGATTGCGAAAGCGTCAACCGACGGTACGTTGCGGTAGGAAGCGAACTGCTGCCCCAAAATACCGGCCACACTTTTTTGACGGTGGATTTGACGGGAAAGGGAAATGATTGACGATCGCGACCTCTCTGTATCTGTGTGTGTGTGTGTGTGTGTGTGCGCCACAGATGACCGCAAGCTGATCGGTAGCCGATTTCCGTGGGTGGTTAACATTGGGCACCTTTTGGGGTTGGTTTGATAAGCCGCATCAATCGCACCGGGCGGATCGGGACGGATTAGTCGGCCTACCGGTGCGGTATGGCGTGTGTTGTGTGCCTGTAATTTCGGGGATTATATGGCCGCACTTAATGAAGCGAGTGTCTGGTGTTCGATGGTTTTGAACTCTTGGCAGTTGTTGCTTCATCAACTCGGAGAGCTGATGGTGCGTGTCGGTGTGTCGGAGGGTTGGTGTAAAACATGTCCGTTTATAGCCGCAAAACAAGATAACGTTTGGTTGGATTTTATGAACTGGAATCATTATGAGAGCAGTTGAAAGAAACACAACATTGATTGTTCTATGGATAACATACCATAAGTTCTATTGCATGCAATTTTCTTTTTTTTATGATAATTATTTCAAAATGTTTGATCCGTTGGGTGTCTATTCTTTAGATTTACCACGGCTCCAAATAATTGTTCCGATATTGGTTAGATGTCAAATTAATTAGAGTGAATTCTGGTTGATGAAAGTTATGAATAAAATATAAGCTAATAAGACACACCTCACTGAAACAGCGTTCTCAATATAAAAAACTTGCTAAACGGTGAACGTAAGGATCGTATGAAGCTAAGAGCAATTCTTCAATCATAAACATAATTGTTGCTGGATTTTTCATCATTCATTATTGATTAAATATTCAAGAGTTGTAGGGCTTTTAATTATAATTTTATATACATCAAATCGTCACAAAAATGCGCTCCTATTGGAAGATTTTCAATTATTTCTTTTTAAAGCCTTATCCCATGTTTGGGACGTTATTCATATTCCCTATACTCGAATGTTCTATTTTAAAGATCTCTCTTTTGCAGGATTCTCTGCAAGTTAAAGATTTTTGCCTTAGAAACTAAGGCGTCTGTGCGTCGGGCAAAGATCTTGCCAGGATGCTAATCAAATGCAAACAGTGTAAAACAAAACTCGAGATTATCTGACATTAAAATTCATGAGTTTGTTAAAATAACAGCCCGTTTGGTTGTAATCCATTACACGATATTGTGCAATTCTGTATCTTACCGTATCTTGCTGTCGTGCGCAATATTCATTCAAATTTACTGATAAATATATCCGCTCAATAATTGCCTTTGAATATTAATTATTTGTTTTTTAATGATACTAATTTAATCACAGTTAAAGTCACTCTGGCCATAACTCTAGATAGCTTTATTTTAAGCTCCATGTAGCACTATGACGTCTTGTTTACCCTCCTGATGGAAGTAAGATACCACTGACAACCGTGCTGAGATATCTGCGCTATCTATAATCTATCTTTATATTGGTAACGCCCATTACAGGGTTTTCCAGGAGTTCTCATTGCTGTGGGCCACTTTTTTTGACTCTTTTTTGCGTGAAATGAACTTCATATGATGGAAATTGGTCTCTACAACACCCTTGTTGAAAAAATCCAATAGGAATTTCCAAGCAGCCTGTCCAAAAAGGGTGCCATAGATTCTAATTTCCATCATATGAAGTTCACTTCTCATTATAAAGAGTCAAGGAAGGGTCTCACAACGATGAGAACCCCTGGAAAACCCTGTACATCTGCCAGCACGATTGAGAGACGATGAAGATCGAACGGGTTGATAAACGTAGCTGAACACCTCCGCCAATATAGAACCCGACAGTTCGACTCGATGAATCAACAGAACGTGTAACGGAACGCGGATCTAGGAACAAACGGCCCATGCACACTTCCGCACGTTTGCCATACGTGAAGGGAGGAAGTAGTTTCCCTGTGGGTGTTAACTACCAGTGAAAAATGATCGGGGACGATCCTCGATTGAACCGCCACTCACAATCCAGTCGACCGCACACGGGACAGCATGTACGTTCTAATGTGCCTTCCGTAGGGAAGTTTGGGCTTCAAGGTCGTATACTCTGATGCTTTAACTCTTGGCCCTGTTAACTGCTCACTGTGTCTCACAGCACCGGCGGGCGCATTGACTGCTGCCATTATTCCGGCGGTATGGGGATCCGGGTTCTGGATCTGGAACCCCCATGCATGGCCGTCGAGAACGTTTTTCAAGGCAACGGCAAAGGGGGAGACTATAGTGCCTTCCGAAGAGCTAGAAGTCACGTACGCCATAGGCTGGCCGGATCGTGCACGAGATGGCGCACATTCGCTCTCACGAACGTTCGGTCTTCTCTCGGAGTGTAAACATTTTGAGCAGCGATCGGCCAATTTTAAATCATATACGCTGGTAATGAATTCGAGCAAAAATAAACTTTTTGTGTGTATTATTTTTGCTGCTAGTAGCATAAAAAAGTATCTGTAATTTACCACCTCCTTACTTCCTTACTCATTTGCAATCCGCTTGGTAAATTCTCCTGGCAAGAAGGTGATTAAATTGTGTTCGCGCATTTCCTGATTTTTCGCATACCCGTTCTCTCGCTCTCGCGTAACAACAAAAAACAAAGCGGCCGCTCACAAAGCTCTCCCACTTGCTGGGGTCTCTCTATTTCTCTACCCGTTCACCCGAGATCCGAAAGCCACGGCTTCCCCCATCTCGATCACTCACAATGTCGGCCAGAATCGCCACAGCTGAGGGGGCTGACTGAAAGCTCGCGCTCGCTCTCGTCGCTCTCGCGGCAGCTCATCGCGGAACCGAAACCGAACGGGCGGCGGGAGCGTAGATTTGGCGCGTGCTTTGCCAGCCCTGGGGCCTTCCCCCCTTCAACCCGTTTCGTTGCTGAGCGGGTTGGGCGGCCGACGGACGCGGCCCCGCTGGTACTGGTCGAATGTATAAAATCACTTCACGCTGGCTACCGACCGATCATTCCACGCTCAGTGCTTCAGCAGCCAGGATCACACCGTCCTAGTCTTCCCCAGCTCCCCCCCAGCTTGAAAGGTTTGCCTGTGTGAACTCAGATTTCCCGGTGCCTTCCACTCTCCATCCCACCTCGCCAACACGTCACTCGATCGTGTGTACAGCAACTCCAGCAAGTGTCCCGAGAAACGGCCGGAAGAGTGAACTGTGATACCTTCGTGTAGTGATTGCCGCAAGTTTAAACACACAAACCAATCATCAAAATGAATCTAGTAAGTTTTTTTTTGTCATGCGAACGTTGTAGTTGTTGGCATAGGTAGCGTACTAAGTGTAAAACAAACGTTTGTTTGTCGCCTTGTGAATGGAGTAAAAAGTGTAAAATAGTGAAACTCTTGAACAGTTGGAAGTCGAACGGTTAAGCAGCGGTTTCATTGGTGATATTAGGCCCGTATGCGGCGTCAATTTTCCCTTTGCCTCATTGCTATTGAAGTGAGGGGAGCAGTGTGCCCTCTGCTCAACGGTAAACGGTAAAGGCACGGTGCAGAGCAAGCCGGGCAGCGAAGAGTGATAAGCAGCAGACAAAAGGGGAAGCTGCTTTCGGCAGTTTGTAGCACAAAACCCAATGAACTGAAGCCCATCTTCACCGCAACATAGCCGATAGGCTCGGTTTTATGTTTTTTTTTTGGTTTCTTCATACTCTCTACTGGATATTGTTTCCTAATTTTGTTTTTTGGGGAGAAACACTCCTCTCCTAATCGCTCATTTTGTCTTTCCTGTGTATTTGTGTGCGTGCGTGCGTGTTTTGTACCAGTGTTTGCGTGATTAGTTGCTGTGTGAACGTGCGTGAGCTCGATGGCTCGATGAAATTGCCCGAAAAACAAACACCAATCCGGCACACAGCGAAGCCATCTTCAGCTTTGCCGTGACGTGAGCGTTTGCCAAGCGCGAGTCTTTTCATCCTTCCGAACCCGCATTGATCGCTGTGTGGCTGTGTGTGCACGATAGTAATAATCACACAAAAAATGGCATAAGAAGAGCAGGGCCCATTAGGGCGGGAAGGCACTCACCTGTTTGGTGCAAAGCTGAAGCTCGACGCTTTCAATGAGGGAACGATCGATCGATTAGCGGCCACTTCCGGGGAACAGTTGGCGAGGGCAGACCTCATTCATGCACACCTCCTCCCCGGATGATCGAACCGATTGCTAGCACCGTACCCCATGCTCGAGGTAACGGAGTGCTTGGCGCCAACAGATTGACCTTAACGCGTCACGTTTCACGGGACGGCTTACCCGGGAAATCTCAGCTCCGCGCGGGTCGATTCATTCGCAGCGATCGTACAATCGTTTTCCCAGCCCAAATTGTGGCGCCGGTTGATTGTGCACCGGAAGCGGGCGTTTCTAACCGATGCCGTTTATTCCCGCTCCCTCAAAAAAAGGTTCGCGGATAGCGTTAACCCTTTAGCTTATTAAATTCCCCGCCCTCGAAATTGGCTCATTTTCATGGATTTTCATAGATGCAAGCTGCATGAGAAGAGTTGCCGTGCGCCTCCCGGGGATTGCACCTCCCAATTGGTTTGATTTCCTTTTTCCAAGGTTTCCCATTTTGCGATCCACCCGTCTCGATCGCTGTAAACAATCAACGGCAAACAGGCCGTAAACAACGAAGTTCACTTGAAAGTGCAAGAAAAAAAAAATCATGAAACATGATCAAACACAACAAAAACATGAGCAACAACAACCAGTTGTAAGGTTAGTCTGTTTCACTTGTCTGTTTACGCGCACACCAATTTCACACACACACACACACACACACACACACACACACACCAACATGTGCCCATGGCCCGGAAAGACAGGTTTGGCAGTTGTTTATCATGGGGCTGGGTGGTTGAGCATAATGGAGAACAGAAAGGAACAGAGCGGGTTTGATGAGCCTGGTTGGCCATCGATTCGATGTTTGGCGTCGTAGCAGACCCCGAACGGTCTGGCGGGGCCATTTTTGTTCCAAAGCCAAATTTTGCAGGTTACCACCGTTTTGTACACAATAATGCCGATTTATGGCCATTTAGCAACTCGGCCGAACGCGGCGCTCGTTCCAGTATCTTATTTGATCTTGAGATCGGTGGCAATCGGGGGGTGCCAATTTTGCATTGCAAAACATCATTTTCCAGCCACTGGGCTCATTCTCTCCAGCCCGGCTCAGTTCTCATGCGCCCCGCCCCCAGCAGCATGGCTTGATTAACTCTGTTTGCCCACCATTGATGCGGGTGACACCAATTCCCGCCGGTCTAATACAGTCTAGCACACTTTTGATCTCGATCACCGTCCCGACACGGTTTCGGTTTCGATCGTACACGGCCGGTTTGGAATTGGGGTTCAAAATTTATCGGAATCCGGTACCATATTTCATGCAGGTGAGGTGACAAAGGGCTCGCTCCGTGAAATATTTCCCACACGGCTCGGAAACGTAGAAAGGGAAATTTTGATTAATAATTTCTAATTAGCATACCGCGTTTGTGGGCCGCATGCCGAACGTTTCTTCTCTCCTTTGCCTTGACATGACACCGGAAGCGTCTGCGTCTTCGGCTTCGGAACCGGCCATTATACGTTTCCCGTTCGATTGATACGATCGGTGCGCGGAGCTTTCGAAAAGGGTAAAGAAATGCTTCCGAATGCCAGCGGAATAACGAGAAGGGCCCGGCAGTATATACACGCAACGTAGGGAAGTGTCACTTGTAAACGATAATACATCCAGGTGGCGCTGGTTGGTGCGGTCGTACCCAGCATCATATGATGCGGTGCGTAGTGCCACACAAAAAAAAAAGAAAAGAAAAAACAGGTAAACAGTGCGGCGGCACGCGCTGCGGACTTCATTTTCCCTTTTATTTTCCTGCAACTACTATCACCGGTTCGACGGCAGTAAAGAGCACGTGTAAGGAACCGGTTTGGAGGTGCAAGTGGAGAGAAAAAACACACACATTCACACATACAGGCACGATGCATCGGATGACGGAGTCAAGATTTCCCTTTTTCTTTTTGGCACGACCGCGCGCTTAAACCGAGACTGGCCCACGGTTGCACTCGGATGCGAGTTTCCGCGAGGCGCTTCGGCAGCATTTACCCAGCAAGCAACACCGATCCGCGATGGTTTTTGACCTTTGTGGGCCCCTAGGTGGAGGAAGGAAGGGAACAGAACTGGGTGGAAACCGAAATGAAATAAAACGAAAAAAGCAGAAGATGAAGAGAAGAGCAAAAAAACGACGACAAAATCGAGAGTGAGCCGTTAATTGTCATTATGGAATCAGCGAGGCGGACGGTTTTCCGTAGCCTTCGAGTCCGTTTGACCTTCAAGTAACGGAGTGGTGGTGGTGGTGGTCGCGCGGTCGCGCTTACATTCCGATCGTCGCAAGTTCAAAATGGAGGTCAGGCGGTGTGGTGTTAACGCGTGTGTGTGTGCTTTGGTGCACGGATACGCACTCGACACACATGACAACCGCTTCGAATCGGCGACGCATCTCCATCGCTGTATCTTTCTTAATTAAGGCACATTAGGCCGGCCGCGGGGCACCCGAAAAACGCGCGCGCGGAAAAACTTTGCCGCTTCACGTTCCGTGGGCAAACACCTTACAAGCTCCCCTCCATCCCCTTCCCCACCCCTCCGGAAGCTGACACCGATCCGATAGGTGATGCGTCATTGACATTGATTTTATGATTAGACGGTCGTGTGCTGCCAAACGAAACAAATCTATTTGAAAAAGTGTGCCTCCCTTTCGGTAGCAATTTTGCTGCCAGCAACTTTACGAAGGGCATCGGGGCCAGACCCTACTGCGGGGTTGATTCGTCACAATTTGTGACGCCATGCTTTGCAGCACGAGAGGAAGCGCGCTGCCGCTACTGTTGGGTCAGTAGTACGGAAGCATGACTGCAGCTGAGTAGATTGCAGATGCCAACAAAGCGATCGTAAGATGTGATGGGTTCCGCAGTTAATAGACAGTATGCTACCACCCGTTGCAGGGACGGTCAATAATATGCAAATAACTGCCAGATAATTGAATAAATCATACACGTTTAAAGGCCAGAGTAAAAGTTGCTTTACTAAACAGCGTGTGTTTAAATTGATAATTTGGGCACCATTAAGATATACAGCGAAGCGTGGCATGCACCCAAAAAAAAACATCAACCTCCCGGCACTAATGCGTGATAATCGCGTTAAATACGTGCGGTCCGTACCGATCATTCGAAGCGTGAAGAAGCGCCCAACAATGACGCACCGTTTATGAATGCATACACAAAAGACTTCAACTCGCGGGCACGCGTTTTAAGCGACGAACCTTTGCCTTCACACCCGTACGAATGGGCCCGTAACTTTGGAGCAAACAGTTGCGATGTGGAATCGTGAAGTGCTACCCTTTGCGCCAGGTGGGCAGGAGGGGGTTCAAGTGGCCGCACCGAAGAGGCTAATGATTTCCAGTTTTCCCTTTTATCTGGCTAATTATGGGCAGTTTATGGTAAATGAGGATTAGGCCGCGACTGTTGCGGGGTGAACGTGCACACCAGAAAACTGCCATTTTCCCTCCGATGGCAATGGGTGGCTTGCGATCGATGTAAACAGACAGGTGGTGTGGAATGAAACGTGGCGAAGGAAATGACAGTAATTTGATCCAGCACCTACACTCGATCGAAGGGAATCTCATCGTCATCGACAGCGCCGAAGATGCAATCCGCATCAGCTCCATCCGTCCCTGGTCGTTCAGGCTGTGAGCTAACTTCCGCACAAGCACACCATGTGAACGATATTGAAATTGAGCTTACACAGCTTGCTTGCAGCGATTGGACGCGATTGGATGATGTGCTGCATTCTCCCTAAGGCTGTAGGGCGTTCCATTTCGTACGCTTTCCTGTCCGGTTGGCCTTTACGGCGTCGAAGTCAAAGGAGGAAATTGTGTGCCGTCCTCGAAAATGTGAAATTGTTACTTCATATCATGATTTTCTCATCCCCGGCGCAAAGCTGCTCATTTTGGGAGCATTTGTTTTGTTCTATTGTGTGCGCTTGGGCTGCCGTGTAGTAATTTGATTATCGTTTGCACGGCGTTTGCGTTGAGTTCATTATCGTGCCGTGCTGCAGACGACTCATCTTTTTCCAACCACACGCCCCAGCTGGCAATTTGTTTTGCTGCACTGGCGGAAAATCGCGCCCCATATAATCAGCCGCTCCCGAAGCAACAATCGCGCCCAAATTCGGTTCCACCTGCGCTTGGCATGGCTGCACAAATTCGAGCGTTACACGCGGAGGAGTTTCGGTTCGACTTTCGCACGATGAATGCGAATGCGCGTAGCATTTTTATGATTTTTCCCCCCGCCGCAAACTACTGCACTGCTCAATTCCGAAAGTACGTGCCCCGACCGGGCAAGGTTAGTGGCCCGGGCGAAGAAACGAAATGAAATGAGTAAAACAAAAACAAAAAAAAAAAACACATGAAAAAACTACGCCCATAAATCTTCGAATGTATTACAACAATGCATTCGTCCGCCGACCCGACAATCGAATCCCGAGAGCAATCCAGCGCATGAAGTGTTACGTCAAAAATTTGCAAGCTGTGTTGCGCATAGTGCTCTGCTCGATTTGATTAACGTGATGGTGGACGCGCGGCACGCGCAAGAATCTGCATGGCCGGGCAAGGAGTGTTCGAAAGCTATCGGTCCCGCACACACACGCACACCTTTTTGGCGGCGTGCGATAGCGATCAGCTGTAAAAGGCAATTAATGCTTGAACACGTTCGTCGCCATCGCCGCAGCCCATTCCCCATTCTGGTGCGCAACCAGAGTGACCGTGCCCCAGTTCGGACGGTGACCATGTCCGGTCCCGCTTGGGAAAGAAGATAGCCCACACAGTGTGTGTGTGTGTGTGTGTGTGTGTGTGTGTGTGTGTCTGTGTGTGTGTATGCGCACATGATTTCCTGGCCCCGTTTTCCATTTCGATTTCGATTTCAGGCTCGGAATGCCACGCAATGCTGCGCGTTTGCGGACGTCCCTATAATTTATAGCGCACGGCATTCTTTGCGTGCCCATGGCAGGGTTTCCCATCGTGGACCGTTGTTTCGGATACTTCGGTTTGCTTAAAATTCCGTTCCGTTCGATCGATCCCCCTACGCAACACCCGGGACACAATGTGACCGATTGGACGCGGCCAAAGCAAATCGTCTAATGACGCAACTGGTTTCGGCTTTTTGCTGCACTGGCGGGAGTTTGGGCTGGAATGTGTACTTCCTCAATTAGATGCGGCTCGGGCAAACGCATTGGCCATTTTGCGCCCCCATCCTCCTCTCGTGCCTTTCTCTTGCTGCAACTTGCACTTTGCAGAAAAAAAACATCCCCCCCCATGGAAGACAATTATTTGCTAACGCAAGCCGTAGGAACAAAATACGCACGCGATCGTTTGCTGTTTATCGCGCTCACAAGGGTTAGTGTGGTTAGGGTGGCACTACTTCCCCCCTTGGACCAACACCTGGCGAAGGGAGATTTTAATTTGATGCTGTAAATGCAAGCGTGTAACGTTGCGAGCTGCTTTAATCTGAGCACCGTTTCCGAGCTGGGCCCGAGCCGTTATAATTAACCGCTCACGCACACACGCGCACACATCTTTCCGGCTTGTAGCAAGCATCCTTGAACCGGGAAACGCGCAAACACGACACTAAGCCGTCGTAAATGTATCTCAAGGGCGGCCAGCAATGGTGCCAGATGCTGCGGTGCGGGAAATCTTGCGTCCGAGAACATTTGCATTCCGTGCCCCGACAGCGGAGAACCACATTTGCCGTTCCGGTTACGTTTATTCACCTCTAGGGCACAGCAGAACCCGCTTCTGTGTGATTGAACAGATGGAGATTAATGATTTGTTGGGGAGGGAGGAATAAAACAAACCAAACAGTTCCACCGTGATCGATCGTGGACCTGTTGCAAGTGACAGATGGAGTGGAGCAAATGACATGAAACACACACACTCCGCGAAAAGCGAAAGGAAGAGCGGCAAAGGCACAGCATTTAAGTACAATTTAATCGCCATTATTGCTCTCCCACCACTGCTTTGAGTGTGTTTGTGTGCGTTTTTTTATTGCCGTTGTTGATAAATGATCGTCGAGTTGAAGATGGACCCGCGCATCGCTCCATACAGGACCTTGACTTTCGTGAGCGTTTACACGCGTAAGGACGCGAGCGCGAGATCGAGTGGCCGTTCGGGGGGCCTCTCATCATATTCGTTCGTTCGTGCGCGCCAGGAACCGGGGCGGAGCAAGGAGCGGATCATTAAAAGCCTACCTGACCGTGCGCTCCTTCCAAACCTGCACCCCTGCATCCGATTGACGGTGGCAACGTCTGGCCTTCGGCGGTTCGATCCGATCCGAATTGTGGGCCAGAGTGTCGCACTGGACCCGCACTCGAAGCACTCTGGCCGAATTGCGGTTTCGTAATTTTTTTGTAACGGAACCAACGGCAAAAACATACCGCGGGGTGGGTGGGTGTGAACATTGTAGGTGTGTGATACGCGGTGCCGGAGATTTAAATGAAGTTTGAACACTTCTACCGTGGCCGGCCGTCTCTGGCGGCGGTGGCGTCGTCGTACGTGATCGACGGCTGGGCGAAAATTCCTAAATGAAGAAGGCAAACGTTCACGTCAGCTTGTCATTGACCGCTTACGTGTGGAGTGGAAAATCTGCTTGAAGTAACGTCACCCTCCCGCAGCCATCGCCGCTTCGAGCTGGCTGACTAGCGGCGGGTTCTACTTATGCCGAACACATACACACAACTCGAGAGCGGTTTGTGGGTCAAGTTTGCACAGCTGATCGGGGAGGGGCTCTGCAAAAAAAAACTGTGTGCCGTTTGCTCCCCCCTCTCCCCCCTGCAAAACCCCATTTCACCCTCGTCTCGGCTGGCCAATCAAACCCGGAGTGCCGGAGCCAATTAAAATGCATTACACTCGAAACCGCGGGGCCGCGTGCGCTGGGAAAATGGACCGTCCGTTCGGCCCACAGCCAGTTTGCTTCGGCACACACACACACACACACACGGCTGGGAAGCGAACTTTGAAGCCGCTTTGCTCGTGTGGCCAATTGGTTTCTGAGGTTTGCAAAATGCGCTGTGACAATTGGCCACTGGACTGGGCGCCAACCGACCGACCGATCGACCCGGTGCGCGAGTGCTGTGCAAATAATAGCTGCAAAAGACCGCGCTGGGTCTGTCAAGCTGTCACACAGGGTGCACAGCTTTTGGTGCACGGAAATCACGCCGGCTGACCATGGTCTGGACTGTTGCGGCCGGTTCGGAAAGCGTGTTTCGCGTAAAGTATGGAAAGTGGTTCGCGGCGCAACCACAGTGGCCCAGCCGGATTAGTGTCGTCATGTGCCGCGTCGTCATGTGCCGTCCGCTTCCTTCCAGGAAACGGTCGGTCCGAAACGGTAACAACCGCCTGGCCAGGATCGCCACTTCTCGCATGGTCGCTTTCGGCGACAAGTGTGTCGTTTTGTCGATGTGAGCGTTTTTGCATAATTTTCGCACCGAAGCAAATAGCACCCGATTCGTTCGGCTAGTGCTCGGCGCTACCTGAAAATGCGACAAACAAGACATTGATGATCGTAACGAAAGGCAAAAAAAAAAGAGAAGAAACAGAAGTAACGTAGAATGCGACAAGTTTACGGTTGGCGGCGTTTCACAATCCACTTTGCGTCCCGATCAAACGGCTCACACACACACACACACACATGCTGGCCATGGGATTTTAACAACCGTCCCATCACACATCGTTCGATGGCAGCTCGATTGCCAACTAACGGACTCTATTAACGACACTCGATCGGGGTGCCTTTTTTCTTCTTCTCTGTACTTGGCCAAACGACCATTCGGGACGGGGGAGGGCTGTGGAAGGGCAATATATGAGTTATTGCTTTCCGTTGTGTCCGGAGGGGGAGCTGTCAAGGGAGGGGGACAAGAACAGCTGGTAATAAATAGATCGTAATCGAAGTGTATACATTCAGGCGCTCGAAACAGCAGCACACCGCGTGTGACGTAAAGCACCGAGCGCACATAATGAAGCAAAAAAACAGGCCAAAGTCAACCGAGTCCGCCTCCAAGTAGCTGTGCGCGCTCTGTAGCAAAAGAATGTCATTAACGTTTGCCGGTATCAAACCCTCCGCCCCTGCGTCTCCGCTCACGGTCGGGTTGACGGCTCTGATGCACTTGCGGAACCTGCTGCCGCTGCACCAACAACCGTTCCAACCGTCGCGCGGACAACAGAGACCTTGCCCAATGTAGGTCAGTCGGCGGGTATCGGTCACCACCGGAGAGCCCTTCCGTGAGCGCTTCCCAAAAATTTAACCAGCTCATAAGCAACCCGAACCGCGATCTTTGGATTGGCTGCCGCTGCTGCTGCTGATTGCCTTCGAAGTCGACGACTGTCATTCTATGAAAGTGCAGCAACGATCGTGTTTTGTTGTTTCATCTTACCACTTCACCGTGACGCACTTAGTTAACACGGGCTGTTGGCAGGCAGGGAGACGAAGGCTTGAGAGGGGAGGAGGGGGGAGGGAGGAGGGACAATAAAAAAGAGCTTTATTGAAAAATGATGAAATTCCAGCAGAATTGAACAAGATTCCTTCCTCGTGTTTGGTGGGCGGCGGGCGGATCAACATACAAGAGGGTGGTGTGACGGGCGAGTTTTTACAAGACCCCAGACAGCCTCAAGATGAAATATTATGCAATTGGATCGTGTTGGCCGGTGCCGACCGACGGTCAGTAAGAGGCACCAGCACCAGGGGCCGCACACAGTATTGGTTTTGCGGGGCGGCACGTGTGAGAGAAAGAGAAGGCACCCGAGATTGAGAAGACAGGGTAATATTGGTCGGTGGCGATGATCACTTTCATGCTTCATGTTGAAGATGGGATGGAATGAAGGGGGACGCAAGCGGGAATTCTACTGCCACCGATCACGATCGACGCTGTGCTGTACCGGTGTGTTGCTGTAACCTGTCAAAGTGTCAACTTGCGCCCGACAAACTGCCTGCCCTCCCCGTGGCAGCTCGATCACGATTAGAACGAACTCGGCCCCGGGTTTGATGTTGCTGTTGATGATACGGAAATGGGAGACGCAACCAAATGGGAGTTTCGGTATGCTTCCCGCACGCATGTGGGAGCGTATGGTGCGTCCTCGCAGGCGCTAGTGGAGGCTGGCGATGAAACCCCGAGACGGTACACTAATGGCCAACTCCACCGCGTGTGCGCAACACCCGAACTGAATCTGGGTCCGTCTGTCAATTAAGGCTCGGGCTATTGATCATCATCAGATTTCGGTAGTCGTGGTATGTGTGTGTGTGCAGTGAAGAATTTCGCAACGATTCGAGCGAAACTGACAAACAGGAGGAAAAAGCTCTCCATCCCCCTCCTCTAGTGCGATATTTTGCCTCATGGTAGAATTTATTTCTAGACTCCCAACCAGCGTTTAATCACATCATTTGTTACGCAAGCGCCAACACGTGGTTTGCTGCCGAGTTTCTGTGCCTCTGTGTGTGTGATACTGCGCATTCACTTTCATGTTTTCGGCGCTTAATGGTTTCGATTGCCCGAGGAGGGCTGGTAGCAATCACACACACGCTTCACCTTCATGGTAGCGCTCCCGGTGGAATCCCTTAAAAAGCTGCTACTTACCGCACTTGCCGTCGCCGCCTTGCAGCTGCCGGCAGGATGATGGAGGGGCCGAGACAAGACGCTTACCAGCGGCAGCCCTAACCAATTTCTCAATCCCGCCAGGCACTATTATCTGGATGTGAGGTGTTGTTTTCCTCCTCCTTTTATGCACCATTCCCGCTGCTCCGTCTCTGCTTGCTTTTGCCCGGTGTGTAACTGGTGCGCGCCGGAATTATGGCATAACGAGCAGATACCGTCAGCCGAGAGACTCGCGCACACAAAGCAATGGCTATCGGTCGTTCTTGGCACGATTCCGGTGCTGTGCACCGGCTAGAATATCTGGTAGGCAAATTAGACCACCCCGCGCTGTAGCCACAAAGGCAAACTAGGTCACCGTTTTAGCGCCGCCCTTCTCCCTGCCCGACCAACCCCAACAGAGGAAGGAGCGCACAACTAAAACTAGATCGATCGTGCAGCATTAGAGCTGTTTTTTCTACTCTTTTCTATGTACGTTACTCACCCAATTCTAGCACACCGAGCTAGTGTAGACACTCGCACGTGCTACATTGTGTCGGAGATCTGGTGCCTCCGTTTTTCGCCCACCCACTAGCCCGCGCAGTCTGCCAGCAGCTGTAGCAGCAATAGACGTAACGGAATGTGAGCACTGGCTCCAACCTGCAACCGGTGTGGCACGAGTCGCGTTCGTTTGTTTGAAGAGCGTTGTTGTCTTCCCCACTTGCTATCGGACTGCACGGAACCGGACTACTCCGAGCATACCGCCCGTCCACACCGGGTTTATGTGACTTTCGCTTTCGCTCAACATCCGACAGTCGATAGCTGGTCGGAACTGGTTGCACGCCAATCCAGCGGAGCTCCCGCCTGTCCACACAAAACCGTACTCCAGCTGGACGTACTTGTAACACATCCGTACAGATACAGCGGGTACTGCCCTGTGGGGGAAACCGGCGTCTCAGATCAGTTCGATACGCGCAAGAGAGCGGGAGTTAATGGGCTTTGTGAAAAGAAAGTGAGATCTTCGCGCACACATGAATGAGCCAGCCAAATTGGCCGATCCGTCGGGGATGGAGGCCCAAAAATCCAGTTCACCCAAAACAACGGCCAGGTGGCCAGTTTATGATCCCCAGGCTTCGGCGCGAGCTTCGATCGAACGTGTTTTGTTTCGCGGGGCGTTTTCACTGTTTGCCAATCCGCAAATCGGTTTTCACACATCGCTAACCGGCTGGCTGGGTTTTATGTCATCGCGGAAAGCATCGGCGGCTGGCTCCGCGATACGCAACATACGAAAACCCCCTCAGCGGCCGGAGAGCGATCGGTCTGGTAAAAAAGCGTGTGCATTGATGGACCGGTGGAACGCCAAACGTGAACAAATTGAAAGCCAAAGCTTAAACAACAACAAGTCTTTCCGGGCACGGCGACGGCGGCAGACAAATCCCATTCAGTAAAGAGCAGCTTAGATGGTAAAAAGAATAGGCAAATCATCGCATGCGTACGACTCTTCTGTACGCTTGTCGATACGGATCGGTTTCCTCTGAACCGATTCAGAGGATTGAACCGTATGCTGTTCCGGGAGCTTTTGTGCCCGGATAGCAACAATTAGCAGCGCGTGAGACGGTGTGCATTTGAATGCATATTAATCATCACGCTTGCCTAATGGGTGCCTTTCAGGTGCGCCTCCGTCTCGGAAACGGTGACCATCGAAAAACCCGTCAGCTCAGTCAGCCCTCGTTTTTATTGATCCCCTTTTATTCGATCTCGTACCATTCGCTAACGATCGAACCGAGAGTATGCGATGGGCCGGGCTTAGGGGCACAATAAACGGCTTTTCTTTAATTAAATGAGTTTCATCATACGCAGCGCGCCGATGCGCCACCATCAATCCAACGCGCATAATTAGGCGCATAAATTGGGTGTGCGCGCGATCAAACGAGCGCGATACCGACCACCGGTCGTGGTGGTGAAAATTGCCCAAAAAGAGCCCGTTTATCATCTAGTCAATTAGAGCAGTGTTTGGTACAATGTTCGTTTGTTCTCTTAGGCAAGCGGTTACAACCAACAAAGCTATCATTTTCCACGCAGCGAGTGATTTATTCTGAATGGACAATCGGGGTTTCGTTAGCTAACAATTCATTAACAGCTATTCTCGTTCGTTTCTATCGCTCATTGCAATCTTTCGTTCTTACCGTTGCACCGAACAGTGGGGGATTAGATATGTCTAATTTGACCTTATTTTGATAGTGACGTTATCGTTTGGGTATGGCGAAAAGAGCTTGCAACACGTTTCGTTTTGTTTTTTTTTTGCTGTGAACCATTCCCAAACGCGAAATGGTCTATAATTGACCCATCATTTGCGGCATCATCTCATCTGCTCGATTATTATGTGCTGTTTTTTTTTGTTTGTTTGTTTCTCACCACTTTTCCTATGTACTGTAGCTCTACTTTTGATCATTACGATCGTGATGTTTTGTTTTCCATGATCATTTATCTCACACTCTCTTTTCTTTCTCTTTCTATCTCTCCTCTCCTCCTCAGTTCACCGTGTTCTTCGCCCTCGTCCTGGCAGTGGCCACCGTCGCCGGCCAACGGTTCGGTTTCCCGCACACGTCCCAGTTCGGGCTCGCCTCGCTGACCGGTGACTTCGGTGGACCGAGCGCCTTCGGTGGACAGGATTTGTCAGGTACTTTGAACGCTGGTATCAGAGATCCGCGACAGAACCGAGGTGAGTGGCTTACAATTTCCGGTGTGGGTGGGACGAATGGGGGTTTCGCGGCAAAGGGTCGCGATTCGGGCGCGATCTTGACACGCGGGAAAGTCGAGCTCTATTATTACGTCCAGGAGTGTAGCGAAACGAAGGAACGATGGCAGACTTCCCCTTTCTGGGCGAGGGATGGAGCCGATCACCATCACGGCAAGGTTCCCAAACAAGGTTTGACGTAAGCACGCGGGACCAGTAATTTGCATCGCATTCGCGGGAGTGTGATTTACGCGGCTGCCAACAAAACCCAACGCTGACGGTTGTAGTTGTTAGCATAAGTTGAGCTGTCTTCGGTACACCCGGTACACCTAGAATCGGATCCGTAGCATAGTGTGTGACCTTTAGCGAGGGGCAGTTGCAGTTCGTCCCATTCCCGCGGTGTTTTTTTTTTCCATTCCCTTCCCTACCTTCTATCCATGCTGACCGGTTTTCCCTATCCCCCACCCCCCGGCTAACGACGGGTTTTTTTTTTGTGTGTGAGGTTTTGTGTTGTGAATTTGGACAAACTAATCGGAAAAAGGCAGTGAATGGCAGAGAGAAAAGCTGAACCGTACACAGCATCGCGCATTAAATTGCCGTCGGGCGAGCAATGATCGTTATTTGCATTTGACGGCACCGTACAAGGCGCTAAGTATACGGTTAACCGGTACGGTAGTTGACATTTAAGGGTGGCTCGGAGTGTTATTGCCTGTGCAGTAGATTGGACCGGCAGACAGCTATAGATAGTCGTAGTGGAGCAGTGGTTTGGAGTGAACGGGCGGCCGGGTTGCCCCGTTGAGTCGGGATCCTGCTGTCGGAAAGGAGAGGATTTCTATCTAGTGTTTTGAGATTAGCGTTTGTTTGGGGTATCATTTTGGTTGTTTGTTTGTTAGATACGCTAGACTACAGTTTGTATTGCTTACTACATTCTAATGGATGCGTCTTTTCCCTCGTTCCCAATTCCGCAGGACCCGTTGTGTTCCCGCCAGCGCCCGCCGATGCTCCAGTTGAGTCGAGCGGAGTGATTGTTGGTGCTTCCGGATACGGTTTCGTGCCACCGAATACGCCCCAGAGTAAGAACGAATAATAATTTCGAGCGTTGGCACCTTCATTGGGCAAAACAGCAAAACTACTACTACTACTACTACCACACACCCACTAACACATTGGCCCCCACCGCCTCTTTGCCGACCAATAATAGGGGGTTCGTCGCTTAGACGAATAACTGTTTTGTGATATGCTGCTATTACTACTTGTACTACTACTACTACTACTACTATTACCACAATTACTACCACATCTGCATCGTTCTGCCACTAATAAGCTACCCTTCCTTCCTATGCTAACCTTAACTCTCTGCCGCCGTGATGCTCGCCACGAAAGCGTGTAAGCGAAGCGAGGGAACACACACGCCGTGGCCTGACCCTCAAAAAAGATCGAATGTTTGCCTAACGCAAGCGCCGCGAGAAGGGAGGGCAAAAGAAACAATCAAAAAAATCCGTGGGACAGCGCACAATGTACATAGGTGCACGGAGAGATAAACCACGCGCACAAGCTGCGTTTTCGATCTAACCCCAAAAAAAAAAATACAACAACGGTACATGCCGAAGCTTTCAATTAATTCCAACCCTAATGAGCTAGGAACGCGCTTGGCCGGGAGACCTTCTCGGCCTGATACTAATCGCATGCAGACTGAACCAGCAAGCCCTCCACATCCGCCGAACGAAAGCATTTAGTATCGCCCCGCTCCCGGCAGAGATGTGCAATGTGTAAACGTGGGAAGGAATTCTTCTAGTAAATATGCACCTACTCGTGGCAGCTCTGCGTCACTGGCCACACGACAGGCCAGTTCCGTTTCTCTTCAGATTGCCATCTAACTAAACAGGCGTGCCGGGCGGATAGTTAACACAATGCTACCCGTTCCTGTCCCGCTGCCTATTCCGTCGCTTAGTTTGCTGTTAACCTATTTTAACCAATCGCGTGCTGATCCCCGTAGTACCTCCCGCAGCACTAACCACGCGTCTGTGTAGCCGCGTTTCTAACGCTTTGGCGCTGCTGCGCCGCAACGGATCCGTAACGTGATACTCATCCATTGAATCTGCTCCCCCGTCTAGATTACTACTAAGTCGTCCTACGTCCTACGAAGCATCCGCAACCTTCCCCGTCCAACACTATCCATCCTACCACCTCGTTCCCTCCAGCTTCCTTCCAAGCAATCCAAGCACCGTGCTCCAATAGACCTATTCCTCTTGCAACAATGCAACACTGCAAGCGGACCCTACTGGTGGGCAATGATGGGGAAGGTAAAGGGATCTGTGATGTGATCTCCCAAACCAAAACCCAAGTCGACCGGAAAACCCATCAGCCGATCGGGTCCACTAGGATGCTTTATATACATATATATGTGTGTGTGTTTGCGAGTAGATTTGGATGTGACTAATGCGAAAACAACTCCCTGTACAAAGAACCAAACCTGCTTCCCGCGTTCAATCCTTCCGCCAATGCACCGATTGTCCAATGTGTGTTTTCTTACCATTTTCCAGATGCGTTGTACCGAAATTTGCGATTCTACTAAGTCAGTGAGGGTTTTTGTAGCGTTTTGTGTGTGTGTGGTTTGCGCACCGAACGATGCGGTGAACTGATCGATATACTTCTGTTGTTAGCTGCACATAGAAGATTTTGTATTCAAAAGTATCTTTCTGCTTTAGACCGTTTACTGCTAGCAAGACGTAGATTAAGGTGTTTACAACTATCCTTCATGAACACAAAAACACAAAACAAACATCGCAGACGGAGTTAGAAGATCACAAAGAAACGCAAAATGCGTCACACATCAGGCAACAGGGTACAGGGTCACCGCGCGAAGTACGCAAAATAGTCCACCAGTCCATCACTACACCGTCCGCGCACTGATCAGGGATAGCGTCTAGCACTGGTTGCTTTTGTTGGTTAGGGATTAGTTTTAGATCGCATAGAAGAGTGCATAGGAATGAATTTGATGCCATATCAAATTTGTTGTTCAAACAAAACCCGGAAAGTCGCCGTTGCGTAGCCGAAAAGGCTCAATGTTTGTGTCCGTGCGAGTACTATTCCAATCAGTTTTTCCACACTGTCACACTGTCAGATGGAAAAGCTCATTGTTGGTATCTTACTTCCCCGAACGATTCGAACGATGAGTGGAGCTACGCATCGGACATTTTACGCTTGTGTTACAGTTAATGCTTTGCGCGTTCAAAATCGTTATTAGCTGCAGTTTCCTTCATGATCACGATCCTCCGATATAGGATAGCAACGCTAGGAGATCAACCCTAACACAGACAGTTAAAGCATTCACTACCACACCCCACGGAGGATTAATATCCGCCGGACAGTATTTATTAGTAAAGGTTAGCGCAACACCAACACCGCTGCCGGTGCTGCCACCAACAGCAACAGCCGCCCGAAGCCACACAACCGATTCCCCCAAAAATGTACAGAACCAACCCAACCCTCCACCACCAAACCAGTATCAAACGGGTAATCCTTCAACAGAAACCACTCCCACACGCGGAAACGAACCAAACCAACCCCGGTCCGTTGAACATATTGTACAAAGAGCAAACACGAGCAAGCACGTCTAACGCACGCGGCGCCAGTTACTTAGCAACAGAGCAACACAGCTGTAACCTGTATAGCCCTCCTAAAATACTATCCTTCATCCCTATCCCCCCTCCCTCTCCTTTTTGTACAAAATGCAATCCTTTAAGTGTGTCTGCTAGGCTAAATGAATGTGTGTGTGTGTGTTGAGCGAATGTGTGTGAGAGCGAGCATTAGAATGTCCGCGAAACAGGTGCGTCCGAGCGCCGGTGTGAGCGAGTGGGATTGAAGTTTCCGTAACACCTGATGGTTTCCCCCATTTTCTGTACGATACTATACACATAGCAATTAATTGGTAACTTAATAAATTATTGTATAAATGACATTTAAGTGTTACGGGTTTGACATGTTTAATTGGGTTTGGGGGTTTTGGGGGGGGGGCGTTTGCCGATGTTGAAATGGGGGACCCGGCGATACGAGTGAACAGGGGACAGGGACATCGGTTTTATCCCGCACGGTTTCTTCTAATCGAAATTCCATCTCAACCGACTGACCACCTTCGCTAATTTAACCTACACCTCCCTCTCCTGTGTAAATATGATCTCTAACTCGTTCTGGCAAGGGGAAGTCGGACTCTGCCGGTTTGTTTCCATCCACCGTTGGCTACAACCCGAGCCCACAACATTCGCACTGCATTTACCGTGTGTTCCCGGACAGTGTTTTCGGTTTTAATGGAGCAGCCCCCTGGCAACAGCACTCACCAGCGTCACATTCTTATGCGTTCGCCCAAGGTCACAAGCGGTCGCAATTTTTCGCTCGTCCACCTCGTCCACCCGGTTCCCCGGGTATCCCCGTTCACTTCCTGCATGTTTAGGGCAGCCGCCAACCGAAGCCTCTCATATGTTCGCCGTGGGGAATGGTGGGCATCGGCGTATGCGGTAATGGGTATTTATATTTTAAAACCGTAACACGCCGCCACAGCTCTTTCGCAATCGCGTGCTGCCAACCGACCGCGAGCTTTGGGGGGGGGGGGCTGATTGGTGGTTTTCCTTCCTTTTTGTCCACTCGCACCACTCGGCGAAGGTGTGCCGCCGCCGCCACAGTAAAACCCGCACACAAAACCCTGCTAGCTTCCTCGTCGTCGCAAGAACGCGCTAATCTTTGGGTAAGATCGCCTTCCTCTTCTGGCGCGCGGCCATCAGTCGCGCTCGATTGTTGCAGTCGCGCACTGCCACCGCTGTGGCAGCTATGCTCTGTAGCGATTGACTTTTTAGTGTCACAGCACAGAGCCGCTGCAAAGTGTCGTTAATAACTGTGATCCTCCCCCGGATGGCGACCCCCGGACCCGTCTCGTTGGTATGCCCACCGCACGGTATGCTGATTGATTGAGCGACTGTTTGTTGTGTAATGGCAAGCTTCTCCCACTATCCTTCTCCGACCCCGTCCCCCCCTTACTGGCTGTCTGCCTTCATTGCATGCCGATGCTGACCACACGCTGACATTGTGTGCAGGTGGCGCAAACATACTGTACATATTACAGGGTGCGAACTAACTCGAGCAACTTGAACTTGTACAGACACGACTTACATCACACGTGCGAATGGAAGATGGAAGGAGGCCCCCCGGTCACCGGGGGGGCTGCCGGGCCGCCCCGAACATGATGACGCTTACGACCACCCACTCTGACTGACCTCGTTTACAGAATTCAGGAAAAAGGCCCCGCCATACCGATATCCGCCAGCGCCCTGGAAGCTGCCCGTTCCGGCCGCCGCCACCACCGGCACCTCGCAGCGGCCCAAGAAGCCCGGCATCGTCAAGCTAACGCCGACCGTTCCGATCGGGAGCTACAAGAAGCCGACGCCGCCCAAGTGGTTCCGGTTCTACAAGGGACCGGGTACGGCGGCCGTACGGAAACCGCCACCCGTGCCCCCGCCAGCACCGCACGGCCTAGGGTACGGTGGGTCGAGTGTGTTTGTCGGCCGCCCGAAAGCGGTTGCCACAAGCGTTAGCTACGCGACGCGACACTAGGCTGCGGACGATGCGGCACTGAGGACACGATGGATGCAATGTACCAAGGACGCGTTGCGGGGCGACCCCGAGAACGATGTACATACGAGCGCAGGAGCAGCTGTTGGCTGGCAGTGAAGTGTTCGCCATTTTACCATTAGAGCAGTAGTTAGTTTGTAGTGACGATCGAAAACGACAACAGATGGACGGATCACTTGATGTTTCCGCTCTGAATTAACCAATGAATATTTAGCAGTGTTGTGTAATACGGTATAGAAGAGTACAAAATAAAGCAATGTTCTTGATATAAAGGTAATCGCTATTGTATTTATTTCTTATTTTCCAAACATTTCCTTGAACATATCACAATATAACAAACTCTGATTACATACTAATCATTTTAATAAATGAAATTCAACTGACTAGCAATTGAGGTGTACACGAATTTCAACAATGCAATTAAATATTTTTAAATTCCTGTACAAAATATGTGTTTTCATTTTTACTGTTTGCCATGCCAATTCTTAATGAGTAAAAAGTTCTTCGTGTAAAAAGAATAAAGTCAAATCCTTAAAAAAAATTTTCTTCTGAAATTAATTTTGTGGTCGTTGGTCCAATCGTTTGCTGCTAAACATGCCAAACTTGATCATAACACTTGTTATAACTCTATTCTTTGGTTCAATAGCACATTGTTTCCTTTCTTCAATCGTTTATTTCACGCTTTGTTAACTTGTCAGATATCAATATTTAATCGTTATAGATACATATCTAGAAGCCTACAAAATTGTTTCATAATAATAACCTTTTTAACACTTTTTATTAGAGGTAATGAATTTCGTGTATAATTATGTTTAAATGTATAATGTTTGAAAGATGAATGTTTCGTGAACAAAAGTGCGTGTTCTTCTACTTCTTTTTTTGGCACAACAACCGCTGCCGGTCAAGGTCTGACTGTACCCACTAGTGAAGTGGGCTTGGCTTTCAGTGACTTTTTGTTACCGTTGCAGCATAGTCAGTCCTACGTATGGGGGCACGGTCTATTCGGGGCTTGAACCCATGACGGGCATGTTGTTAAGTCGTTCGAGTTGACGACTGTACCACCAGACCGGCCCTGGCGTGTTAGTTACTCAAAAATAAGCTATTTCTTTTTCAATTTCCTCTTCATTGTTGGCGTTACCCTGTGAGGATGGTCCAATGCAGCTTTTTGAGGCATATTTTAAAATTTATTTTAATATTCATTCCTTGCAGCAGGGAAATGCTTTGTTTTGGATTCGAACCTCGGCCTTATTTGTATTACATAACAATTTAGGTCTTCTATCTCCCAATGTTCGATTTGATATTTACATTATTTACCCCAGAGGGTATGCAATGCGCACACCATATAAACTATAAGTTATGCAATTCGCAGTACAAGCTGTGCGTCTATCTAGCAATTGTTTGCTCTCTGTCACTCAGCAGTGAGACAGGGTTGCTATCCAAATTTAAGTTAAAAAAAAAAACTCGACAAGACAACTGTATACATGAAATATAACAGAACTCTATCCTATTTTAACTAGATTTCCACATTTATATCATAACCCATTCTTCATAAAACACAGCATATCGAAAAATGTACTTTATTCTTGCAGAAAAGGCATCCTTCTAGAACGGCAACCGAAACATTTAATTGCTGTTACATTGTAGCTGATGTAGACTGCATCCCTCATAACAAGTCTGCCTATCGCGTCTTACAGATCATAAAAATACCGAGTTATGTAGTAACTCTCCTCATTCCACCGTGCCAGAAACGACTGCCAATCGATCGCTACAGAACGTTACATTTTTATTTCCGAAGGATGCGGCGTATAAAAAAAAAGTGCGCAACGATTCCAATTCCCTTTCGAAGCACATTTTCGGGCCACTATGGTAACTATCGCTGGGAACCGGAACTGTTCGCAACGATCGTAAAACCGCTGCGAAAGGAAAACCTTTAAAAAATAGATACGAGGTGGTTCCGGTAATACGTAGACAATTGAATAATAATAATAATCTCCTGGGATCATAAAATGCCAAACCCCCGGAACCGAACGAAGTTAGGGTCTCGCACGGTTGTGCGGTGCAATGTGTCGTGGTGTGTGCCGGGTGGTGATGCTGGCCAGCTCTGGAAGCGATACGGCACATTGGTGGCATAAGCCTTGTTTGTCGGGATCAACATTTGCGGCTTGTGCGAGGATAGTCATGCAGCAGTCGTTTCTGTTTTTATGACATTGTTTGAAGTGAGTGTGCTAATTTTATGATCGTGTTTGTTTCGTTTTTAAATATCTTTATTGCCCCCGTGCAGTTTGAGAATGTTTCTGGATTGATTGTTACCATGGAGGAAGTTTTGTGAAAAAAAAACACTCTAAAAAGGGTTGGTGCACAACTGAGGTAAAGCGAAGAATGATTTTCCTTAGTTTTTGATGTAACAACTTGCCAACATAGGAGATGGTTAGAATAAAAAATATGATCTAGTAATTAATCTAATTATGTTTTTATTTATTTATTTCCTCCTACATGTTTGGAGTCATTAATACAATCCGGAAACTAAATAAAATGATGACATCAAATATATTTAGCAAGCAACGTATTTGCATTCCCATGTTATTGCTCCACAACTCCACGATTGTGTTCCTCACACTTCAAACAAACCTTAAACACACTTTGCTCGTACCCCGGTGCTAGCGAACGTAATTTGCCTTAATTTCTACGACATTTACGGTTCAATTACGCCAAGACTTGCGAGACCAACAAATTAGATCTGAACAAGAGTTAAAAGTGAAACAAACGCTAAAAGCACTTTCGCACGAAAGGCAGGCAGGTGGCAGAAACAGATAGAGCGTTAAAAATTTTCGTGAGAAATTTACAAGCCATTTTATTACCCTTTCGCGTCGTTTGCCACCCCGGGCGTCTGCCAATTCATGCAGCCGGCCAACTGTGCTGCAAGACATTGCCATCGCTCGCACAGGCACTGTTCGCTTCGCGTACCGTGTCGCACGGGTTAATCCTGCGGGCACTGGAGGATTCACCTGTTGACTGTCGACTTGCCCGAAACCCGAAACAGGGTGCGAGGCGAAACGGAATGAACGAGTGAATCGAAGCGAAAGCTTTTCCAACTCCCCGCCAGAGACGGCGCCATCGTCGTCACCGTTTTCCTAGGAATGGCGTCCTCCTTTCGCTCCCCGTGGGGAAATGGATGGCGATGCGCTACAGTCACGGAGATCCGAATCCTGGTCGCGCTCTGACTGTCGAAAGTTGTTCGCGGTGTCGTTCGCAGTCGTTTGCAGTTCGTTTTGGGTTGTTGGAGTGATGTTTTTGTTGTTGTTGTGCAGGCTAGCGGTGGCCCTACTAGATGGGACCTGTGCCCTGTGCTGTTGCTCGGGGTGGCTGGCCCCCAAACGGACGGTGCTCCTTCGTACGCGTCGGTGGATTATGGGGCCCCGGCATGCTATCGCTATCGGGCGGTGTTATCTGTGCTCATTTATTAGCGCTGTTATGTTTATAATTGGATGGTTTGTTTTGGTGAGAGCGTTCGAGAGCTTTTCCTTCTCTTCACCCTTCTCCTCCTCTGTTCTCTGAATGCATCGAACTATCTGATTGCGAAGCATGTTATGGTGTAGCGGTGAGCAACGTCCAATGGCTGCGTTCAAATGGTGAGACGGCGCTGAAAACAAGTTCATAAAACATTTGATTAAAGTTGATTTGTACGCGCTGCTCACACAGTGGCTGCACAGGGGCTGCATTTTGGCATATTGGTTTATTAGATTGCTGGTGACAGTGGCCAGTTTATGAGTTACAGAGCTCTTTACTGCAAATTAGTTTATTTGAAGAGCATAAGCCAACATTCATCCCTACAACAAATGCTTCCGGTATGTATTTTTTCCATAGACGATATCTTGTGAGAAGGATCGTGTATCTGGAACCAAAGCAGTTTAATTTGAATTGTGTTCGCTTCTTAACTGCACCGCCAATATTGTTTTTGTAGCTCCATAACAATTAGTTTCACCTGGGCCACCGACTTGAGATCTGCGATTTACAGTAACGGTTATGATGATCCTTCGCCGTATGCATTGCATCTTTGTACAATGATTGTGTCTGTTCGCCAAAACAAGAGCCAGCGCAAGAAAAAACACATAATTTTTAATGAAACCAAACCCACCAACTCCCACCCCTCGAAGGGTTACACGTTCATCAAACGATTAAAAGCACTGAACTCTGCACAATAATCCCTAACCTCAGCAGTGCATTACCGCTGGCCAGTTCGCTGTGTAATGGACGTTTCACGTCTTTCTGCTCTACCGTTTGCTTCGCATTCTTTTGTCGTACTGGTAAAGGGGTGCTGTTTTTTGTTCTCCTTTGCTTCTATTTTACATGCTCAACCCCACTCACACCCTTGCAAGGAAGTCATCGAAATAAATGACCCAACCCGCGCTCAGCTGCAGCTCATCATCCTGCAGTGTCGGCAAAGTCGGTCGTGGTGCGATGACCCGATCGCACTGGCCAACGTAAAAAGCGGTGTTAGCAGCAGCAGCAGCACAGTTTTGACTTAATGGCGTGATTTTATAAATTTTACGTGTCCGCTAGCCGTTAGTCAGGATTCCGGGTACCCGGGGTGGAGGGCAGTCAACGGTTCCGTTTGTTGTTTCGCGCGCACTGCCCTCCGACTCCGGCCGTGGTGGTAATTAATCGGATTATTTTCCCGTGACGCCGTCCTTGCGTGGTGCGGGGATTTCTCCTTCTCACCGTTTTTTTGGTTTTGTTGCCGTTTTTGTTGGTAGTTGCGCTATCAAAGATTTCTAATCCTTTCGTGTGACGCTCGCACAAACTGCTGGGCCATTTCACCGCTGTTCTGCTGCTACCACGGGCTAAGTACTAGTTTTATGGATGTCGCGCCAGTTGCTTACGGCTATTAATTGAGCCATTCGTGTGACCTTACTGAATCGGTATTGCACCATGGCTTGTGTCTGTGTGTGTGTTTATTTTCGAGAATGCTCGATTTATGAGCAACCGTCTGAGCAGCGATCTATTGTCATTCAAATGATGCCAGCAAAGCTGCAGACAGTTGGACAAGCAATGTCTCATTTTTGGTAGAATTTTGGGTGAAACCCTATCCTCTTGTTAAAAAAACAGTACAAGGTGTACAGGGGTGGGTTTTTGATTGGTCAATAATTTGAGCCCTCGGGGCGTCATCGACCAGGCACACCAAAGGCAGACTCGTTCAGCAATCGATTTAGCTATTCATCCATATTCTAGAATATACTAGAACCGTATCAATTGACCAAAGCCCGGTTACCCTATATTTGGAACATATTTCGACTTCGATTTATTGCGCGCAAGAAAGACCGTTCGATGAGCGATATAATATCGTATAATACATTCCTGCCTTAAACGAGGACATAATTTGACGAAAATTGCACATTTCCTTTTGGCAGGCGGCGCAAATTTGGTCGATTTCAGGCATTCGGGAATAAAATCTGTTTATTTAAGCCTGCTCGAAGTGAGTCAAGCAGGCATCGCATAGGTCCGCACGCACATTTACTGTAGTGCGATTCCCTCGGGATAGTCCAGCGATAATGCGGTCCAATGGTCCATTTCCATCGACGATTCCAGTGACGATGATGGATGATGGATGGTCAGGTTGAAGAGGCCAGTGTCGGTGGGCTGCGATTTTTTTTAGTCACGTTTCACATCTGCCACGCCACTTTTACTCGCTGCCAAAAAAAAGGGTCGTTCCGGTAAAGTCAACCAATCGGTTCGAATTATGTATTCATGATGCTACAGAACACGCTGGATGGATGGGTGAGATGTGTGTGTGTGTGCGTTTTTTTGCGTTCTCGCCCTCACAGTAATCGTACACACGCGTGTTGCTGGTTAGCAAAAGGATTCGCTCGAATTTGTATTCCGCTGGTGTCATTGATCTGAAAGGATTTGCTTTGCACGCGACGGAAAAGTTAGCAGCACCCAGCGGTGGACAGAGCAGATGGACGAGTTGGGCTTGTTAGTAGCCGTGAATATTTTTTCTAGAAGTGGGGAGAGAGAGAGAAAGAGAGAGAGAGCGAGGGATCTAAGAGCAAAAAAAAGCGTATGGTTTGAATAGAGGACTACTGGTTGTAATAGGACACAACAGACATTCTTCGTGCATGAGCAGGGTTTAATGAATTGAATACATTAAAATCGGACACGCTGGAAGGTGGAAAACAGCTTGGATGCTGTGGTAGCATGTCTCCTGAACGGGTGAATGTGTGTGTGTGTGAGTTTTCTGTCCGTACCATATATTACCTTGGGCAGAGCAACTCATTAACCGGTCGCCTGGTTAACATTCCAACCGAACTGTCTTCCACGCTGAAAGACATCGCACGCGGGCAAGCCTCACTTACCGCAAAAGTGAAGCCGTTTCGAGCGATTAAAATTAAAAGCGATCATAATTATGCGCTGGCAAAAATGCGTACGTTAAGCTTGCTTTTACAGACGTCCCACCGTGCCGAAACATTCCGGTGGGAATTTAGCCATAACAATAACTATTACGCTCACCGTAACGGCTGCCGTACCGGTGCGTGGGTTATGCGGGTGTCCGGCCCCGGAAGGCCCAACCACCGGGGGAAAGGGTTTGTTGTGTCGCCGAAATGGTCCAGCTTTTCCAGGGCTAGAACACTTGCTCTCGGGGCCGTCCCTCCCCCGGGTGATGGTTTGGGGGGATTGGTTGGGGAAATTAACATAATTATTCAATTGAGAGTATCGTCCAACAAACAAATTGTGGCTTCGCTTTCTTAATAAAGCCCGCCCGCGCCACTGCGCCTAAAAGGTAGGCAACCGGCATCACACGCATATCAGGACGAGTGATAGAATGCGCGTAAAAGGGGTTTTAATTAAAATCGTTATATTAATGATTATTATTCATATTTTTTGCCGCCGGACTTGGTGGGCGGGTAGTGTTTTTGGAGATTTTTCCCTTTTTCCTATTCTTTTAATCGTTGAAGTGCTTTTGTCTGACCAAGTTGACTTTTCGGCTTTTTCCCCCGGCTCGAGAGAGCGTCGCAGTGAGTGCGTGGTCGGAAGGGGGTCACATCTGTTACGGTTTAGATGGACGGTGACTCGATTATTCTGTTTGCTGTGGCCCCCGTTGCCCTAGGAAGGATCAACACGGCCCTGTTGCTTCAACAGGCGGGACGGTTGGATGGGCTTCAATTTCACGCTGACGATTTTGAAAGTGGGTACAGCGCAATAAAAACAACGCAAACACACATCACCAGCCCCGCGCAATCTCCATTGATTGACCCGGGCGGGACATTTCGCGGCAGGGTTTTGATGTGCGCCACTTGACAGAAGGCACTTTCAATCAATCACGTCTGTTGTGTTGGGTTATGAGAGCTGGCCGCAAGGGACAGGTTTTTTTGTTGAATAAATTTGTTTGAAGAAAGTATAAAAACTGATAGAGCATTAGAAGTTATAGAAACATTATGGAATAGTAGACAAGAATTGAGAGGCCTAACCTTCCACAGGTTTATCAGTAAGCTTCAAACATAATTTGTTTAATTCTTTGGGCTCAACAATTGTACGTTTTCATGTATATTAATTGAAGAGCGTAAATAAATCTCAACAAATGAAACAGATGTGTGCAGATGGATAACAAAAATCCCAGCCAGTCAATCACATCGAGTCCAATAGGCCACAATTGATTCAGCCCGAGCGGAATCAACTTTACAACAGCTCAGCAAACAGACGCAGCAATGAAAGCGACCATTCATAATTGCATGCGATAATAAATATTTATTTGCATTATCGAAAGAACGCTTCCCTGCGCGGTTTTCCCTCTGTGTCATTCCAAATTCGGTTGAAATGGAAACCACACTTTCACCGAAGAGTTTGGGTCGACAACAATCGAACGACAACAGTGCTTGACAGGCGTTCTTGAAGAAGGTGGTAGGTGGTCGTGATTCGTCATGCCAACCAGCGGAGACACGAAAACAATGCCGTTGACAGTGAGTCGCTCTGTAGCGAAAGTGCGTCCCGTACTCATTCACAATGGTTCCGGAAGTAGTCACGGTCCACGGAGGTTCCGGTGGTGCCGGGTCTCGGGAAGGATAATCCCTGAAGGAAATACGAAATGACACAAAACTCTTATTGGTTGGTAGCGTGGGGATGGCTGAGAAGCAACAACGCAACACACACAATCGTATCCATTGATGAAAATCCAGCGGCACTAGAACCACCACCACCACCACCCCCCTGCGTGGTGCGTTCCTGATGATTCGGATTTCATTTTTATGATTTGATTTGATTTCTCCATTGTCTTCCCCGTTCGAGCCGTTCGGCAGCATCCGTCCAGGAGCGCGAGCGGGGAATCATCCCTGACCAAAACAAGGGACAAACAGACAATGCATTCCACTCGGTGCTCGGTCGTGCACGGGCCAACCAAACAATAACCTGCCAAAGGAATCCGTTGGACTGTGCTCTACGCTTTTGTCTGGTTTGAGCGATTTCGGATGCTCGAAAACGTGAAATCCTTTGCTCCACTAGCATCATGGTCGATTGGTTTCCGCTACCGCTGCACAAGTTGTTATGAGCTATCGGCAGGGATTCCCTTTGTTTAGGGCGTAATGTAATTTCGCTATATTAAAGCTGGACGGATGGCCGGGTCGGTCAGTGATATGGCCGTCGGAACGGGGATGAGAACCGATACGCAGCGTTCGGTTTGGGGAATTAGTTGACGGACGGAGTTTGATATGCGGTACAAATTGAATTATCATTTCCTTCCTGCTGTTGGGCTGTGAGGGGTCAGGGGGCTGTGATTGTTGACACGAGCGGTTTGATTGGAAATTAACGGAAACCAAAGTTTGTAAGCGACAGAAATCAAGAGAGTTATGAAATTAAAAGATCATATTTTGGGGTTAAGTAATAGGTTATTTATCATAAAGTTATACACTGGTGATGGTAAAATTATGACGACAAATTATTGTTTAGTATGTTTGATTTGCAAAGTACGGCTCATGGTATGCGGCGCTTTGCTGTCCAGAAGACGAATAGATCCGTCCTTTGATAAATCATAAACACACATCATTGAACCCTTTGAAAGGCCTAAACAGCTTTGGATGATAATGAGATCGCATGGTCTGCTGCATCCCAAAGATTTTATAATTCAATTTTGAAAAGTAAGCTTTTGCCGACGACTTTTAGTTGACGACTGTATCACGTCGTCGTCCCTAAGATAATTTTTTTGTTCTAAAACCATTTAAAATTTAAAATGCACGCACCTTTTCCTCTATTAAAATGTTTAAAATGCCTTCACAATAAAATTTTGATTTTACCTAGGCATGACGGAAAAATATGTAATGTTGTAATACTTGTTTTAAATATTTAAAACTCAAATTTATAATTCTCAAAAAGTTATCGAAAAAAACATGCTTCACATTTGAGACGTATTTTGTCAAAATATTACATAGTCATTGTACTCGTTCATTTTCTCTCGATTCATATATTAATCTTTACTGTTGAAGGTTTTATGTACACAAAAGAGAGAGTTCCTTTTTTGTAATGCATTAAAACATTCTTCGAAAACTTAGGCTTTAAATAGTGAATTTACTTATGAAGCCTATGGCATTTTACTATTTTTTTGTCAGTTTATTGTTTCCTGAACTACTTCAAAAAGCTTCGGTAAAAACAATGCTATTCGCATACCGTAGGTAAGACATACCATGCAACTTTACTGGTCATCGACCAATAGACTTGTAGTACTAAGGAATTGGTTTGCCATAATGCTTTTGGCCAATAAATATAGGTCAGCTTTATTACCCATTTATGTCACCGGGCTTTTTAATGCAGAAAAACACACACGATGAATCATTTTTCCCAAAAGCCATCAATCAAAGCATAAGTAGCAAAGTCAAAATGAGATCTAAAAACATAGCAATCTAAGTCGTAGCTCCCCAATTTAGTAGCACCATCCATACCGGCACCGAAAGCGTGCCTGCTGATCGAAAGCAAACGAATAATATTATAACATAATCAATCACGAACGATGATTTCAATCGACGGTTACGATGGTGGATTTTGACTCCACAAAGAAATTCACAAGACGCGTGCAGTGCAAAATGAGACCGAGAGCAGGAGTGAAACGGCGCGTGCATAAATAACCCAACCATGGCAAATGGCAAAAAAAGCAAACTAAACCAGCAGAAGCTTTTGCAGTAATAGAATCACATTCCTTGCGAATGAAAATGTGTTTGCCCGTGTTTCTACGACGTCGATGGTGCTGCTGCCGTCGATGTAAGCATGACAACTATCATTCGCTTAATGGGGACCTCAGGGTGGCGTACGCTTTCCCATTCGCCCACAGCCAACACTGCCAGGCAGATGTGAAGATGTGAACTGAAAAAAACCGTGCATGAAGGGCTATCTTTATCGAATTCGTTGGCAATTTAGGAGGCGAAATGAACCATAACAACGATATCATATTCAAATACTGCGCCGCATATGACGGCATAATAGTGACAACCTTTGGATCGACACCGCTGGGGATACAATCGTTTTGACTTTCTTCGGAGGGATGGTTTCAGCCCGGAGATGGGTAGGACTTGTGGGAAGCGAAACAAGAGGGAAGAGATGTTTGATTTGTTTTGTGTGTCTCTCATGACTCTCATTCACCTCCCCCATACCCTCTCATCGTGCATCGTGACTTGGAAGAGTATGTATATATTTGATTCTTTCCGTTGAAAATTTACGATTGCACGACACATTGCAGGTTTGCGAAATGGGAATGTATCCATCATTTAAATGAGTGCCATTTATCTTAATAGCTGGTGTAATTTTCGGTCCTCCGTCCCGTCACGTAAGCTTGGTGCAGTTATTTGGCTGCTATCTTTTTGGGACTGCTACTGTTGATAACGTAAACCAGATTGTTGAAGTAGCTCTTGGCGCTCTTGGTGTGTCTGGTTATGATAATTTTGATACGTCGGTACCAATTTTGCAGCTCATTCATCGCAACAAAATGCATCACCGTTCTTCAGGCGAACAACAGAATATTTTTGCTTATCCTCTCTCCCGGTGCCTAACTGTAAAGGTTTATCTTTCCTGTTGATATTGCCACCGCTGCTGCTGCTACTGCTATCCTGTTGCCTTTGTGCTTCCTCCCTAATGAATTGTCAAACTTAAGCCCGATCGTTTGCGAATCCTTTCGTCCCCTTTCGTTCTCCATCCTTTCTTCAGTTCACTGCCATGGAATGTCCCGGTTGCGTTTCCGCAAAGTTTCCGATCTATCCAAACTTTTACGCCGCCGCCGCCACTGCCGCCGACCGTTCGGTCAGTGTACCTTTTGTTTCGGTGCGCGAGGCGAAGGCGTTTGGGACCCGCGGCGAAGTGTAGTGAAGTTGACAGGCAGTCTGAAAAGTTTTTGCCCTCTCAACCCACGCCGCCCCGCGTGGCGACGCTGAGGGCCCGGGCCTTCTTACTTCCCCATTACCCCGTTGGGTAGAAAGGAGAAATTTTAATTTTTCTTAAAGAGTTTTCACTTCCCATTCCTCTAATGGCATCCGGCAGCGAGAGAGGAGTAAAAAATGTAAAGAAGAAAAGAGAGAACCCGTGTGTATGTGCATTCCAGCATTGTTTTGACCGCAGCGGTTGGAGGTGGAAAAGGGCTCCCGCATCTCACAGTCTTTCTCTCCCTGTGTTGTATTTCTTGACCTTCTTTTCGTTTTTCGTTTGATTGTTTTTGTTAGCAGCATCCACACAGCCGCATGATGATGTTGTGGCCTCCGCAAGAAGGTAAATCTTTAAAAATAAAGTTGTTGTTTCGATAAATTCCTATTGCTTCGCACTGGCAGCGATGAAGGGCAGCATGAGTAGCAGGCCATCCTACGTTTAGTGGACCGGGCGGAAGAAATCATTGCTCAATAACGACGAAAGAGAGTGTGGAAAAGTTTTTCCTCGAACCTTCGTGTGCGCGTACGATGCAGCCGTCCGATGAATTCAGGAAAGGATGCACAGGAAAAGAAAGATTCTGACAGGACTACGGTGCATTATGAAAGTAAAGGCTGGGGGAAGAAAAACTTAGGACAAAGCGAGATAGAAATAGCAAACTGCCCCACGATAACAGAGGAGTTTAATTTAATTTAAAATTATATTTTTTCCTTCTCCCAACTTGTTCCTATCTGCTTTATTTCTACATTGTAAAGCGCGTCAAGGAATTCTTTTCTCTAGCGTGTCTCGGGACTCCGGACTTGACACATGGGAGCGGTGTGGCAAGTGTGGAGAAGGGCTTAGAGTTTCAAAGTTTTCATTGTCTACGTTCAGTGTGGATGTACAAAGGATTATGGTGCAGCTTCGGGAGCTAGATGCAAACGTTTACTGCTGCCCTCTGTCTGCAGAAGCTTGTTTAATGAGTAAAGGTTTAAAATGCGATTTTTATTGCGTTCTTGCTTCGTTGTTGTCTCTGTTTCGGGAAACATCGTAACAGTAGCCCGGTGGAACCTTGTTTTACATTTGCAACTGCAGGTTGATGCGTTCCAACCTTTTTTGTCAACAACGTGCCACTACAGTTGATGCTCGAAAGTAAACAGAGCGCAATAGAATGCAAACATTTAACACTCGCAAATGAATTGCTGTCGATTATTCGTAATTTAATTGAAAGATGAAAGGTTCCTGCAATCTTTGTTTGCCTGCTCAAGCAGCCAGTATCCCTCGGAGAGTAATCTTCACCCCTTCACCTCGTGAAAGGGACATACGCACATACGATTAAGGGCACCTTTTGACAGTGAGGCTTGTGTCGGTAATTGAAACGATGTTGCAAATTAAATTTACTCCTTCGTGTACACCCTTGTACGCCGCGCGCGTACACACATGCCGTACCCCCTGCCGATGGCCACTGGCAGCGTGTTTAACCTTTTCCCCCGTAACGCATTACAACAACCCTTTTTTGCGTCGTGCAGGGTGACCCACAGTATGTGTGTTGTCTGAAACCGTTTCTAGATTTATGCTCTCCTCAATCCCTGCCCGAAACTCGATACATTTTCATAATTCATTAAACTGGATTAAAGAGCACTTTCGCTAGCCACATTCGCCACCATCGTCGTCGCGAGTCCGTCTTGGGGGAGTTCAAAATTACACACACCATGGAGCGTTTGGAAAGGGGTTTTTTCCCCCTCTGCGAGGCTTTTGGGGTAGCAGCAAACCCACCAAACACACGCTGATATATCCATATTAATGTCGATATTTCATTTTTTATTGCATCGGAAAACTCGCGCCAAGAGCTCGCCCGACGGCGTGCTCTACTTGAACGTCGAGTAGGTCACCCTTGGCGCACACACCACGTGCCTCTTTCTTCGCTGTCGTCGTCGTCTTTGGTTGTTGGTGGAAATTTTCAACTTCCAAAATCGAAAAAACCCCGCTTGGCACGCTGTCGGTGGAAATGGAGTCATTGGTGCGGGGTATAGAATTTAACTTGTTCTTTCCCGCTGTGTCGACTCATGTGTGAGTGTGTAAGGGCTGCCCGTTGCTAGCACGAACCGTGGTATAAATCACATCCTACCCCGGACGCGCAAGGACACGCGTCCATTTTTCCGATAAGTTTGCGGTCGGGATCGGTGCATTTTGGCTGCGCTGCATCGATGTATCGCTGGGTCGATTGGGACAAAAACATTTTGCCTTAATAAAACAAAACGTGGTGTAGCGTTCGAGTATGGGCTACCGGTTGTATGTGTGTATGTGTGTGTGTGCGGTAAGTACCGACCGAAAGGAGCGGTATAAATTAAATAAGTTTTTCGTAAAATAATTTACCATGATTTATGCCGGGCCAAGCCAGCCCGGGAGCTTCTTGGGTAATCCTTTCGGTCGTACGGGTCGTTACAGTTGATTTCTGGCTGGCTGGCTGGGTAGTTCTGGGCTGGTCGTAACTTGTTGATTGGAAAGCGGTCGTCCCGTGAGCTACAGCACGGTTGCTACAAATACCCATTTCGTAGCAATGCCGTACACATGTACGAGCATGTGGAAGGATTAGCAGAGCGAGTTTCACCGCAGTTTAGGGGATCGTTTCTAGTGCTCGGTGTGGCCGGGAAACTTTTCCCACATCCTGTCTGTATTCCCGTTCCCGTTACATCGCAGCCCGCCTGCACGGTGGTGTGCTTCACGTTGCCGGGATCACGTTCGACGACGTGTAAACACAGCGTGGACAAAGTCCATGGTGTAAGTTTTGCGGTGTAGTGATTAATTGACACTCGATTAGATCGGATCACAAATCACAAGACGAATGGAATGGAGCAGCGCCGAAGCGGGAACACGCACTGGGTGGTGGACATGGGAAGGTATCCTTTGGGTTGTCTACCTTAGCAGTTCAGTGAACTAATAGTTGATATGAGGGTAGTGCAGGTAAACCTCTTAAAAATTTGGCCTTTTTATGTTAAAATTTGATTAGTTTCAATAACGAAGTATCTTTTAATAAAGAGAAATTCAATGCCAGCAAACTTAATAATGACATAATAATGACACTATCAAGTTCAACATGATATCCAATAATCCAACAATCCATATTATACTCAATAACACTTCCCTGGCCGGTCTGGTGGTACAGTCGTCAACTCGAACGACTCAACAACATACTCGTCATGGGTTCAAGCCCCGAATAGACCGTGCCCCAATTCGTAGGACTGACTATCCTGCCATTGGTAAGAATAAATCACTGAAAGCCAACCTCACTTCATTAGTGGGTACAAGCAGGCCTTGATCGACAACGGTTGTTGTGCCAATGAAGAAGAAGAAGAACACTTCCCTGCAACGAAGTTTCATTCTGTAAACCCAACGCTCTGCTATCAACTTCTACATCCTATGCTACTTCCAACGACCTCTTCAGCAAGTATCAATGATTAAGTTCTACCTATGAAATTCCCTATGTTCCGAAATTCCAGCTCCATTTCCCACTTTCACTATTTCCTCATTTTCTCACACTTTTCTCTGGGTTACTAATTAGAATGGTAAATATAAGTTAATTGTAAAACTTTAAGGAACAATTCAAACAATTAAAAATATACTAACAATGAGAAAAATTCTAACTGTTCAAATTCAACGTGTTCCCTACTCACTTGAACTAACTCTTCAACAATCGATTACGAATGCGTGTAGCTTAAACCCACTTAGATGGGCTAATTTGATGTGAACATTAAGTTCGACCAGTTCCACAACCATCACTAACGTTGCAAACTGCACAGAGCATATTGAATTCATGTCCCTAATCACGATGTAATCAGTTTAAAGCATCATATCCTTTCATGCCCATGTTTTGCACTACACTCTAAAAAGTATTGCAACACAAACATGTAGCGTACGCTAGACAACTTGATTAGCATTTGTCATACATTGCGGGTACCCATTCCAAGCAGTAACGAAACCCACAAAGTCCTACGTTGACCGTCTAATCCAGCAAAGCGGGCCCGGGGAGGGTGGATGGGTTGGGAAATTAATATCGCTTAGCAGGGATTAACATCGGGCTGGGCTATGTATTGCCCCATAGTGTCGTCGTTGTTTTACAATCGTTTCTAAAATAGCAACTCCACAAAAGGGACACTCACCCCGTTGTGAAGTCCGACTCATTTGCCTCAAGGGTCAATCCGATCCGATGCCGTACGTAAAGAGGGAAGAACTTTCTTGCCGTTACCCGGGAACAGGCTCGAGCCGACTGAAACCATTCCCTCTACGGCTTGTGAAGTAGGTGAAAGACGGTTTGTTTAAACAACTTTCCCGAAAGCGACGACAACTTCCTACTTGTCATACGGGAGGGGCTAGCTGGCCCGAGGCCAAACTAATTTCCAGCCTGGACCATTTCCGGACAACGCAAAAAAAACAAATGTATTTCTTCCAGGCTGTGTGTTTTGTGCGGGAAGGAGCGAGCGATTGTGATTATTGTTCTTTTGGTTTGGTCGATAGCAAACGCTTCGAGCGCACCATCAAACGATCGGTTCAGGGAAATTCGATCAGTTCTGCAATGGGACAGCCCTGCGGGCTTAAGTGATTCCGTACCGGTCCGCAATGGTCCGATGCGTTGGCAGGTGGCGCTGTGATGTGGTCGGTAAAGTGTCCCCGAAGGCTTCGGCTCTTGGTGCTGAAGTGGTACGGCTCGTCATGTAATCGAAACCCTACTTGACTGGTGTGTTTGGACACGAGCCGCTCTCAAGTATCTGTTAGCAGTGCCAGTTCACCAAAGTGAGCCGAATTTGAGCTGTTTTTAAAGGGGTTGTTGCAATGCACACGGGGCAGGGGGAAAACGTGCTCTCGTAAATCCCCTGTTTTTCCCAAACGGTAATGTGGGAATTCTGCATGGAAATGGCAAGGGAGTCACGGCTGCCGCCAAAAGAAAGCACAGAAAGCAGTCAATCCTGCTTAATAATAATTATTAAATCGACTGTAAAGTTTTGCTCCAAATGATCAATAAATATTGCCGTTCCCTTGAGACGTTTGTTCGTCGTTCTGTCACCGTGCATGGGGTGCACACCGTACTGACAGCCGTGTGAGATGATGTCGTCGCGTGCCAATAACGCGTCCTGACGCCATCCGAGCATCGAAAACAAGCGCGTTCGGCAGCGAGCGAGCGAGAGAAAAGAACAAAAAAAAAACAGCGAACAACCAAAGAACAATATTGCAATTTCGCATTTGTTTTCTTTCTTGTGCCACCAGGCACGTTCAGTGCCAATGGCAAGAAAAAGCAACGGAAAAACACGTCACATGAAGTGAAATTAATGATGTAAAAATGTGTAACGTATTACGAGCGCGAACAAGTTCTTCTGCTCGTTCATTGTTTGAGTTTTTCATTTGTAATAATTTTTTTTCCTATGACAAGCTTTAATAAAAGAAGAATCTACTCGTGACTGTCTATGAGGATGATTATTTGGTACAGGACTCACTAATAATATGTAAATTATTCCAAAAACAGTTGATAACGACGTGTAATAAAACTCCATATGTTGAAAAAACAGCTTCAGAAAACAAGTATTGTATAAGTATTTAAGAAAAATGAAAGTAAACCCATCAGAAAATAAAGCTGTGTGAAAATGTATAATAAACGTCTGTCCCGAACTGAAAGCTTTATCTTGAGTGAAACCGTTTAAAACAAAATTATCACCCCCCCCCCCCCCCCCCTGAATTCACTTCCGGACGATGACCGATAGCACCCGCAGAAGCCGTTACGAATCATTAATCATTCCCGATCCCTTGCACGTTCCGATTTGCAAACGATTGCCACAAATTCCGATCCGATCGTGCTTCAACGGCGAATCCCAGCAAAGCCGATGGTGCATATGCATGTACCCGAAAAAAGATTCCGCCAAAGGAACCGGAACCCAATCAAGGGGTTGCTTGCTCCAACCGGGGAGTGCACGCGCTTGTGATGTCTTAACTCCCCCGACCGGTATTATATCTCTCAGCCATGCTCCCATATCACAGCGCTGGGTGTTCATTCGTGGCACCTTGCAGCATTAAACTTTGCCACGCGGTGAAGATCCTTGAGAGCAGCGAAAAACAAAGAAAGGTAAATGTGAACCTTTGCTGGGGGCGTCTACGCGCACAGCACTCGAAACACGGATACTTTATTGTCTCCTAATCCCACATTCCATGTTTAGACTTTCCATTATTTTCCATTTTAATACCGAAAACCCCCGAACGCGAACGCGCGGACCAACGGCAACACGGGCAAAAGGGGTTGAAGGAAACGTTGCAAGACGCGACCGAACCACTCGAGGGAGTTGCTTTCCCCGATTCGCAAACCCATCTCAGCCGTCGGCATCAGCCAACACGCAGCCGACGGCGGTGAAGATGGTGATGCTTTTTCCGTTGCTCTGTAAAATCAGCGATGCAGTCAAAAGCTCACGTTTTCCCGTTCTGCTTGGTGTTTGATTTTGAGCCAAGGAAGTGTGTTCAAGCTGTGGCAGCGATGGTTACGCTGATGGCAGAACCAGCAACAGGAGGAAATGCCACATCCTTGTGTAGATTGTTGTGCTCTTCCAGCGGCTCCCATCCCATCCGAGCTTGGGGCCGAAGCAGGTATGAGGGAGAGAATGCTGCGGGCCAGATAAAATGCAGACAAACAGCAACTATGTTCCTGATCCCTGGCAGAAGGAGACTCGTCCCCGTCCAACTCAGCCCTCCTGTTGGGGGTTTTGGTCCCGATCGATCCTTGCATTCAAACTCAAGCTTCAACGAACCGAAGTGAATGATTTTTCGCAGCATTCGTAGCCTCCAACCGCTCACAATACGGTACCGGATGAGGCGAGACTTGAGGTTTGTGTGAGGCAGCAGCAGCACGCAAAAATAGATACAAGCTTCAAGATAAAGAGTGTGTTTGATTTTCGTGCTTCGTAGCAGGATGGCAGGAAAACCTTACGATGCTTTTCTTTGTCCTGCGGCAACGACGCTCGTGGGATGCCATCCCAACCGTTTTGCGGTCGGCACGATGGCGTCTGATGGCGTTGTGGTGCGGTACTGCGGTACGGTGGATGGTAAAACTATCGTGTGCGGTACCCCAAACCGCCACTGGCGTGGAATTCAGCGTGAAGCGCCATCGGTATCGTTCCGACCGCCGCATCCTGTCAGCACTTTAACAAGCAGAGCAAGCCGGCGATGCTGCCGGGTAGAGCTGATGCTGGGCGTCAGTTGGGTGTATTGGCATTTCGCCGCATCTTCGACAGCTCGGTCGCAGTTCGTCGCGGAAGTCTTTGACCTCTCTCTCTTTTCCTTGCATTTCCACCGAGCGAGCGTGTGTTTTATCAATTTCGAAATTTCAAATTAAATTTTACGATAATGTCTTCATAAATAAATGCTCCGGCAGAGCGTCGAGCGCACGACGTCCGATGAAAGGTCCGGCTTACAAATGAGCTGAGATCGGACTCGTTGCCCCTCGGGCAAGTGGAAGGCTTGGCGAGGCGAGGTCGGTTTATGAGCCGGGGTTTTGGCCGGGACTGGTTGTGGCTGTCACAACTTGGTTGCTTCTTGTGCAGCGACTGGTCAACTTGACGCTGATCGGAATCACATCAAATTAGTAGCTGATGGCACTGTTGGTTTTTAGGGGTGATGAACGTGCCAACGATGGTCCGTGCGGTCAGTTCATTTCAGAGTACACGTGGGTGTGTGGGTGTCCTGTGTCCTGCGGTCGGTGGTCCGGTATTGACCACCCATAATCGCAATCGTTACAAGTGATTGTTCGATTATCGGACCACCTCGTGCATTGAAAGGGGAGAATTTAGAGGATGGCCGGGATTATGACGATCGGAACGGATACTTTGCAGCACGATTATGTTACGGCAGTTGAGCGTTTTGTTCAGCTGAACGTTTGGTGTAATTTGTAATGAGTGGAATTCGAGTGTAAGTGGTGTTTCATAAAAGCACTTGGGATGTAATTGCATTCGAATTCGTTTTGTTTGGAGACCACATTGAAATAGAAGTATAATTATGATAGTTGATCATGATGTTTATTTTTTTAGCAAGTTGATAGGTGTCCCGAGTTCACAAACAGTTCAGCAAAGGGGTAGGATTTAAAGAAGATAAGATCTTGCGGTTCAGATATCTAAAATATGCTCTCATTTTCGGATACTTTACACTGCGTTAATAAGGAAACATGAATAATACATTCAGAAGAAGCATTGGAAAATGATAGAAATGCAATGGTTATAATAGACAGTTTAAGTTCTTCACGATCTAATCTACTATTCAATGAATTCGGTTCCTAAAGTAATACTGTTATAATAATCAAACTGCAGTTGGAATTTTTTATCGGGTAATAGGAAAATTACCCTCAATTTAGAATATGTACCTTCAGGATAGATACCTTTGTGAGGATTAAATCTGAAGATGTGATGTAAAGATCTGTGCTCTCTTCTGTTCCGCTTCTCTTGAGAACCGATTGAAATAAGCGACAAAATGTTGTCTCGAGCTGGGTTATCTCTGTAATATAACCCAAACCTTTAAATATGTACAATAATTTGTAATGATAAATTCCTTGTAAAACTTTTGGGAAGGAAAATTCGAAAAATGATATAATATGTTTAAAATGCCACAAAAGAATAACGGACTGTACAATGTATTCACTCTGCCACTCATGTATTTTTCTACTTGAAACCAATGTTTATGATACAAATGAAATCAATCGAATGAATCCTAGTTGCACCCAGACTCCGATCGTAAAACCGCAATTACTAGCCCCGACAATTGATAAATTTGCAGTGTGCTCCAACAATAAATACCCTCCCTCCCGAAAGGCTTGCCCGAGCATGTGCATGTGCCCGTGTGGTCAGTGTCCGAAACTGTTTAGCTTAATTTTCCGGCGCATTTAACAACGCACAGCAAAATCCTCTTAAAAATACCATTTTCTATTTTAATCCCACGCCTGATTGCTTTCGAGTGTTGGCGCGGGCTTGCCCAAAACCAATGCACCAACCCCCCACGCGCTCGGGTGCATTTGCAAACGAGGTGCTGGCGATGCATTTATTCGTCTGCTGGAGCTCCCCCTCCATTGCAAATAGAAGCCATTCAATAATTGATTATACCCCGGCATGCAACTGACCGCACGTCCTTCCTACCGAAAGGTAGGATACTAGTTAGACATGATTTAGCAGCACCAAACGTGTCGTAAACTTAAAATGATTACGCTGCTGATTGTTCGAGTGAAGCAGAGCATGACGAACGTTTGGAACGCGGAAGGGTTTGGCGCGCTTTGCACTTATCACAAACGCACCCCGCTGTTTGTGTGGCGTAATTTTAGTTAATTGCAATTGCATCACATTAGGCCCAATGCGTCCTGCATCATGCTGCCATCGTCGAAGGATTATCACCAGTTTTCAAACAATTCAAACACCATCCCTCCCCAGTAATCAAGAAATCGTGACAATGCAATGTGCTCAGTGTTTGTATGTGTGCGTCGGTTGCGATAAAACAAGCAATCAGTAGCAATGGCCACCATTCGAGCCTTGGTGTGCTTGGCGATCAGCCGTACATACTTGCCCAGGACAGCCGATACATGCGGCAGGCAGGCAGGCAAATTCGCATGGGAATTCCAACTCTTCTCTCCGTTCTCTTCGATTCATCTGCTGCGACAGGCACACCATCACGAAGCCATGTTCCTGTCGGTGGGACATGTTTTCCATTAACGATTTGATTGATTACCTAACATTGAAGGAGTGAAAGGGGAAGGCGATACGATGGTTGGGCGGGATTTTTCGCACCAATCCCAACGCACCCGTGCACGGTACGGGGGTTTGCTCCTTTCGCGCCCAATAATCAGCTCCCGTCCGGTGCGGCCAGTGGCTCGGTGTTCGTTTGTCGAACGGAATCTAATTATCATAGGCAAGCAAGAGAGGGAAGAGCGATTGGTTGCAACGTCAATGAACTGGGCCCGAGAAAAATTCGTTAGGAAAATTCCCTCCCAACCCAACGGCTTATCGTTAGCTGTGAAGAAAAGGTTAGAGGACTCACGAGGAATTGTTCGTTTTCTCATTGTCATCCTTATTTCATCCGGCATAGCCTTTCGTCCGCAGTCCGGGGGCTTTCGTCATCGAGACCATTCCGGTAAGTCGTTAGCGCCACAACCTTCCTAGCTAGCTCACCCATTTCTTACACGTCTCGCAAGGAGGCGGCGGCGGTGATTGCTCGATTTTTCGCCCGTCGCTCAAGCGTGGAATGTTTTTCGCCACGGCTGCAATGGTGGTGATCTCGTGGCGGAGGGATTTAGATTAAATACTCGTGGGATTTGTCAACACGTTTAGAATCAGAGCTACTTAGCGGAGCAGCGGCGGATAGAAGGTTCGTGCCTTGCGATTCGTTTTGCGTTTTTTTGTGTGTGTGTGTGTGTGCCGTTTCCGCTGCTCTTCGGATGCTCTCAATGATGAGCGTTCCTCGAGGGAAATGGCCAACGGTTTGTTTGAGAGTGGAGGCAACGGTCCCTGCCGTTTTCCGCTGCTTCAAATTCATCCGTCGCGCTTGAATCGCTTGTAATCTGATTGTCCTTCAACGGTTGCTTCATCCCCAAGCAAGCACCGGAATGCGCCTTGCGAGAGAAATCGACTACATGACAATCGGAATCGGTGGCTCATGTTCAATTATTGCTTATTATCGTAGTACGGATTGGGGCGCCGGGCACGTACCCGGTTTTGCCCACATTCCCTGCATTCATCATGCCGACCGGTGCGAACGTCGCCGAATCGTCTGCCGTGCGCACGGACGGAATTGGAGTAAAAGCGTCCCGAAAATGGAATTTCTAATGAGCCGCGTGACGGAGCGGATTTTGCTGACAACGGATTATGGAGCCGTCGGTCCCGTGCCACCTGTCCTGCCAGCGCCCGGTTGCCAGGATGCTTTACGTCTTAAGCGCACGCCACACACACACATTCGACACTCTTCGCACTTCATTTCATCCTTGCTAATGATGCGCGTACCGTTGGTATCTGGTGATTTTATTTTTTTGATTTGATGAATTACTTTATTTAGATTGCTTTTAGGGTTTTGCTGGTGGGATGATGGAATCAGTACGGGAGGGATTATAATACATATTAATATGTGTACACGTCGTGATGATTTGAAATTTGCGTTGCGACGGTAGGGACAAGAATTGTGATAGACAAAGATTTTCCACTGTTTTTATTTCGTTGCAGATTGCTTCAGTTCAAAATCGTCTTCAAATAATATAATCTTCTATTTTTTAAATATTACTAAACGTTTTAAATTTAAGCAATAATAAGTAGAATGTAATGTGTTGGAAACACACGATTAAACATGCAAGTATGTTCTTTGAGTTGTTCTCCTTATGTACAAAACACTTCAACAAGCCAGGAATCAACCGACACCATTAAACACCATCCAAACAAGCAACACGCACCAAATAAAGCATAAATAATCATCCACCAGCTAACAGTAACACTATACGCAGGGCGTGCCATTAAAAAAAAAAAGAATACAACCCCACTGGAAATGCAACATTCGCGACACTTCGACACGTCGTTTGGTGCTGATTGTTGAGCAGAGTAGCAGCAGAGACGGCAGCCGCTTTGCCTTCGCTTTAACACACAAACGGCCAAACGGAAATTTCAATAACATTCCAATAATTATGATAAATCGACTCTCGGCCTGTGCGAAAGTGTGTCCTTCCGGCCAACCGTTCATCTTCCCCCCTCGACTTCAACTCGCTACAAAGCATAAAACACAGCTCGAGTGGGTCTACCGTTTCATTAAATGCTTTTAATCATGTCACCAGTACCAAGTGTGCCAAGGGGAAGAGCTTCCCTACGCTCGGGCACACACTCTACACGGCTGACGGTGGACGATCCGGATGGTCCATGCCGTGCCAGCCGTAGGCCGCGGGGTATACAAATTCGAGATTTATTTATAATTTTTATTTATTATCTGTCCACAAGCACCGGCACGGCACCGCTTGTGATCATTCATAATCATTTGAGTTTTTTTTTTATTCGGAGTAAAGGGAAACGTCCCGGACGGTTTGCAAAAGTCCTTGTGCATCGTTAACTTTGCTTGGCACGATGGGTAGTCTTCCCATATTACAGTATATGGGTTTGTTTATGCGCGTTGCTCGTTGATCGGGTAATGTTTGTATCCCGATTCAGTTGGTTGGCTTTCCAGTGCATCGTACTGTTAATGAGGTACACTGGTGGACATAAAAATAGGAACTTTTTTCTGTGACCGAAAAACATAGTTCTTGTCGGAAATATTTGGTAGCCCTGAAAAGGACTGTTTAAGTGGTTGTTGGGAGGTGGTGTTGCGGTGTTCCACAGAGCGGAAACATATTCTAACGGTCAATGTGTTGACCGTTATTCGCTATCACTTCCTTAAAAAAACACACAACAAATTTTTTTCCTATCTTTTTGTCCACCAGTGTACATTGGTGAAGAATAACCTTCAACGCGTTTTGCAACTCCTTTCAATGCGTGTCAACGATTCTGTTCTGTGTTACACTTCCTTTCGACATTTAAACATTTTTGCTTCCACTTCCCTCTACTGCCATTCAGCATCTTTAAACGCAGAAAACTAAGCCATAAAACACATACATTCCCCCTGTCTCCGCACCGCCTTACGTGGCACTGCACCCGGAAGCCCAGCGCTCATATCCCTTCTAATGAACATTTACCGGTGCCTCTGTGGACAAAATATGGCGCTTCGGTATTTAAAAAGGGACGGCTTTAAAGCACCAGGGAAGCGCCCATTTAATGTCCTCCGCCGGCTCACCCCTCAGTCCCTCTGGCCCCCGGGTTCGTCCATTCGCCCAGCTGGGAAGCCGTTTTGGGAAGGATGTGCTTCTTCCTTTCCATTCCCCGGGTGGGATGAATCATAATTCAATACGATCATACTTTAATGACGAGAGTCGTTTATAAAAATAATAAACGTACAAAAAAGTATACATGTGCCAGATAGGCATATACGAACTACACGCACGATGCCGAACATGGTGGGAAATGCACTCGGGGACGTTGAGATGGTTTTTTCTTGGTACAACCGCAGGCATGTGTGTGTGTGTGGAGGGGTTTTCGGGTCGGATACTTACAGTGGTGATTTATATTGAAATCGAGCAAGCAAACAATATCATCGAACGTAATTTAACGATGGAGCGTGAAGATATTAACAATAATTTATAACGGTTTTAAAGCCATTAAAATTCGTCAAAACGCTACATCCGGGAAGTGGTAAGGGAGAAGGGGGAGCTGTATTGTGGAGAAATTTGATAAAAACCACGCAGCATAACTGAAATGGTCGTATGTTATGTTAACCGAGATTGAAAAATAATTCAAATTGTTAGATCACATGTTTTTAGTAAGATGGTATTTGCGGGAAATTCAATAACGCAGTAAAAGAACAAACACACTTCCAATAAATTAACAATAAGAAAATAAATGATACCAAAAATTAATTCAAAGTTTGTGTCGTTAAGGATCTTTTGCAGAACGCCACCCGAATCTTTCTAGTAAATCCCCCATTAAAGATACTGTAAGATCTGTCGCCTAAACGACTGCCTGGTGGCTAGCAATCGAAAATATTCTCCAACGTCCTTACTTTACACCGTTCCCGAGAGTGTCATCCCGTGCTCAATATGTTTTTGTACGGTATGGGCTATCAACTTGTCGCTCGTTTGTTTCGGTCCACGTGTTCGTGCGGAATGGCGCCTCGTAGCTGTTCCCATTGATCCATATGATAGACACCAGTAGCAACAGCAGCAGCAGTATTTACCTTTGAGTCAACGCATAGCGACTTGATTTTTTTCCTTCAAATTTTGAGAAACGGTCACAAAGGATTAACGATTTTCACGACACCCAGCGGATGATGCGCGCCCCGTTGCATACACCGGCCATCCGTGTAGCCTGCGGTTTCCGTACAACCGGTGTCGTACAGAAACTTGTGTGTGTGTGTGGACGAGAGTGGTTTTTATGGCATAGGTTGGCGCTTGGGACAGAGCGCATCGCGCGTTAATGCCACCGACGGGCTAACACGGTGGCCAAGGTTCGCATGTAGCGCGATAAAACTTGATCGCCACCGTTCGGCCGTTATTGAATGTACCGCGGAGGATAGTGCGCTGCACACGCGGTGCTAATAAAATAAAATACGTATAGAACGTCGAACGGGCATAATTGGATCGTAAAAATCTTCCCCAACAACGCCGGCCGCCGGTGTGGGCGCACGGGTAGTAGTCGGAGTCATGTGCATCAATTATTCCTCCATTTTGCACAGGTCCACACAGTGTGTGGCACATTCGGTGGGAGGAATACTGAACTGCCGAGGCACGAGCAGTGCCGACGTGTTTGTGTTTAATCGACGGTTTTCAACGTAGCGCACCGGAACGGGGCAACAACAACGAGCCCGAGTGGTGTAAAAATAACTGCAAGTTTTAGGAGCATAAAGAGAGGGAGTGGGTGGGAAAGGATGTTTGTTGTAAAGCATAAAACCAGCATAAAACGGTGCAGCGTGTACGGTAATCGCCAATTAAACGAGATTAAGCCTAGTAAACATGGGCGGCAAATGCGACGAAAATTGGGTGCCGGGCTCATTACGTTTATTGCAGGACGAAAAGAAAAAAAACCAATGATTTTACGTTTTTACAAACCGACGACAGTGGGCACTATTATTATTTCATGGGCGTATTATTTCATGGGCTGGACGCAACGGAATACAATTGACAATAGTTTTTCATTGTGTGTATTGGTTGACGTACAGCAGGAATATTTAAATGTTGAGTTCGTATGTACCATGAAGCTAGGAGTGTTATGTAAGTGGTGCATATAACGGGTATGTCCCAGGATCAGCTCATCTGATTTTTTCAGATCAGATTTGAGCTTTTTGTTACTTAAAATATGAGTTATCTGAAATTTTAACTACTTGTTTAAGTTGTGTTACACGTTTTTAAAAGAGACCGTCCATTAATTATGTAACGCAAGGGCGAGTGGTGCTAAGTATACCTTGAGGCGTTGCAATTTGTTATATTAGGTGTGGGAGAAGGAGAGTAGTGGCTAGAATGCTTTCTTTGTAATACAAAACGAGATGTTATTAATTATATATATTGGTATCAAAATTTAAATTGAAATCAGATTTTTTTCGAAAAACAATGACTATGTGTTTTGCTTCAAATATTGAAACAAACGACTGGGAGATCTGCTTTTTAAGCGTATCAACGCTTTTATTCAATTCAAAAACATATTTTTAGGATCCAATAATTTCCAGTTGCATTAGTTTGAACATAGTGGCAGAGGAAGTGGAAAAGGAAGGAAGTATGTCAAATCGTGTAGTAAAACTGGGGGATTGCTGGTAATGTTTTTTTTTTTAATTAGTGGTTCAGTTGGGTTTCATGAATAAAAATTACGTAATTTATGGATGAACCCTTGTAATTGTAATTATTACAATAATTCAATTGTAACGCATCCCAAGAATTTTGTTGCAAATATATGTTGCGGGCTGGCAGTTTGTGTAATTCTTCTTCTTACAGTCCATTTATCATTGAATTCCAATACTATCTAATGCCAACTACCTAGCGACAGAAGGGTGAGCAACAGATCCATGTCTTGGCGCATTGTTCCTTATCCTTGGACCGTTGTGCCTAGCTCACCCTCCTTCGATGTCCTTCCACGAACGCACAAACATTCACACACACGATTCCAGTTCTATCGTAAATCAAACCTTCAGCACCACCGTCCGGGTCATGCTGCTGAGTGACGACGATGTAGCAAATGTCCTTCCCGGCGCACGTATCCTTCCCTACGGACGTTACGGCCGTGTCCCTTGCGGCTGATTTCCTTAGCGCGCCAAACACCTCATCACCACCATTCGCCACCGACAGTAGCAGCAAAGGAGCACGCAAAAGGTGGGATGGGAAACCCGGTATCCCTCTTTCATAAATAAACATCGGCTGCCGGGGGCTGGATCGGCGACCAGCGCTAGAACGTCACTACATTACGCCGAATGTGTTAATGGCACTTGGCCGTGGTTCGATGAGCGTCGTGTGCCAGCAGTGCCCTGCTAAATAGTGGAACGTTCCCCCGCTCCCTAGCACACGCACCGGCCACGCGATATTGATGCCACCGGCAGGACGCTAATAAACGTGCGCCCGGTAGGTCGTAATTTTTATTCATTCAGCGCGGAAAATTTGTTGCTCCTTCAATGCGAACACGGCACGGCAACGTTTGCAGTTGGCAGCAAGGGTGGTAGGGGTTCCCCTTTGAAAACAATGGCCCCGCCAGACCAGTCTAACAATGCCGTTATTTAGTAGCATCTTATGCAAATTATTGATAACGCTGGGCACGCTGCTGAAAGGACTGCGCACTGCTTCCTTTCGTTACGCCAACCGTTCCCGTGCGGCGTTTGGGCGCGTGAAATCGCGTCGCGGAAATGCACGTTGGAGATGGCGTACCACACACACCCAGCTAAGTTAAGATCACTTCCGAAGATGCTTACTTACTGGCCTTTTTTAATAATTTGAACCAACCGCGTTCGACCAACGGCAGGAAGTGGTCGAACCGCCGCACGGACACAATTTCACTCAGTGGATCATAAATTATTATCCCATTGGATGGTGTGCCTTTCCACCGCTCCCCGAATCGACCGGCCCCGTTTCCGGACTAATATTTTGACACATTACAACACATTTCGCGGCTACGAGTGTATTAATTTGGGTGCGGTGTTCCGTTCTTCTTCGATTATCCGTACAACGGGAGGGAGTTTGTGTTTCATTTGTTTTGTGTTGGGCGTTTGTTTTTTACGTATTAAGGGGTCCTTTTTTCGTTCCACAGTGGAAGTTCTTGTTGCAGGAGAAGCGATACGGCCATCCGAAGCGATACAAATGGTGAAACTTTCCTTCGGTACAAATAAATTTCCTGATTCCGGTGGGTCGCGCACACTTACACTGCTTCCTTTGCTTTTTTTCATTTGTTAATACCAGTACGTTGAAGCGACGGAAAAGAAAAGCCGACGGCCCCAAACCGATGGTTATGAATGATTTATGTTATTATTTTAATTTCGATGAAAGTTTTATCATTTTCGTACGCCGCACGACGCCCAACTGTTGGGTGGGTGTTGAGGGGGGGGAGATTATTTTTTTAATCATCCATTGTTTCCTTGTCAGTTACGAGCGCGCAAAGGAACATGTTGGTCTCGCAACTGTTAATCAAGGCACATCCGTTTATTTGGAAGCATTAGCATTGCGTAAAAACGATCCCTAAATGTACAGGATATATAAGATTCGTTTTATTTACGTTAGGATGAAACATATCAGCTGGCCATCGAGCGAACATGTGGAATGGGGTTGAGAAAATAATCCAAAACATTTTACACCTTCCATAACGATGAGAATATTAAATAAAACTCACCGATAATAAACCAAAAAAAAAGATAATTTCGAACCGAAATGTTTTCATTTCCTCTTTAAAGGCTACGCGCGCCTCCACCTCAACGCACATTGGCGCCGAGCGACAACTGTAATTATCAACGTACTTCTGCCGGAAGCGCTGATTCTCTGACAGCCAATTTAATCCGGACCCAATTTGCAGATGTCCAAATTCGTGTAATCATAAAGTGGAAGTACGCGCGTATCGAACTCAGAAAAAAAACGCGCAAAAACGCTCTCATACAGAGATAAACGAAAATGAAACGAAGAAAAAAAGGAAAACTTTGCACTCACTTCCGTTCGGACGCTCCGTGCACTGGGTACACTTGGTACAGGGCCAGCTCACCGCTCGGGAGATGTGGTGTTGACTTTCAAAGTATGGTTCAACGCGTACACCTCGACGTGACTTCATTAATTCTGCAGATTGCTGCAGACTATATTCTTCTCACACGCCCTAATCACTCGACTCGACCTGCCTGGGAAAAGGTAGGAAGGTAGCAGGGCAGCACAGCAACAGCAGCACTGCACCGCAGCTGGCTTAAAGGCAGGTTCAGCTCGCCATTGAAACTGAGGCGATTTTTTGTATGCGCTTTAGCCAAAGAGTATGCACCCCACAGCCGAACGAATAGCGGGGTGGGAGAGAGTTTTTTTTTTGTTTCTGGCAGCAGTTTATCCTGTTTTTTTGTTCAATCGTTGGTTCCTCCGTCTCTGCAATGCATTAGAAAGCAACACACCCATTATCGGTGCCAAAGAACCTTTCACCTCCGGCTGAAGGCGGCTGACGAGACCAGAATCGTGCTTGTGATGCCGATTTTTCACCCCTCACGCTAAATGTTTTGTTTCGGTTGTAGAACGGTTTTTTTTTGCTGTGTATGTTGGTTCCTCTCACCCTCTCGTGCCAAGAACGATGATGAACTAAATTATTAATTAGTGTTTTACGGGTAAATTAATTTCTCCCTGTTAGGGAAATGTTTATTGATGAATTAGCAGCAGTAATTTGCGTCCTTGCCCCCTACGAACGGACGTCGTACCCATTAGATCGAGCGTATAGAACGAGGCAAGGCAGCTGAGCAAAAATGAGCTCGTGCAATTAATACCAAACGAATAAAAAAAAGTTCCTAACAGACAGTACAAGAGTGGCGGTAAAACTGGTGCATTAAATTTTATTCATGGTTAGTGGTGAGCTATAAAAAACGACGTTTTTTTTTTAAATATCGTCCAGGGAAAATCCAAGAAACCACCGCACAGCAGCATAGTAATTGGCAGGCGGCTGGTGGTGCGCACTTGAACCGTCAACACCGCCGCACCCGGAAGTGGTACATTTTATGTCAAAAAAATAAATTGCACTTTACACACACAAAAAAAGCTTCTAGAGTACCTCAAAATATTCACCCAAGTGTAAATTCATCTTCTCGCTCGTCACGAACCGTATCGCGTTTTCGGGTGGGTGGAGGCATTTTTTTTTTCGATTGTATACACAAGATATAAGGAGGATATAGGGGGCCGGCACCAGCAAAATCAACGTTTGATGGTGCTGTTTTCGCTTTTAAACCACTTCAACAACAGTTTACAGCATAACAGGAAGAGAGAGAGAGAGAGAAGGAACAAATGAGTGAAGCAATAGCAATCATTTCCACCATTGTGTCGCTGTACCACTGCACACCACAGTCGAGCGAGAAAATAATGCCAATGCAACATAATTATGCACGCTTCCTGCAATCCGTTTCCGCACGGCCTTAACTTTACTCGGGCGTCGTTCTTTGTCGGTCGTGCTGTGTAGTTTTTGGGAATGTAGCCATTTCTGCATTAATTTGCAATGGAATGTTTGGGGGTAGAATTTGGGCAGATACTGTTTCGTTTTTTTCTCCTTTTTGGTGCCAACTCTTCCCTTTGCAGTGTTATAGCAGCACACACACACACACAAAAACCGGGGAGACACGGTTGACAAGGAAGTTGGACCGAAATTTACATCGAATGCAAAATGCATTTCGATCGTAATCTGACAGCTAAGCTCTGGGATCGCTTTTTCGTGCCGTTTTGGGTTCCATCGTGCTGTACGTACGTGTGGTTAATGTTACCAGTTGCAAGGTAACTTGCTGTTTTTTTGTTGTTGAATGCATTATTTTACGATTAGTCATTATGCTCCGGCTGTGCAACGTTACAGTTCGGTGCGTTTTTCGTGTTTTTAAATGTTTTATTTTCTCTACTACATTTTCGTGTGACTTTAAAATCTTTTAAACCCTCCTACACATGCCGCCAAGTCCGCAGTTTTACGATCGAAAAAAAAGGGTCACTCAACTTGGCCGAATGCTATTTGCAACAGTGCCGTCACCGGCATACGGTACCTGCACACCTTCATAAATTGCTCCGCTTGCCAATATACGACACTTGAGCAGCGCAGGGATAAAAAGATACTGCAAACTACGAGGTTAAAGGTAATACACAAAAGGGAGCAGAACGAAAATCGACCCGTTCCTTCGTTTTTTTTCCCCAGCGCACAAAACACGAAAAACCCGATGACACCGCGGATTATGCTCCCGGGGCAAAAGGTCTGTTCTGTTCGACAAAAGTCCATAGTTTCTGGTGTGTCTCCCACACACGTCGTCGTTGTCGTTCGTGCCCCGAAGTGCTGATAATTTGAACTATAAAATTTCATATTTCCCGCTCCCGACGCGCGGACGCGCGCTGCTACCGGGTTTGCAGCAATGGCCTCGAGGGAGGCGAAACGAAAGTCTACAAAGTTTACGAGTTTCGAGTGCTTTCGAGAAGTGTGCAGCGACAAAACAAAGAGCGACTCCGGTCGTTTTCTTCGCCGTGCTATTGCGACGCAATTGAAGTTTTGCGATACAAAATGTTGACCCAGCGATCTTTGCACTCTCTGCACAATATATGGAATACGGGAAGTGTGTGCGGTTTGGCCATAAAGTGAGTTTTGGGTGCAACAGTTTTATTTTTGACTGGTGGTACTCGGACAAAAATTCCTTTTTGCAATGTAGCGTGTGTGAGTCAAAGGGTTCACCAACGCATCCAACCAGTTCGATTGTTTTTACAAAATAGTTAAAACATTTCTCATAGTTTGTGCAACAAAGAAGGGCACACTTGGTTCTTATCGTGCACAATTGTTGTTTTTTTATGTGGAGTTTTCTGCCTTCGTCTGGACCTTTTTCCTTTTACGTGGACTTGACAAAACAAACATTCCCAAGCAGTGTAAGCATCCCTTCGGGAGACAATCGTTTCGCCTTTCGTTTTCGGCAGGGCAAAGTTACAATTGGCAAAAGTTTTCAATGAGCACCGTTACCGACCAAAGCTCATATGCGCTTGACTAAGCTATTCAGACACTGACACCGAGGGTTTCTGTTGGGTTCTGACACTGCGTCATCTGACCCCCGGTGGTGGCGTTTCTCATCAAAGGTGGCCACCTTTCACCCAGGGCAAAGGGAGGGGAGTTCCCGCGTTTTTATGACAAATCATAAGGAGAAATTTCATGCTATATCCACATCCCGCTTAATCACTGTCGAGCGCACGGTGCTGATACGGTGCCCAAGACAAAATGAATATAAATCCACGTGTGCTCCCGTTGTTTCTCATTCCAAGTAGTATTTTTTTTTCTTAAGCTGCATCCCCTAGAGCAGGAGCGCCACCACCACCACAAACCAATAAAAAGCATCCTCAACCAGGTTCATCCCTTCATCAAACAACAATAGGGCACAGACAGAATGGGAAGGGGAAAATGACACACTAAACGTACCGCCAGGTCCAGGATGTATCTTTTCTTCTTGGTCCAAAATGTCGTGCCGCTCCCATTGCTGCTTCTCCAAGGACTCCGTCAAAAGGGAAAGGAATACTCGCCGGGACGGCGGACCGTGTCCGAAAGTGAAAAGGAAACTCATAACCATTGCAACCTCTTGCGAACATAATCTATGCAATTAAACGAATTGATGATGGTCGTAAAAAATATTGGACGTCATACAATGGGCATGATACACATGGAGCGACCAACCCCAGCAGCGGCGTGTGTGTGTGCTCTCTCGTTAAGATGGTAGATTTGTGCGTACTTGAACGTTTTTGGACGTTCGGTGAAGATCCGTGCAGCACCACTCGACCCGTCGGTTTATGAAGTGAAGAAAATTGATATTGTTGCTCACGTCTGCAGAATTCTAGCAGCGGTTAGCGAGCGATGTGCAGCACAATATTTTCGATTTGATGGTGGAATATAATGTATGAGTGTAATGAGCACCAATGTTAAATATAAGGCGGGCGGAAGAAGGATAGATTACTTAGTTTTATTAGAAACTGCTATCTCACAAGCTTGAAACATAATCTCTTCTCTAGATATTTTTCGAAAATTCTAAATGCAGTCCAACGTTCTTTCAAATGTAAAGAACATAATTTCTCAATTAACCTCAATAGGAAGTTTATTATAAATAAAATAAACCATCAAAGCTGAGCTTCATTTACGTTAAATAATAGCCCTATTTTAATCTTCTACATCCACAACATCCCTTTTACCGTCATGCAGCATCTTGATGCGCAACATATGTGCTGCACGACAAGCTATCTGTTCAAACTTTCACCTAAGCGCAATGAAATATCGCTCACCTCGCTGCATGTTGCTGCCAATGCGCGGTTCAGTAATAAATAATGACGGTATCGCTTTCAATTGCCCTTTTCAAAACGAAATCATGACACCACCGAAAACACTCAATAAATGAACCGTTTTCCCCCTCCGATCGGCTCAATATTTCAATTGACATTTGAATATGGCCGGTAAATTAATAGCATTGAGCTAAAGAGAGCAGCAAGGGAAAAAAACAGTGCGAGTCCCTAACAACCTCCCGGCACTTCGGTGCACTTTTTCTCCTTCAATGTGCTGGCCGCGATGGTTTCCCTAATGCATGTGCGACGGCAGGTAATAATAAACTGAGCGAGGGAGGGTGATGAATGTGATAAACCGACCGGATTTACGGTTACAGGCGCACACATACAGGCGGTGGGATGAGAAATCATTTTGAGGTTCATTTACGGAAAATGCCGTTAAAATGCAAACATGTTGCAAAAATGTTTCGTACGCCCTTTCTCTTTCTCTCCCTTTCAATTTATTGTGCCGTTGTTTCGCGATCCCGAACTCTATGTGATTGCCATTAATACTTCCCCCAGGAATGAGCGAGGAAGCGTACAAGAGCGCACGGAAGTACGGTGCATATGTGCTCAACGACCAAGCAAATGTTTTCCTTCGCCTAATTTGCCATTATTCAAATTGACCCAATCAATGAAATTCGCGAAATCTGGCAAAACATTCGGTCGGATGTCCTTACGAATCAATTACACGTGTACCTAGGGGAAGAACGTAGAGGAAGAAGGAGTCAAACTCTGCATAAAGGGATCATGGTTTTAGAAAGTATTTTTGAAAAGAAAAGGAAAGAATAACAAAAAAACAACACAAGGGGTTTGCAAAAATAAAAAGGGGGTGTAGCGGCGCCTTCACTCAGCCTAATGGGATCACTCTAATAAATACGGCCGCTCTCGAGAGCCGCCATCGGTTGGCGGAAATCACAAACATCATCAGTCAATCGAACGGATGTGAGACATCAAAGGAAGCTTCCTAAGGGTTCGTACCATTCGCACAGACAGCATTTCGTCAATTTATAATGCAAATTCTATTTTGTTTAAATTGAACCCAAATAGGAAAGGCTAATCTTGTACCCCTTTTTTTCTCTCTTCGAGTACCTTTCTTTCAGCTCTCACTATGATGTCGGTAAGACAAACGTCCCTTCCGCATACGGAAACATTTTCGAACGAATACGGATTTTTTGCCTTTATTTTCCTGCCACTCTTGCCCGGTGGAATAAGAATTCCGTGCAGCTTCACTTTCTCTTCACTTTCTCCCTCTGTTATCGGTTCCGATCGGTGCTCGGTTTAATGTACGAATATTTGCAAACATGTGCACACCGATACACTAGGTACAATTATTGGCCCACCTTGGTCTCCCTACCCTATCGGTTCCCTGTATCGTCCTAACCCTCCATTATGGGTTTTTCCTATCGATGTTTGGCTTTTAAATACGTAGCAGCTCCGTAGCACTATCCGAAGATCGAAACGGTTCGCCTGTCACTGCACCCCACCCCAGAAGGGCACGAGTGACGCGCCAGCAACCCAAAACGAAGCAAGATGTTTTGCATTCGGTTAGAAAACTCTAGCCTCTAGCCCCCTGCTAAGGAGAAGAGATTTGCTTCTACGCCAATGAATAGCGAGAGAACCTGCCCCGAAGTATCCAATTTACATGCATGTTTTCACCGATAATTTATTGAACCGTAAACGTAACACAAGCCACGGTGCCAGCGGCAATGGCAGTGACCCTTTCGCCGGGCGAAACGCACGCTGTGGGGTCAGTGGTGGGCTGAGTGGTGGGAAAATCTTAACATGCACAGCACGGCACTGGTAGGTTGTGATGCGGATTTTCGGCAACATGATGCGTGATTCGGAGCACTGCTACTCTATTCCTGAAGATTGGAAAATCCGCACAACACAACACAGCACACCAGGATCCGATCGTTTCCTTTGGCGCTTTTAATCTGGTTTAAGATTTATGACTTGCGATGGGAAATGTCGATTTTTCATGCCGGTCCCAGAACGGGTGAAACCCCAACCACTCAACCCCAGCTCAGAACAGAGATTGCCCCACCACCATCCAACCAGCCCGTTAGGGATGAGGTGAAGCCGTCAAAGTGCAGCATCACTTCCATTTCCTACCACCCGAGCGACGGAGAGGAAGGTGAAGATAGTTTGATAACCTTCTTAGTCGGGGCGAGCCTTAATCGATTAGGTTCGAAGGATGTGGCGAAAAGAAAAGGAATAAAAAAAAACAGTTCGATGCTAGCAGCGGTACAACATTGTATGGGCAAGATTTTTAGACGGGGGGGTGTGGAGGAAGAAAGATTGCCCATGGGAACTTTCCGGGTTTGCGGTGACGGTTCACTGACTTTGATGTTTCAATTTAAAGTTTTATATTGGCTCTGGTCGATGGTGATAGCGACTGCGATTTGAATGTGTATTTTTTTTCACTATTTCATTTTAAAACCTCCACTCCCGAGGGTGGGAGACGAAGCTGCAGATGCAAATCGTGGAGCAACTTAAATGTTTATATTAGATTTGACTAGGTTGTTGTAGGAAAAATAAGGAAACATTTATAGTTTTTGGAGTATTTGAAAATTTCTTTAAATAATTTATACTGTATATAAATCATTCGTTATTTTTTTATGTTCAATTTGAAATCATATGGTTATGCTGCTGTAAAAGATTGGACATAAGAAATCGAAATTAAAATTTATCATGGTGAGAAAAGTTCTCCAATGATAATATTTAATATTGGAGTATTCACAATAAAGTTGTTGTATTTTAGGAAACTCGGGTAATTAATTTACTTTGCTAACAGTATTTCAATGATTACAAAAGGGTTATTAGATTCTTCTTCTTCTTCTTCTTCTTTGGCACAATAACCGCTGTCGGTCAAGGCCTACTTGTACCCACTAGTGAAGTGAGCTTGGCTTTCAGTGACTTTTTGTTACCATAGCAGGATAATCAGTCCTACGTATGGGGGCACGGTTTATTCGGGACTGAAACCCATGACGGGCATGTTGTTACGTCGTAAGTTATCAGGTATGGTAACATAATTTTTAAATTGTTAACAATATTTTTTTAGAAGTTTATAACATTGTTGCTGATAGTTCATTCAATTCAATAGTATTTATCAGTTACTTAGAATACATACACATGCTCTTGGATTTGTCATTGCGATTGAGTCTTAAAATGTGATGATAAAATATGCATTAAAGCTCACTCAAATGCACCGCAGGATTAATCAATTCTTGCCTGTGCAATGATTTGTGAAACCATCGAACCACCCCGAGCTTGTTTAAAGTTACTGCAGCAATGCACTTTTACGGTGCAGCTGAAAGTACCACCAAACGACTCGGAAACGAAATCCAATTAGGATGCTGTTACCGAACAAAGCAGAACAGAAAGGACGAAGCAAAATAAAGGAACAAAATAAACTGTAACCAGACGCGCGAGGAAAACGCGTGAAATTCTCCACCTAACCGATGCCGTGACGTGACGAGTGCAAATAATCCACCAGAGCAATGATTTCACAACGATTGCAGAGGAAAAAGTGGATAGTGCCGCGGCAAATGGAGACTGGAAAATCCCACTGAAAAAAAATAAACAAATGCATGCTCGTAAAAGCTGTGCACCGAAACCGAGGTGAACCAGCAACCCGAAACAGCATCCATCAGCGCGTTCGGCAAATCAGCATTCCGATGCAGGCTGACCCCGGTGGTGCCGGCTTCGAACAGTGGGCGGGGAAGCGCGCGCACCGGTACCGGCAACAACCTTTGCCTCGTAAAACTAACAATTTTATTTCCCAGCAAATTAATGAAAAAAGCGTAGAAAATGCCCGTCCCAAAACGCACCCCACACCAAGGGCTTTCCCCCGCGTGCCGGTCGCCGGAGATCAAATAAAGGAAGGAATCGTAAAGCAATCTCGTTCCGGCAGCTGCTGCTCGCAGTATTGCCAGCTCGTCGAATCGTCCCATTCGAGGCTAGCCTGGCCAGACGGCTCCGGGAGGTTGTTGTCATTGCAAAATGGCATAAAGGACCCAGAGATGGGGAAACACATCCCGCCCGTACCCTACTGCTTTTTTCCACCAGCAACTGCAGCCACTTGCTGCAACCAAACGAGACTACACAGCATACGCAAAAAGCGACAGAACAGTGGAGAGAGATACGTAAGAAGGAAAAAAAGGCAATGTGCAACGAGCAAAGAATGGCTTAATAATACGGGCGCACTTGAGCACTGCCGGGCCGTGGTTGGGGCAGTGCGGGAAGGAATTTTCCTCCATCAATAAAATGAATGAGCAAAAAAGTATGCTCTTTCATCAAGTGAATGAGCTGGGATGGGTTTCTGTTTACGCGAATCGACAGTGCAGGAGGAGGAGCTGGGAGGAAAGGTAAGAGGCAAAGGGATGCATAATAAAACAAACATTTTAGCTTTCCTCGCACTGCTTCCACTTTAAAGCACAACAATGCCCCGTCGCTACCGGATAGAAATAACAGTTTGGATAGCATTGAATACCGATAGGAAAGTTTTCCACTGGAAAAGCCCCTTCAATACCGTATTCGAACCCGCTGCCTGCTAATCCTTTAGCCACTGGCCGCTGTTCTCTTGTTCCATTGTACACTCGCCAAAGTGGGCCTGCTTATTTGTAATGAATGGTGCTTCAGCATTTCAACGACTTTCGCCATTATGTTTCGCTCTAGCAACGAGCAGCACCGCGAAAGGATAAGCCCACCGGCAGTCTCATATGTTGTGGGGCGGCGATGCTGATGCTAATGAGCGATCGGTATCGCTACAATCAACTCGTCCCCGCCGGTGCCGGGCGAGGTTTCCAACTCTGCTGCTGCTGCTGCTGCTGGTGCTGCTCGTAAATTACACTTCGGAATGTGTGGCATGTGGCAATGTACTCGGGTTTGGTATCAAACGAGCTGCCAAAATGTCTGCTCCCGATCATCACATCGACTCTCTGTTGCGCGTCACCGCACGCATTCCGGGCGTTGTTGCACGAAATGCTTTCCTTGATTGAAACCGAATCGCATTCGATGCGGTAAGGAAAGTGAACGTGAAAGTGTGTCGTTCGCGTGCAGACGAATATGATACGAATCCTTCGGCAGAACACAACACACCACACACCATCGGGAGCAGAAACCAGAAGCCACATTTTTGACGAAGGGATAAAGGTAGGGGAGATTTGCAGAATTGAAGCATAGAATATATGTGTGTGTGTGTGGTTCTTGGTAGATGGAAAGGTTAGGGTTATGATTGCATCGATTGCTTATTGAAAGGATTGGCAGGGGATGCGCACTCAACCTAATTGACACGAGTTTCGGGATGAGCACCTAACGTTGTTGTTGCGCTACGCTTCGGTTTGCTTGCAACAGGGAAAGGCTGTTGAGAGGTTTTCGCTTATTGAAGACGTTATATGGGATGTGTGTCAGGGAAAGGAGCATTTTTCTTTGTTTTAAAAAAAGTGTATGAGATTAGATTAAAATATTGCAATAAAAAAATACTACTTCAAGCCCCAAGTGCCGATCTTAGGAGGTTTTTTGTTTTTTTTTAATAATAACTTTTTTAGGATGTAATGTAAGATTCCAACAAATCTTCTAACTAAAAATAACACACAAATATAAAATACTTCATCATGTACTGACAGTTTTTATCCCATGAATTTACTGTTAAAAGTGACATGATGTATAATCTTTTAAAAAATCAGTTTGCACTGATCGATTAAGGTCCTTTCGGGAAGTTTTACGAATCCAATCAGCTTTTTAGGGAGTTTGACATTTAAAAATTCCATTTTTCAACTTTTCATGCAAAATCACACTGCAAACTAGCATCAGATCTTAAATTAGCATCAGAATATTTTCTGTTTCAAGAAATGTAAACTAATTCCTATATATTTGGCACTTCATCTTGGTTCTGTATTTGATTGAATTTTTCTACTGTAGTTCACATCGTTTCTTAAGCAAATGATCTTAAGCAAATGATGATCCAGGCTTCCAATTTAAACTAGTGAAACCTCCCTTTATTGACTTTATCAGATCTCCTTCATTTAGTTGTCGTTTATCGTGATTTCGAAATCATCAGTAATCACTATTCAGTAATTGAACCTGTGGGGCAAATTTCAGTCCAGCAAATATTCAATTATTGACAACATTTAGCACACCGATAACGCCCTCCCCTCGATCCATGGGTCGCTCAACCCGAAAGATAAATCATTCGAATGGATACACTAATTGACGGGTACACGTCCCTCCAAATGGTCCGCTCCCAGCGCTTGCAATGCGGTTGTAATGGAATGCAAAGGAAGCAAGGTAAGCTCTGCAAGATTAATTAGAATTAAATTTCAACTCGTAAGCCGTATGCATTCCACTATGAAAACTCCTCTTCCCATCCATAATCAAGCTAGGGATAGGAGTGAAATCCCGTAAACTCTATTATTACTATAGAAACGGTGGGGGAAAAGGCATAGACAACCACAGCAGCATCTGCACAAATCTGAAAACCATAGTTACCAATTACCACCAGGTACCGCAACAGCCAACTCACAACGTATCCCTTTACTACTGATTCGTCGCATGGCGCTATAAAAAAGGTATGGTACCTTTTTTAAGCTCATTCCTCTTTTTTTGGCACACCCAAAAAAAAGAGTCAAAACCTGCTTAATAGAACGACTCCAATTTCGTCACTCTGTTTGCCTTTCATTAATGAACGTCACCGCTGGTGCTGCTGCTGCTGTCAGTGGGAAAACCCCATCGACAGGAATTAGAATCTCAATGGGAGTTAATTTACAGCTAATTACTATCTAGCAACGCTTTCCCCCGTTACCCCGCCCGAGGGGACAGCGCGCGTCAAAATGGTGGTGGCTATTTTCGAGCCACTTTTTCAACCGCAGCATTTGGCCCCCCGCAAGGTCCACACGGTGACACGGTGAGACGAAGTGATGGATGTCAGGCGAGATCGAGTCAATCACTGAAATCATAATTAATAGCGCTTATTCATTCCAGGGCCGCCGCAGCAACCGAACGATGGATGCAAATCGGAAAACCAGGCGAGGAAGTGTTTGTTAGTGTGGTCGTTTTTTCTTCTGCTGCCTGTCACAGCTTCCGGAATGAGTGTTAAAAGGAAGGACTAGGCGCACGGGCGGTACTGATCGACTTGGCTGGTTTCCGGACCGGGGCCACACTCCCGGACAACATGCAGTGTGTGCCGGGCGCGCGCGCTGGCACCAGTTACTCCTTCAATGAATTTTAATTTAACTGCGGAATGAAAACAAGTAGCCGCGAGGGCTTTTCATTCTCATTCTCCCGTCTGGCTGGCCGACAATGCTTATGTCCATGCGCTTGCCCTGCCATCATGCTGCATGCATGCTGCGGCTGGAACCGCTGAAACGCGGAGCGAATGAGTCAAGAGTCCGCGTTAACCCCACGAAAACGCACGGCGTCAGGGGTGAAATTGAGCGAAAAGGGCAAGGTTTTGACACAAGGGGCAGTCAGAAACACACCGGCAAACAGAAAAAAAAGTTTTCTGTTGGTACAATGAAGTGAAAAAAATAACCCCAGAATGCAAAACTGTACCATTAAAAGGAAAAAAGGAAAATGATTTATTCATAAAAAGCAATGAGGGGTTTCCACGTTTTGCTTTAAACAAGTTTTTTTGTTGTCCTTCAGCCCAAATTGATCTTAAAATCCTAATTGTCTGGAATTTTGAGATAGTGTAGTTTTTGTGCATTCAAAATGGACAGACCAACAGCGGAAATGGTCAGATTAAATAATGTGCAAATGTGTTTAATTTAAATTATACCCTTTTGCTTAAAATAAAAGAACATAATTCTGATGAATTAAGAGAATGAGGTTTAAATTTCTGCAATAAGTCTACCACTGCAACAAATACCACATTTCTTAATTGTTGTTTTCTTACTACCATCCCTAATGCTTCACATTCCATATGCCTTCATAAAAGGTGGCCACTGCAAACATTCCAAGAATCTAAATAACACCGAAAAAAACGGACGTCACAGCCACTTGAAAATGCCACAAAAATGAGACCCAACCATCTCTCGGCCGCCTTTCCCACCACGGTGGAAAGAATTTCCTAAAACAAAACCCCTGAAAACGAAGAAAAAAATAACCACGAGAGTCTGCTTCTTGGACAAATAGTGAGAGAGAGAAAAAATAGCAAACAGACGCCACGTTCACCCTCAATGGGATGACGAAACACACAGAAAAAGGCTGAAAATCTGGCTTTTCATAAAAAAATAAAAACAGAAACAAAAGTATGTGTGTGTGTGTGTGATAAGAATAGAACGAAACCGAGAGGAAGCTCTCAACACAATAAAGGAAAGCAAAAAAAAATTGGCTACGCCATGGAAGGAGGCCTTTTCTGTGTGTGTGCTGGTTAGCTGTTAGTAATCCTTGGGAGTGAAAAAAAAAACACGAAGTGAATGGAGCGGGCGCGCGTGGTCCGGAAACGAAAACAAAGACGTCTGTCAGGGTGAAATTATGTGCATTAGAAGTGAAAGCAACCGAACGGTGGGGGAAGGGTGCATGGACGCACACAAGAGCGAAGAAAAAAAGATCCAACGCACGTTGCCATCCGTCTGTACCGTGGAATCACAATAGTGGGCATGGAGGGGATTTTTTTACGATTGAACATCAACGAGAAAGTGAAAGAGAAAGGCGGAGGGACGAGAGGGAAAAATAAATAAAATACATCATGCAATCGCGTAGATGGACGACGCAATAACGAGATGTAATTATCAATTGGATGATGATTTTTAATTAAGTGCAAGCGTGTGCTGAGCATGGCTTAATGACAGATTAAAGATGCTGGCTGGTTCGAGGGGAGCAAGGTGTGAATGGTGTGTCCTGCGGTAAAAGAAGGCTAGTTGTCGCCCAGGAATAGGAGCAACATTTATGGACTGTGAGCTAGGATAAAATGGTACGTAAATAATGCAGAACAGAAGCTACTGTTGGCTATTTAGAATGTATGTTTTGTTTTGTGTGTAACAGTCTTATGATGATAATAATTGAATTATACGCATTTGAAGCTTCATGAAATTTGCTTTAACGTACACTCTGCCGAAATTCTTAGAAGAACTAAATCACTCATAGCGCTTTGAAGATTCAATCGAAGAAATCTCAACGATGATGAAACTGTTACTCGTGCAGTTTTATTGCCCTCTAGCTGCAATTGTATCTCGACTCGTTGGCGCCCCACATATATGTAAATGTCGATGTGAGTTTGGGAGTTTTGGGCAATGATAGTGTAATATAAATAAAAATAAACTACCCACAATGGGTAGCTACTTCGTACTGTTGCTACTTCCCGGCCGCTTCCCTATTGACCCAGAAAGCGTCTTGAATGGAGAAAAAATTCAAATCTCTTCCCTGCCACACACACACACACACACACACACACACACACATTACACCAATCGTATGTGGAATATGAAGTTGCTAATAAGTGTGACACTAGCTGAAAAGAGAAAGAGACAGCGAAAGGAAAAACAGCATACATCGGATTGATAGCGCTACACGCGCTCATCTACATACGAAATCAATCAAATTATGCATCATTTGAGGCTTTAGCACACATTCACAACTATTTGATAAGCCTGTTTTCACAGCGGACGGCTTTGTCGGTGAGAAAAACTCGGGGCGAGGGAAAGCTGTCGCCGAAAAGGCGGCCGTACGCACGCTGGAGCAATGCGAGAAGAGTAGAACATTCCACGACCGGGAGTGATTGAACCGGGAGGCAAAGTTTTGATTTTTTCCGGCCCAGTTTTCCCGTTTTCCCGTACGCTGAATGGTATGGTTTGGCACGCTCGCCGTGCCCCTTGGTGCCCTTGTTGCGGCGGCATGTCCTCCCGGAAGGAAGTATGAGTGAATGAAATTTTACGATCCAAAGAATAACAGCAAAGCCCACTTACTTACTAACATACATTATACTTTTCTTTCTCTCGCTTTGTTGCGTGTGTGTTTGAGAGGAGCGTGAGCATAGATCCTACGGTTAAAGTGAATCGGAACTCTATCTATTTTGTCCGTATGACAAACAGCGATTCGTACGAGTGAGGAGTGATAGTTTTTTTTGTTGCTTTGGCCGACATTTTCCTTCAGCCCCGCGACATCGATCACTTCCGGGTATCGCTCGTATGGGGGTTAGATTCGTACGCCTGCTTAGCAAGAGCGATGGCCAGGGTGCGGCGCGCGTTGTCATAAATTGCATTTTTATTTTGAAAAATAACGAAGTGAAACTCAATTTTCAAACCGTTCCGCCAGCGCGAATGGAAAATAACGACGCACAATGGAACGGGAAGCGGTGTGTGTGCATGTGGCATCGAGTGGTTTTGCTCGACGCGAGGATACAGGAAGAAGCCAAAATATTGATTCACTCGCTGGATCCTGGCAACCAATCCTTCCGGCCGCCGCACCGTCGCATGTGTTTGAATTCATCGTTAAACGGAGACGCAGAGTATGTGGCCACGGTTCGTTGACAAATCAGTCTCGGGCCCTTCGTTCCATCATCATCAGGCCGAAGCAGCAGTCCGCTTGCATACTGTTCACACACGCAGCACACACGACACAGAGGCACGGGAAATGCAATTTGTAGTTGCGTTTTCCGGTCGAACCAAATTTATATCCAGCAGCTCTTCCGTTCCGGTCGTATACGCGCACAAACACGGTGTGTTCGGTTTGATTTGGGCCGCGGCACACTTGGATGGAACGTGGTTATCCTTTTTTTTTGTTTGGCTCCGCACGGTAAGGGGTTAGCGGGAGTACACACTTCAATTGAACGAATTTGGCCTCTCATCATGCTGAACAGCAGAACCCAAAATCCATCCAAACCCACAGTACTTCAATCGAGGAAGAATTGATAAGCGTTGGTCGTAAATGGCGAAGGAAGGAAGGAAAAACGGCTGGCATTCCACGCGCACTGTTTGCCAACTGTGACTACGGATGTAAAATCAATCCGTCGGGTTTGACGAAGTGTTGTCATGGTTTGGTTTCGAGCATGTTCAATTGCGGCTAGTTATGGTTCGTTTAAAATGGAAAAATTCAAACATAGCCGAAAGTGTTAGCGGGAACCGTTATAGCCGTACCATCGTACCGAATGGAAGAGAAACTGACGAAAAACGACTCAGGAATGCATAATATATGTTCTTTGAAAAAAAGATAAAATAAATCTTAAAATATGATTTCTTAGGAGTCTGTATGGTAAAGGTTGATATTAAATATTCGCTTTTTTTCAGAAGAGTTTATATGTTCTCTCCAATATAGCATCGAAATCTTTGTTTTTTTCCAATATCTCTTCACATTAATTTCAATTTTATTTCTTCTGAACACGCAAGAAAAAATAACTGTAACATAACTATTACATCCAAGTCGTTATCTTAACCAAATTTGTGTTTCATCGAATATCTCTATATGTTATTGTACATAACGAAATACACGATTATGGAACATAAAGCTTAAAAACAAGAGTTCATCAAAATAGCGCTTTTTTTCTTGGTCACCTCAACTATTGGCAAAATTACATTTTAAACATCACCATGCCAAATCACTGTTTTAGAACAAACAGCATATGAGAAGATCCGATCCAACGTGCCATTCTAAAACAATTTAATCACATTGTACTGTTTTGCTGCTTAAACCAACCGTTCGGTACTCCAAACTGCAACATTTTGCTCCAATTTCAACGCTCCACGGAACGGCAGTAGTTGAAAAGCGATAAAACAACATTGTAGTTACGTCAATTTTCACTTCAACCTCACAGTTTCCACACGTAAATCGTTTCCCAAAAAACCACTATCGCGGTTTGCAGGCAACGAGGAACAAATTCCCGAGCGAGAATGAAACCGGGACGAACATAAAACACACACACACAGCATGAAAGGGACATGAAAAAACAATCCCCTACCGAGCGCTCACTCTCAGGCGCAGGCGGAGCAAACAAAAACCCCAATCTTAAAACGAAAAACTACTTTGTAATTAAAACACTGCAAAAGTTGCCGCTTCGTGTGCCGTCAGGCGGAAGGCTGGCGTAGCTCAAGTTGAGCTTTATTTTCCACACGATTACACCAATAAATGTGCAAGCAGCTGGGAGAGCTGCTTTCAATTGTGTAGCGCATTTTCTCTGCATTTTCTAGCATCCTTGAAAGTTGCAACCCGATACCCCTGTGTTCAGCGAAGAATGCTTCTCTACAAAGCTTCAATGTTTGAGGCGCTCTGTTATTCTTTATTTGCTGTGTTTATTTGTTCCGCAAGCGGGATGTAATTGGCATTGTAAAGGTATTTTTTCCCCACTACGGTAGTGTTTCTTTTTTCACAGTAAATATTTAGCTATTCCCGCCCCGACGGATGTGTTTTAAATAAGTTTTGACTCAACAATTTCCACTTATTTAACAGAATTCACTCTCAGGCAAATCATGCTGTACACCACCAAGCCCGTTGAACAAATACACATTTGCACGACCTGCAATGCATGCACTTTGTATATTTTCCGGTGGCTTTGTATATCCTCTGGCGCATACAGTTGCATTTAGCTGAGTCCACCCGGGCAGGGACGGGATCTAATTAAAATTTCTGACAGCTCCGAGGCGACTTTCGCTCCAAAGAGAGGGAAGAAGTGCTCGCTTTTATTTGGTTTTTGTACTGCTCCCGATTACCTTCTGTGCGAGATGCAACATTTATGCATGCCAGCGCACACCCACATACGAGTATTTGTTGAGCTGTTGCCGGAGGAAAGCTCACATGCGAAGTTTGAGCTGCTGAACCTGTTTCTCTTCCCCATGTTATTTATTTTTCGGCAAGAGAATCAAATCATCACTTTCTCGAGGCACGATCCAAGCTCGACCTGACGGCAGCCTTGCGGTTCAGTCAAGCGGCAATGCGTTTTTCATTTCAAGGTAGACAAAGAGATTTTATGCTCCAGAACCCAACCGTGCCACTCGAGCGTTGAATGTTTTTCGCAACCTTTACCCGTGAACCGAACCGAACGGGTTCCATAACGATTTCGTACGAGAAACCCCCCCTGACTGGGGGGGGGAGGTGGCTGTTTACATTGCACCCTTGCTCTGCTCCCCTTGGCTGACAAACAGAAGGCCAGTTGAGTGACCTCCGGGCGCCTTGGCGGAAGCCATTGCTTTTTATTTCCTCGAGACGGTCGAGATCGAACACGCTGCGAAGTCGTTTGCGAAGGCGCCGACCGGGAAGGGGGTGTTTTGCTGGTCATCATTGCCGTTTTCCCATTCAATCGATCTCCGGTACTCGATGGGGAAACCCCTAAGGGACACATTCAAATGCAGACGGGGAGAGGGGAGAGTTTATCGCAACGGTGCACGGGCGTGTGCAACGGTCTCTTGCTTTTATGTCAGTCTCATTCAATTTTCACCTGTCTCCGGTACCGGGGGTGGGGAGGTAAAGCATCGCCAGCTAGGATGGAAGACCACTTGGATCTCGATGAATGGCAACTGTCTTCGGGGATATATTTATCCTCGACCGATTCCCGACCGCTCAACAGATCCGTCGGAAAAAGTCGTTATCTAGTTTGCCGCTTTTGGACCGGTTCGGCTGGATGCGAATCGAGGCAGAAAGGTTGCACGCTGTCAATTATCATTTTAATAGATTTTATGTGACGTTCTAGCGGGTAGGTTCCATCTACAGGCGATCCCGGTCCCGCCCGGAAGCGTTGCCCCGTACCGTTGCGGTCACAGACACACGCACGCATGCCGTCGACCCAAGGAAAAGCTTTTATTTACACTACACACGCAGGAGATGTCTGCCTGGCAGCTCAGAGAGCATGCGAAATGTCAAGGAAGAATGTTACGGTATTTGATCGTTTAAATTCAGCGCACGTCATTCGACAGAATTTCAAACACAAAACTGAACCGTTCGATCGTTTGAAGTATCGGGCGCATAAATTTCAATCTAATGTGATACCGGTTGGAAGTATGTGCGGGAGCAATGTAATTTGGAGGCAAAATTTACCATTGCATGATGGGCACGAGTTTAATAAGAAATGCATGGAAATTGACGCAGCATGCGAGCTTTTGTAGCAGCTACTTCACACATTTGCCTGCCCTCACATGCGATAGCTTTGTACGAAAAGTAATAAATGTTACAGCCTCATTAGCGAATTACTTCAGGCTATTTTCCATCACTCACTAACGAAGGATGAACCCGTTCCGAGGATAATACAGATTATGCTGCAAACTTTGCGTCGTGCATCGGTTTTACTCCACTTCTATCGCGAAACGACGATTCGTCGTCGGGGTGCTGCGAGGAGCAAGTTTTATTTGCGTAGAGAAACTTCGTGCGCTCGTTTTCTTTCATCACCGAAAGCAAATTTACGGCGGATCATGGTTCATATCGTAATTTAAGTTTTTCATCGGTTTAAATAAATGTATAAATAGAGTTTTCTTCGTAGCTGTTTGAATAAAGAGGTATAAATATGTATATCAGGATCAAGTCAAACAGGCTAATGTTCGATGCGTTTAGGTACAATCACATGCTTCAATCACAACTTAAAGTCTGCAGCTTAATAATTCTTTAAAAATTGATACATATAAATAAAACTAGGAAAAGGATTACAGTAACATATTCATGATTCCGGAAACACTCATCACATCATACCTCAAACGATTTTGTTATTACGGCTCAGCTTCATTATGATTGCGCTAAACCGAAACCAAAACTCGCCTAATCTCTGTCTCCCGCCTGCAAGGTATGCAATGCATTTTACACAGCCTGTGCGAAAACACACAGGATGCTAAAATTTAAACCCTACCAACGCGTTTGAGATTTGCCACGCAACAATGGTTCGTGTCGTTCGACGACCAGCCGCCTCTCTCTCTCTCTCTCTCTCTCTCTTTCTCGATATGAAAAGCTCAATTTGGGTAGATAAACACTGGGCCCGGCGGCGGTTTGGTTTATGCGCTTGAACGGCGTTGCGTTCTGGGCTGCGTGTGTTTTTGCAGCATACATGCGCTTCCCCCCCCCCCCCACTGCGCGCCAAAAATCCTTCGAAACAATGGACACTTCATTTACACAGGCCTGGTATTGATTTTTAATTTGCACTGCTCGCTGGACACACATCCGAGCCTGCAGCTGCCACCGTTCTCATCATGTTGAGCGGGCCTGGCGGGTCGACGGGAAGGACAACCATTGCACAATGCAACGAAGGATGCAAGCGCGAGAGTCTCCCGCTTTCCTCCCCCCCTGTTCAGCGCCTTTGTCTGTTGCTGGCTGCTGGGTGAATTCATAGGCAACTTCCGGCCGAACCCTTTCGAATTTGGCTACATCAGAGTAGCAAAAGGGGAATGCATGGAGAGGGGGGGGGGGGGCATGTGATGGCACTTCCGACGCACACATGTGCTGTGTGTCCCGTGCCCATGTTTTGCTGCACTGCCTGTGAACCATTCAGCCTAATGGATCCGTCTGCAGAAGCGAAAACATGGTCGAGCCCAGTGCGGAACGGTGCTCTAGAGAGGGGGAGATCTGGGTTGAGCAGAAAGCGGGAAAGGAACATTATAAATTCCAGCCCATCCGTCCATGTGTAGATTTGCTCGGCCTTTCTCAGGTCTTGCTTACGGAGAACGGGGTTTAATGAAAATGTGCATTTTTCTCTCCGCACATTGATCGATGGGAGTCGGGCGATGCAAAAGCGGCAGATGAAATGTGCTGCAAGGACCTGCAGACTACAACGTGCACACGCATCGGCCAGTGTCAGTGTGGTTGTGCATAGACAGCAGGGAACGTGTCCCTGTATTACGACCGAGGCTGATGGATGTTTAAACCCTCGGCGCTCCGTGAAAGTGAAAGTCGGAAGACGACTGAGTGTTGGCGAAGACTCCTCTCTATCTACAAGGTTGTCTGTTGCTGTCAGAACGGTACACGAACGGTTTCCGTCTGCAAGGCTATGCTGCTGAACTAGCATCTTAGTCGGCTCTAGTCCGGTAGCAAGGGGCGAGACTGATACATGATTTGCATTTGAGCGATATTAATTATTTTGTCATCCAACGCCACTGATGCGATTCAGGGGCACCAATTGCTACCTCTGCAACAGAAGACCCACACATAAGTTTCCTACCACGCTCTGCAGATGGCGCAAACCCATAAGCACTCCCACACACACACACACTCCCTCTTATTCTGTTCGTTCCGGCACTGAAATCCAACATCGGGGCGACCCCCGATGGGGTTTGATCGCTCACAAATAATCGTCAATTATTTACAAATTAATCACAATGACAACAATTATTCATTCGCGTGGTCAGACCACGGCACGGACGGCTGAAGCCGAAAGAAGTCCCCAAGCGTTCGCCCTTCCCCATCACCCATCAGGCCCACTAGCTTGGTGGCCGTTGGTTTGGGTGTCGTTTTGCAAACCGTTCAAACCGTCCGGACCGTTGTTTAATCATAACTTTCGATCAGCGCTCGCGCTCGTAAGCAATTGTGTGCAATATCAGCGCACGGCTGCCGAAGCGCGGGTATAAAAATGAAAACCAGCACGCATATGAAAAATTAACGCGAATCGAGCAGTGGAAGAGCAGTGGAAAGGAAAGCAACCACTTTTTGGAAGTTTTGGAAGCACCCTCGACACGGGCCGCTTGCCACCGGGGGATGGGCGAGCTCGCCGGACGCCGGCCTGGATCGTTGTCGAAAAACTGTCGCATTAAACATGATGACGAGTTAGTTTTTGCACCAAACCGGGTTCGGCCGCTTTGTTTGACCAATAGGTGCACCGTCCGGGTTTGATGCGACATGTTTTGAGGTGGGAAAACCGATTTTTGTTTGTTTGCCCTTTTTTCCTGGTGCGCAGCCAGCTTGCTGACCCCTTTATGCTTACGCGCCCGAGGGCAGCAGGTGTTGAGCGATCGAAGATAACATTTAAAAGGTCCTGTGGGAACAGGTTGATTGAGATGGGGGGGTTTGGTTGGTAGCGAATGGTGCGTTGTTATTACAATGTTTCTAGAACACGTAAGACATAAGTTTTCATTTGTGTAAGACATTTGTGCTGTAAGATTAAACGGGATTTCTTTTCCCATGACGCCTGATGTGTTCGTTGTTAGATCTACTAATGCAATAAAATTTTGTATTTTCAGCACTAAATAAGTTTCCTTATATACTAAGTTTTTGGATGTTATAAATCAAGCAATACAGTTAATACCCTGCATTTGGTTTATCTCAGACCAAGGGTTCTGAATTTTAACAACATACTTTTTAGCTGCTGAATGGCTTCTAACAATACTCAGAAGCTTGAATGATTCATATGTTAGGAAGCCATTGATGCGTAATAGAACACTTCGTTCTATATTGGTGATTATTGTTCATCCATTATTACTAATTTCTTGTTGCCTATGTAGCTACATGTTTCTTACAATCCACAGTCTGTGTAAGTATGAGGTAATCACAGGCAAAATCAAGATAGTAAACTAAGTTCGTCTGACCAACTGATAAAATGATAACAGAGCATGTATATACATTAATGCACATTTTCGTCGTTCAAGTACACAATTCCTTGGAAAAGAAACTGCTATCACACAAGCAGTCTGCAGCATTGATCTTCCAATGCAACCCTTTTCCAATACATAAAGTGAACAATGCAAGAGCAGCTCTCAACTCTACCAACGCTGCTACATGGATCCATACCAACCCTTCTTTTAGCATTAACCTCTTCTTTGTGTTCATTGTTGTCAATGAATGCGCATTTTCAATCACAAAATAACTGATGCGAAAAGTGTAACTCCTCCCCTGGCAGCACTACACACACACACACACAAACACAGGCTTGTATTAGAATTCCTCCCTGTTCGATTAGATATTTATCACTTCATAAAGTCTATCCACAAATAGCCCTACCATCAACTAGCAGCTAATTTCGCATCGCAAACCCATCCATCAACCGTTCCTCGCCCCATTACGATTGAAGAACTGCGAAAGGATTGCTGCTGCTTATGTGTGTATATGTCGAGTTGAGGTTTTCCTTCGTTTTTGTTTTGTTGCTGGCCCGCCACCATGCTCTTTCGATCTGTCCCGAGTCCAGTCCCATTTCTAATTCCTTCTTTTCCCTCCTTTGCTGAACGGTTTTCGCCGTCCCCGTCCTTAGCCAAAACCACCTGTACCGGACGTGAATTCCCCGGAGAAATTCAACTGATTCGCTGTGAAATGTTTCCGCTGGCAGAAACGTTTCAATTCCTCTGAGTGATAAATTTACATCAATGATGGATACGGCTCGGGCTCGCCATGTCAGCTCACGGGTTTTGTTTGGTCCCGACAAGCCCGGGCCAAAGAAGCGTGAGCCTGTCTTGCCGAACTGTAAGGCTTGGTGGACAGAGTGCCTGCTCCTACACAGGCCTTCGGACACATTCACGATCCACGGCGGTGACATTTATTGGATTGTTCCAATCGGAGACCGATTTTGCGATGCCGAACATCTCGGATTGTGGTTCCACTTTACCCCTTTTTTTAACCACCGGCCATCACAAAATTATGTGAGCCGAAGCGGATAGCCAAACCAACAAAAAAAAAAGGCAAACGACGTGCAGTGAATGTGGAATTTCGCGCATTTCCTTCCCGACGCAAACTGAGTGGGGATGAAGTATGTACGGCGAGAGATGACCAAACGGAAGTACTATGCGTAAAGGCGAAAGTGATGCTCTGAAGGAGTGTCCGGACCCAAGACTACAACACTGTCCCGAGAGTTTCCACTTCAGTTCCTTGCTGTAGCTGGTTGATGTGATTTCCGCTAGCTTCCTTTTTTTCAATTTTTATTTTAGAAGTTGTCTGCCTTTCCTATTCGTTCTTTTTATTGGGTATTGAAACAGAAGGCAGAAGTATTGTCCCCAAACGATGCAACACACCAGCAGGGCAGGTTGATGTGCTCGGACCGGTAGTGCCCGGTTAATGGCGAACGATAAAATCGCATCTTCCTTCTTCCCGAGGGGTAACCCTCGGGGGAAGGAAAACCAGCAGACCGGTTCTTTGTTCTAAATGCCGCGGCTGTACTGTGGATGGTACCGGCGAAAAAGTTTTCCTCTTTAAGACTGCACTTTTACTTCCATTCGCGCGTTCCCAAAATGGCTCAGTTTTTGTGCTTTGGTTTGTTGGAAGCGAATTGCTTGTTAAAAAAAAGAAAAAAAAGGAAACACTTTAAACGGAACGCTCCAGTTGGTAAAGAAAGAAGGAAACAAGCAACCATGTGGCCCCATAAGCACCTTGGCTTAAGGTTTTCCACCACTAAGCAGTTGCTCCGACGGTGCAAAATCTGCAGCCAATAAAACACGTCTGCAAGCAAACCCCGTCGGTACATGTGTGTGTGTGTCCATGTTTCAGACGCTATGCTCAGCAACTGCATCTACTGCTGATGCTACTGCTGCTGTTGCTGCTGCTTTATGACACACGCGGCTTACGAGGAAGTTATGAGCTGTCCCGTGAAGCAGCGGAAAAATCCTCACCTGGCAGGGATACGTGCACAGGTCATTGGCTTCCTATCTTCATTTGTGACCTGCTTGGCTGTGGAGTTCGCGAAATTTCAGCTCCCGTGGCTCCACCTCAGTTTATGACCATGTGAACTGTTTTGTCCAATTTTTTTTGGTCGGTCGGTACAATTTCTGCAGCGGCTCCGATCGTTCACGCCGTGCCGCTAATCCGGATGGCTTCGGAGGAACCCGGCCCGGCTACCCGAAAAGTCCCATAAAAAGTGACATTCCCGAACGCGACAAAATCGTATTAATAACATTCATAAAACATATTTCACTAGCGTTCTCTTCAAAGCGCGGTCTCGTCGTTGGGGCAAAGATTTGCGCAACTTTTATCGCTCCGTCCGTCGTTTCACGTCCGCTGGACGAAGACAACCTCTCGACTCGACTGACCCGCGAAAGTTTCTTGGAAGCGAGTATCGGTGCAATTGCAGTGCTGGTGGGGCTGCTGGTTGCAATGTTGCGAACGAAGATTGAAGAAATATTCATACCTTTTCCGCTGGTACGTCCTTGCCATTTAATGCAAAAGGTCTCCCGTGGTTCTTGAGGGGCACAGAAATGATAAAACAGAAGAAGAAAAACACCCATACACCGGTGACAGTGAGCCACTGGGTGTTTAAGTAGCAGCAGCAGCGGCAGCAGAAATAGCAGAGACAGCAGAGTTTATGATGGCCAAACTTCTCGAGGGCGTCCTAGGGGGGCGACAAACACTTCATCGGTCGTTTATGAAGATGAACTTCTTTTACGATTAAATCGTTATTATTATCATTATTAGACGGCGAAAGTTGATCCTATCCGTTCGGCGGCACTGGTCGGAGCCATCACACTTAGGCGGCAGCAACAGCGCAGCGTGACTCGCGAAAAGAAAGACGGATTTCCACTTACAGATTCGCATGAAAGATTGATGCAATAAGCTGACAAATTCATTTCACGATACATTAAAAGTCAAACAGAGGATAAGAAACTTTTCATAACTAAATGTTTTTCTTTTCTTTAACGTCTAAAATTGTTTGCCGATTTGAAATTCATTTAAATGTATGCTACGTATCCAAGGGAAAAAAACCCTTCCAAACAACGTTCAAAATTGCGCTCCAGCACATCAAAAAGCGAAAACGGGAGTAAATATAACATTTTTACGTTACAACAGAAACCATCATCATATGCCCGATAAATTATCCACTTTCAACGCTTTACGTGAAGCGATTTTGTCGCGGCAACAAACAATCACATTACCCGCTCCATTTCCTCACTTCCACTGTGTTGTTCTTTTCGGAACAATATATTTTTTGATGCTTATCATATCGCACACTGTCCGGGTATCTCAGGAAGAGTCGACCGTAATTGCATTGTCTGGACCAACCGAACCATGGGCAAATTAATGAGCAACCAGTACTACACTCTTCTGCACTGAACGCATTGGCGAAGCAGTGCAGCGAGAGAAGCAGGAAAACAAAAGTGCAATATTAACACTATTACTACCTCCCGGTGTCCGAAAATTCGGCATCCCGTTGCACCACAAAGGCGACGAAATGCGCGATGCTGTTTGCCGACACACGTGCTCACAAAAAAAGGTCACTCATATAGAACAGAGCATGAACATATGTATCGAAACACATGCTGCAGGCCAGTGTTTCGTGACCAGGGCAAACGGCAGGAAACGGTTTCGTGAGTGCAACGGTGTAGAAACAATAGAGACAATAACGAAGGGGGAAAGGTTTTGCTCCAACTGCATCATGCTTTTTAATGAAAATGTCCTGCATTTTTCGGTCGTAATAGGTTGCTGACAGAGAGACACAGACACACATATACTGTGAGCTGAATCATTTACCGAATTTCTGTTCAATTTTGGCGTCCGTTTCTGCTCAACTGGATTGGTGCAATGTTCGTTAAATTTTACGACAAAGTAAAAGTGGAAAACCTGCCGAGCTGTAGGAGGTGTAGGTAATGGTGCTTTTCGGTCTTCCCTTTTTATTCCTGTCCACTCATTCCATGCATCAGTTCCTTTATGTCCTGTTTGTATGGCTGCTGCTGCTGCTGCTGCTACTCCACGTCCACGATTGCCCGCAACTCTCCGCACAGTCTTTCATTCAATTTTTATACGATTTTAATCCCCACACAGTCCCCCGTGGACGCAATCCCCACACCGGTGTTTGGGATTGTTGCACTGGCCATAACTCTTATCTTTATTGCCATTTGCGTAATTAGCAGCACACGTCGATGGTGATGCTGCTGCTAGGGTCGTGCGGTCTGTACTTCAGGTTTCTTTTTTTGTGGTTCTTCTCTTCTCCTGTCGCTCTGTTATGCTGGACGGTAGTAAATTTTTGCCAATAAACCTATCCAAAATAGATCCGCTACAGGGCAGAGGTGCAGTGCAGGACGGTGGTTGGGAAATATTTTCTATTAATTACCTCCGGATTCAACTGATCCCGGGGAGGGATTAAAGGTAGCCGTAACTTCTTGGCGAAGGAATTACCAAAAGGAAGGAAGAAATGTAACGCAATGAGTAAGAATAAGGAGTGGAGCATATGGTTTAGTTTTTTTTTGTTAACAAAATTGAAACAGTTTTGGATATTGTTCGTAAAGTTTTTAAATAGAGTGTTCAAGTACTCGCATTACACAACGGATAGCTACAGAAATTAAAGTATCTCTACCATGGACATTTTTTTTTAATTTCCCTAATTTCTCCTGACACTTGATGTGCGAGATGGTAATGGCTTCGATTTTCCTTTCCCTCTCCACTAACGCACATGCCCGCCTAATTGTCACTCCTCTGCCCGGAACAGGTTTATTGCCAGCCGAAGCTTGTCGCGAACAATTAAGATAGAACCGCCACGGCATAGGCACGAATTAAAATCAACTAATTAAATGTGCTAACTGCCCAGGCTCAACATCAGTGCCCACCCTACCCTACCAGGCCTGTGTCGGGAATGACGACTGCTTGAATCGGCTATTCTCTTCCGCTAGGATTGCTGCTGATCCATCCGGAATTAACACCGTAAGCAAATGTAATTATCGCAAATAGCATCCGATTGCCGGGCGCTGTCTAATTCCTCTGTGCTTTATGGCCGTAATCGTAGCCAATCGGAAGAAAGTGCCACCTTACCGTCTTACCTTACCTTTTTCCGGGTGGCAGTAGAAAGGGGATGTGAAGAAGAATGTTTTGTTGGAGGAGGGAGAAAACTGGTACTGGAATTAGCTAACACCTCGATTAGAACTGTACAAGATACACATTACTCGAGCGGCCTACAATAATTACACACTTTTCCCGCGTGCAGTCACTCGAGCTAATTATGATAATTTTCATCCCCACTGCTGCTGCTTCCCTGTGACTGCTTCCCCCTACCCCCCTACCGGTAGCCAGGAAGCATCCTGAAATCGATGTGGATGCCCCACTTCTCCTGCCTTCTTTTTCCCCTTTTATTGCCAATCAATGCCCGTGACAAGTGGGGCACTTGTCGAGATCTTGATAGCCATTAGCTGACACTTGGCAGGAGTTTCGTTTTGCTGCGGGCAAACGTTTTAAGGATTTTTTTTATGTGTGTATGTCTATTGTGTTGAATACAGACGTGTCAAGATGACACGATGGATTGATTGTAATTGTGGATAGAGAGGCACACGCCTAGGTGATGCGTTTGGGAAGTTTAATAGTGTTACGAGGAATGGTTATCGCTTATCGAAGCTCATTAAAACGGAAGACCTGTTCGAATGTGGCGCATAGGCTTATCGGTCATCTTTGAATCCAACTGCTTATAAAGATACTATTTTGCCAGTCATTGGAAGTGCGTAGTATCGAAACGTTCGTAACACATTATGTGTCAAACCAAGGAGCGCCGATGGTGTAAATGTATTCATACAACAGATTGCTTGTACTATTAAACATCAGATGATATAATCAATTTTAACGATATGTTCGCTAAATAGTACTGAACAAAACAAATAATTACAAAAGTAATATTAAATAATGTTATGTTGAAAAAACATTAATGCAAGAAATAATTCAATTACAATTGGCCAATTATAAAGATATCAAACATGTAAAACATAAAAAGTTCTTTGTGTGCTTTTGTCTTAATTCAGGCTTATCAATGTATATCATAGTTAATGAACCTTATACATCATTCATTACAATTGAAGTTACATTCGTGTTAATCCCGAAGAGTAAAAATCACAAAAACCAAATTCTTCCATCACCAGCACTAAGTCATTGTTAAAACTATGTAAATTCCATCCAACATTTCAAAACAACCAAACTGCAAACATCATCTCCAACTATTGTACAGTTTGAGATAGTTTCAGATCGACAAGAACAAAAAAAACCAACCGCATCCGAAAGACACTCGTGAAAATGCCAAACTCCTGCCTGCAACCGTTTGAAGCGCATCAGAATTTCAAATTGTACATGTTTTATCTCATAAAGCACCGTGTATTAACAGCCAAGAGTTTCATGCCAGGCCAATGGCAAAACCTTGAGCGAAAGCTTGCGCTTCCGCTTCCCGGCACAAGGCATCGGAATGTATAACTTTGAATGCTGCCCCGTTGCTCGTGCAAAACTTTCCCAAACACAGCCACAAGCCATTTCCTTGATCACTTTTCCATCGCACTTTTTCAGCACGAGACGAATCTGTATAATGTACAACCGGGGTTCTTCTTGTCGAGTTGCTACGAGGATGCACATTTACGCCCGAGACATTTGTTCGGGCTGTGTCGGTCGGTGGGAGCTGGGAAACATTTTTTAAAAAGTTGATAAATTTCCCTTTCCGGTGCAATCTTTGCAAAGCGCTGTGCTTTCTTTGTGTATGGTACAACCACCCTTCCACCGAGGCAAAGGCGGCAAGAGTAAGGATCGCAACTGACGGATGGCAAAGAAAATTGACCTTTTCTAGGAAGGAAGATGAAGACAGACCAGAAATGACCAAACTAAAGGATTTTGACACGTTCTTCGTTGGTTCTACTGACGACGGCTTCCGTGCGTCAATCTACCCGGGCGGTCGGAAACTAAATTAGCTACCCATTTTCACCCAGCATCACATCCCTCCTCCTCCTACCAGCGCTAGAGAGCAAACGAGAAACCATGAAGCAGCACATCACCTTGCGCTGCTAGCAGTCGCGCAGTTTTAGTACGGAATTCCGTGCGCTCGTTAGCAGCGTTGATTGTTTGCGTATTGCGCGCTACATGACAGGTATGCAGTGCACGCGACGCCAGGAGCCACGCTGTACTGTGTAATAAAAAAAGAGATACTAACGATGCACGGCACGATACTGCACACTGTCGCGTCATTCATCACCTGTCTTAGATCGGCACAGTAAACCGCGGTGGTGCATCTGCAACAGAAGCGCCGAATGTGCTTAGCAGAATGACATAAAACTAGCTGATTGGATCGTTCCTGTCTTTGCACGATGTGTGAAGGAGAGGGAGAAGGCACGCATCTTATTTGGTAGCTTCTATGCAAACTGAAACCATTATTAGACCATATAGGTAAAAACGGGGTGATTTTAGGGAATTCTATTTGACAGATGCATCACTAAAAAGAGAAGTTTGTTTATATATTTGACAATTTTTAGTCATGTTGTTGTCATCACGTTCTCCTTCTTGCTAATGCCTTAAAAAATAACCTAAAAAACCTAAAAACCTAAAAAAAAATGCCTAACAAAAAGTAGCAAAATTACAAAAAAAAAAAAAATAAAACCTCTAATTTCCCTTTCCTTCAGCTACATCTGCTAATCCAAGCTGCAAACCTTTTTGCAGCTTCTTCTCCCAGCAAAACCCGACAGCAGCGTGGAGTGGCGATCAAAAATCACTGTTACTTAACCGTTACACCACTTCTAAATAACCGTAAAATTTATTAACAACATTTTTAATTAGAATATCTTTCCCACCACTCCGGCCCCGCCAGCACACACCTTGTGCGGCTGTGAAAAGACTCGGCTTTGGTCCCAAATAATTCCCAACGACCAAACGTTGCTAAATGTACAAGTCTAAGCGTCCACCAAGCTTAGACTTAAAAAGGGACGAACCGGGTACTCCGCTTACTGCTGGCGCAAACTGGATGCTAGTTTAGTGCACTTATTTAATTAATCCTTAATTAATTTTATTGCCCTTTCTCCGTTCGGTGTGCTTCTCCCGCATGACCGCATGTCGTTCCCGGGGTACTGTTCGTGCGTCCATCTTGATTTTGATGTTGTAGATTTTTTTTTCGTAGGTATTGTACATTTTCGGGCTGTTGCTTAGATTAACCCTGCCGACCCCACTGCAGTTCGTCGTCCTTTTGCAGAGCGAACATGATGGGATAGGTCCATTTTTATGTTTGGGAATTTTTGTTTTAAACATTCATAGCAAAACATGGTTTTTGAGTCTATAGTTTATGCATCCAAGCAGTTTAGAAATGTGTGGAAACAGTTATAGAACTATTTTTTTTAAGATGAGTAAAAAACATGGACACATAACTGATGTAATTTCTAAGACAGGTAGATTCGTTACGATTCGTCCCCTTATTAGTGATACTAGTTCTTACAAGGCTGGATGATTGATAAGCTCCTAATTTGTTTTCTGTACCAAAAAAAATCATACAAACAGGCACAAAAAGGACCCAGGACCACTGGTACAAGAACGAAAGAGGATTAGTTAAATTACTTTATATTGTTCCAATAGCCAACCATTGCACCATACAACACACACACAAAAGAGAATACAAAAAAACATCTCTACAAAAACCTGAAGTCTGAAGCGGCGCCACAAACACCTTTTTGCGTAAACTTACGCGAATATTAATAACGTACAATTTATGAATGAAACTTTACGACCATCGTCACACACACAGAGGATGAAAAAACGAGACCAGAAAAAAGTGAACGGGGGAAAAAACGCCAAGCCAAGCGGAACGCACACAGAACAGTTTGGAAAAGTTGGTGTAAAGGTGCAGAATTAACTCCGTCATAAGTTTAGATTTCGCGTGCGCTCCTTGTCCCGTGCTGCCTGCCCGTGGCTGTACTTTCTTTCCCCCCCCTTCTTGCTCCCTGGTGGGTGATTAGTTCACAAGGTGGTCGCTTGCATTCGGTAAGTTCATTTGCTGTTGCTGCTACATACCGCTATCGTTGTTGCCTGTCCCCTTCCTGTTAGTCGCGGCTGGAAGCGGAAAATGAGAAAAGATGATTGTTACGGTAACGCCGTCTTGCACGGAGGCAATCTTAAAGTTTTAATAAAGTAACGTAAGAACAACACCAAAAAAAAATATACAGAACACCTCGACCGGGATGAAGTATCAACCGTCTCCCGCCCTCCCGGGTCCCTGCGCTGCACATGCAGTGTAAACATTGCCAAACACGAAGTGGGGAAAGTGTTTAGTGAAACGATCATAAAAATGTTCGTGTTCTTTGAGGTGTATCAGTGTTTTCACACCTCTTCGCGCAAACCTTACGTGAAGCGGCACGCGCGGTACTAAAAGACGACCGCCCACTGTTGGTGTGGGTGGTTAGGCGGTGGCGTGCCTAGTGAGGTTAATTAAATTATGAGTCCGAATGCGCCACACAAAGCGATACAGAGATTAGCAATATCTGTTGTGATTTAGGTTCGAGGGTCACTAGAGCGGCCCAGAAGCGATAGCACCAAATAGGGGGAAGAATTATGAGGCTGTATTCAAAGTTTGGCTGTTTGTTTAAGTTGCAAGTGTAGGCAATTGTTGATTTAAAAGTCTCACTTATATGCGACTACAGCCGTTCGGTGGACAGATTAATAATCAAACTTCAGTTTCTCCTGGATAGCCGAAAGCGTTGCAGATGTGGTTTTTTTATTCGCTTCTTTCGCATAACACTTGATCCCGTGACACCTAACGCCAGCGGGTTGTGAACTTTTTAACCAGATGCGACGCCCTCCCCCAAAAGAACGACCAAAGACAGAGCACGATCAAACGAAGCCGGCTGGAAACCCGGTACAGACTGTTTAAATTGCGCCCGGAAGGTAGACACATGATTTACCATCGCTACAACCCCATTGCGCTTCACTCGGGTGCGCACGGGTCAACCCTCGATGTCCTTTTCCTCCATCACGGGGCGGGACGAGCAAAACGTGATCTAATCTAGCAAATTGCATACTCCAGCAATGCACCGCAGTCGTTGGTTGGCAGCTGGAACCCTCCAGAGACGGGAAGCGAGACACACACAGCGAAAAACAATCGCGCATCAATTGTCGCCCGATGGTTTTTGGGGGGTTTCGCCGTTGTAGCGCGGAAGGCGCGAATCAGAAGGTCGACGGTGTGTATGTGTGTTATGCAAAATCGTGCATTCGCTCCGGGTGACAGAAACCTCGTACCGCAGCAGTACAACTAGATACGGTTTAAAAAAACGTTCTCACACCGAGAGAAAGGTCCTTGTTTCGTGGCATGTTTTCGCATGAAATCGTCGCCGCAATAATTTTCCGATAGGATTGACCATTAGAGAAGCGAGCGGGTGCTGGGTTGGGATCTAGAGGATGGTTTTCAGGCCAGCCCGAGGACCCCGTAAACACACACACACACACAGTTTGCACAGCGTTTTCATGACTAACGATTATTGCACCCGGTCTCGGTGGTGACCGTTGGACTTGAGAGAGGAAAAAAAATGAAAAGGAAATTCCCACCCAAAAAACGGACACATATGCTTGAGCACACGAAAATGGGCGATAACGTCCCCGGGAATGGTTAACGAGCTCGGGTGCTCGGGTGGTGGTGTAGAATTTTGTAGTTTGCACTTGTTTATTTATTACGAATCACTCTCCTGTGGGCAGAATTTAGCTGCACACCGGGTGCCCACTTCGGGTGCGGCACTATGGTATGGTTTTAGAGCGGATTGGAGAGTGCCTTTTTTTGGTTGCAAAAAGTAAAGATGATTATCCGGCCCTGGGTGTGTTTGTGTTAGTTTTTACGGTGTGCCTTATCACAAATAATAGCTTAAAATCTGAAAATCAAAGGGTTTATAGTTATTGCTGTGCGGCTGTTACACTTTCCTTCACCAATATGTAGGAAAATTGACACGATTTTCTTTTATTGTGCCATTGGAGGGTTTAGTACCTTTATTTGGTTCCAACGAAATAGCGATGAGTTTGAAAAATAGTAGGGAATTTATATAACTATGCAACATTCGTGTTACAATAAATTTGAATTCAAAAACTAAAAGATAAGTACAACGCTTTCTAAAGGGTTTTTGACTGTATAGCCAAAATTTTGGAATGGGTCTTACGATATCTCACCTGGTATCGAAAATGTGTTGAATAAGATCCATTTATAATTAAATATATTCGAATGTGTCCCATCGTTTGCAGACTTTGGGATCCTTTCCGTTTTAAGTTGGTATGCTGAAATTTAAGCCTGTCAGCTGTATGGCTGCTTCCTTGTATAGCAGTTTTGGAGCAACTATCTAAGTGAGTATAATATACGAGTGGGCTTATCCCAAGGTGTATGAATTTAGAAGGCTGATTTTTATCACTTCTGCTTCTGAATAAAGATTTTAAGAGTGTTTTGTGTATTCGTCAAGTCTCCAGAAAGCTTGTTTGAACAAAAGTTTTCACCCATCCGGTCAAAATAGTGATATTCAAATTTAGTTATAAAAAACATGCTATAAGAACACCTGGACTACATACACTTTGATTCTGGATTCCATCACAAGATCTCTTTAATGCACCGTGGGATAAATGTAAACACCACCTTTTTGATATTTTTCGACCAGGTACTCGAATCAAATTCTAGCTTTGAGGCTAGAATAATCTAGACAGAAAATTACAGGCTAGTTTTGTGTGTGGTTTTGAATGGATTGTTTACATGATTTCAGCCTCCAACTGTTAAACTCCATACAAAAAAACTGACTAGAATCGTGAAGGGCCGCTTTGTCTGATTATTTTCGAACCAAATGATCAAAAAAAAATGGAAAACAGTCGTTAAATCGTGGAACGAAATCAAAAACTTTGAGAAACAGTATAAAACATTGCAGATGTTTCAAAAAACTTTGGCTACCCCTTAATAAATAACAATATGATATTTAATCATTTGATTGCAACTAGTTCATTGCTACGACTAGAACATATGTTCAAGCAAGAACGCTGTTGAACCTCGGAGCTTACAAAACACTGACTTTCGCTAGAGTAAGTATATCACATCTGGCTGCCAGCAATGATTTAATGGCTTCGCCCAAGACACCTACACTCAAAGTCACCAAACAACAAACGGCGCTGATCCAACACGGAAAGACGGCGTGTTGTGGTGTTGTTAGTGATTTACTGGCTCGACCCCAAACCCGTATCATCTGCACTTTTGCAGCCTGCACTTCCGAGACGCAGCAGGACGTCGGTTGCTGATCTGTCGCATAAGCTTCCGTGTTTACGGTAATCAATTTCCCCCCCAAATGCTCTCCACTAATCGACCACAACTTGGGCAAACTTTCAACGGTGCAACGGCAGACGGTAAAACAGTGTAGCACAAAGCGTCAACGAAAACGACCGGAAACAGACGATCGATCTCGAGAGCCATTTGCAAGACCTGGGATTACGACGATAAATGCCCGTCCGCACACACACACACTCACACACATCATGGACGTACATTATTACTTGCCCTTCGCACAGAATCACATATGGTTTTCGATGCGCTCCATCAATATGGTATGTCCTTTTGGGCAACACCAAACGCCTTGCCTGTCCCTGTTGTTTTGCAGCGGGACAGCAGAAGCCCCACAGCTTACGGGCAGATTCATCCCAACAACGAGGGACTGTCAGGAACATAAACACATTCTCCTCTCCTCTCTTTCTTTCTTCTTCTTCTTCCGATGCAGTACCGTAATTACCATAATTATAATTTAATATTTTCACATTATTTATCGTTATGGTTATGGTGATCATTAGAACTTTGTGCGGGGAACTGTTACTTGGGATACATCTTATGGTCACCACTACACCCCCGGTAAGCCACTGTAAGGGAGGGGGGGGGAAATAAGTTCAAGAAATTCATGTAAGATTTATTCCAACAGCTTACCTTCTCCGGCCAACAACCTTCTCGAAGGAAGAAAAGTCTCTTGCTAGAGAGAAAAATCGTATCGCTTTGTATGGACGGGCAAAGGATACAAGAATCATCCAGAAACACACTAGCTGCAACTGGTTCTCATCCACCTTCTACCACCTCCCCCCGGACCGCCAGCGACCGCCATTGACACGGGACAGAAACGACTACATTTGCAGTAAATATTAATGGTTGGAAAAAGGGACCGATTTTGACCCTAATTAAATTGCACCAAACGCTCTACCGACCCGTGGTCGAAAGGCAGCGCTTTCGCTCGATTGCGCCGGAATCCTACACCTTGTAGTTGCGCACATCTGGTACCACACATACACACAAGAACACAGCCAGAGTGTGTGTGTGTGTGTGTGTGTGGAACAATATCAGCCAAATTTTTCTGCCTCCCCCTTCGGATTAGGACGCGGCGGTTCGCGACCGTGGCAAAAGCCCTTTTTCCAACAAATTTCGTAACGCTTGTTGAACCAATTTGCGCCATGCCATTGACACTCGCCACGCGCACACACACACGTACACCGCAGAAGTGGCACACGTGTCACGAGGCGGACCATTTTCCCGCAAACGGACACACGTATGCAAATTGTCACCTACGCTGCAAAGGCTCTTCTTCTGCGGTGGGACGCTGTGACGCGAAACATTGGACCCCAGCAGTCCGCTAATGCCACGCACTGCTATGCAGCGAATTGGATACAATTGGCGGATGATCACGGATCCCAGTAAATCATAAATAAATTATTAGCTGCTGTCTGCGTCGTCCTGCGGCAGCAAGCCGAGGAGATGACGGTACCCCGAATCGCGGTCTAGCACACGGTCGGAATTTCACACCATAGGACATGAGCGCAGAGTGCGAGTTTTTTCCAGGGCCCAGGGAAATCGTCGTGGTTTCTGGACTGGAGTTTGTTTGTTTCGATCTTTGGCGGGCTTACGGCGAAGATTTATGATACAGCATGCAAATATGTTAAACCTTTCAAATTTTAAAGCATTTTTAAGTCGTAAAATGCACATTAAGCGTAACTATTCGTTTTGTCAGCCTAAAAGCTTGCAAAAATTTATGGTTAATGAAAAAAAAAGATTTTTTTAGTTCAAATAACCCTAGATTTTACCATTTGAATTTGAAAACGTTTATTAACTTTATTGTTGATTGGAAATTGCAATGTTTTCAAAGGTCAGGTCAGATCAAATTTAAAAGAAAATGTAAAGCCATTGTACAGTTTAGCCCAAATAAAATGGTTTCGGAAACTACCTTCGTTTTCCACCCTATTTTTTCCCCTTTCCATGAGAAAGTGCAAACCTTCTTTATAAAAAAAGATAAAAAAAAAAGAAATCTGTAATCCCACGGTCGTTGTAACGCATTTTGTGCCTCAATTGCATGGTTGAGCCCCCCGCTTGTTTTCCCGTTGATTGGGTGACATGCAAATTTTGGCCACAAAAACCACCGAAAATCAACCCAAACCTTTGCGAAGGGAACGGCACCACCACCCTCCGACCGTACCTAATTTGGGTTACCGTTTTTCGGCCCATCCTTAACACACATGCAGGGACAGCCTTTGAACGGACGCGCCCTTTGAGAGGGCGCGCACACACACGCACGTACGCACGCACGCAGGTCGGATCACATATGCCGCGCAAACCGGTGCTGCTTTTCCGGTTCACTCACGCGCAACATGCGTTGATTTTGACATATTAACTACCGGGTGGCTAAGCAGCAGCAGCAGCAGCAGCCATCGTGGGTGGGTAGAAAACAAGGGATGCTTGTGCGAAGATTTTGGGTGGAAATAAATTGCCAAAAAAGTGTGTACCTTCCACGAAACCAACACCAGAGCACCACGCGAGTACGGCGAGGGCGACTATAATTCAATTGCAGCTCACGCATTAAATTGAAGCACATCAGTGGCGACGACGGTGGACAGTTTCTTCCCGGTGTGCTGGTAGGGCCGAAAAGGGGCCATTATTTTGCATGCGACGGAACCAATTCGCGAATTTGGGCCCTTGTCTTCCCGTTGTTTATCCTGTTTACCACATCCATCATCATAAATGTGAAAGACCGGGGGAGAAAAAACAACTATGGGACCGCTGCGAAGGCAATCAAAGGACTTGCATATGTGTGACCGTGCCCCGTGCTGAACGAATCCTTTGTGATTAGTTTGTGCATTCTCCGTGCGACTAGGCCCCGGTTGCGTGTTGGAACACCGGTAAGAAGGGATTTTAAATTCGTTTTTTGCGCTGAAAATACCCCAAAAAAGACAGGGAGGATGTGCGCTCAACGAAGCGTGCCGAAAGAAGGATTTACCCGTCAGAGGACGACAACGCCTAACCGAACAGGTTGCTGCGCCGGGCAGCAGAGTGTGTACACGGACGTTGTGAACCGGAACCGGATGATAAGCATCGCGCACGCTACACACTCGCACTGACTCGTTATCGACGGCTTCGTCCGATGGAGATGCGTTGTCGTCCACCATGCAGGCCCGTGTCGCCCCGAGGGACATGTTCGCGAACGGGCTTTTCTTTTTTGACGCGTCATCATCAAAGCAAACAATAATTAGGTTTATTTTAAAGCTCCCACACACCCCATGACCGGTGTCATAGGAAGAACGGGAAGGGACGTTTGCACCAGGAAGAATTGGCCAGGAACGCGCACCCCTTCGTTTTTCTGACCGATAAAGCAAAGGGTGCGCAGTGTAATTTGATTATGACCCGGGCCGGGGCTCACCGTTACATATGGTGTACCGCGTACGGACCTTGCCGGACGCATTTCGTTAGGGAAAATCCTATACAACAGAAACAAAAAAATAGAACGCAATTTCTATAACAGGCTCACGGTGCTGGGCAAGATTTTTTTTACTTCATTTTTGTACCACTGACAAAGCGTCCAACTTTTTAACATGTTTGACCCTGAAGCGAAGGCGTATCTTATTCATTGCATTCATTCATCCACTCACTGCAACCAAAGGGAAACAAAAACTGATGCTCCAAACCCTTCCGCCTTGTATCACCGTGCACGGTGGAGTTTTGTTAACGTTAGGTAATGGAAATTTTAGAACATTTTGTTTCACTGTTTGTATGGTGTGAGTGTTGCAAAAACCAAACTTCGGAACAACAACAAAAAATCGTCACGGCTCTATGTCACGGATCAGCTTCATCATTGATTCATGGAGCGAAAGAATCCTACTTCAACGGTGGAAACACACCTGCCTGTGGTGCAGCACTGTCGACGCGATAAGCTTTGGTCGAAAGAGGGAATTTGAGCTCAACGGTGGCCACGGGTTTTTGGGATATAAAGTAGAACAGGAGCAAAATTCGTCAACAGCGGCGATTGAGTGTGCTGTAGAGTTGTTTTAATAAATACAAAAAACACACACACACATACACACAAACTCCACAGTTTTCAACGTGCCTGGGAAACGTGCACGGGCCTAAACACAAGCGCCAACCGAAAGCAGTAATCAAACGCAACGAGCTGGAGGTTGAAGTGCCGCAGACGAACCTGGCGCCCGTGTGGAATGTTTCGATAGCATCACAAACCCATCCCGGGATCTACCGAAAAATCGAAATGCAAGTGGAAAAGCAAACACATACACAACGCCGAATCACGACCGACTCCTTGCCCAGGAGATAGGAGATGCAGCAGCAAGGAATGAACCGAAAAAAACACTCTCTCCATCACCATCCACCACCATTCTCTTCAGCTGGATTCAGGATGGGATGCGCCTTCTCGAAAACAACCCTTTCGCATTCCACCCAGTGTTGCCACACCGACAGTGGCCGGCAGGAGGGTCCGGAGTGGGTTGATGGTTTATTCATGCACTCATGCTTATGCTATGGTGGCTGGAGATGAATTTAGAATTCCCGACGTGCGTTTTCCGGTGCTCGCGCGATTCTTCCGTGCCCGCCGGTTTGAAAGGATTCAAAATTGAAGTTGAGTATTGGACCGCAGTGTGTGTGTGTGTGTTTTTTTTTGTTACTAGCTCACTCAAAAGCAAACACAGCCCCCTCTTCCCCCCTTCCCGGTCGGTGCGAAATGAAGATTGCGCACCCGAACTGGTGCCCCGGGACGACGACTGGCCACTGTTGTCACGTAAATGTTAGTGCACAGGAACGCACAGGACAAGAACTGTTGGCATCAACGCACGTGTGCGCTATCGTGACGGACGTATTCCGTTCGGCTTTAGCATCAAGCTACGTTCTGTTTCGTGTGGTTGTATGTGTTTTCCCTCCCTTTCTCCCTTTCGACCTCTTACGCAACCAACTTCAGGATTTTAAGGGTTGGTTTTCATGAGATTCCTGTGGTTGTTTGTTCATTTGTGCCTTAGGCTGCTCGTCATTGCGGGAGTAAATTTTTGTCGAGTACACTGTTCATTGTTTAAGGTGTTACTGAGACGGTATTCAGATAAACATTAAAACAAAACCCCATAAACTAAAGGGCTTAACAGTTAGCTATGATAACACCGGGTTACGAGAGGCCGTCTTTAGATAGAAAACTAGAGCGGGATTAATGAGGTCCTGAACATTAATGTGAAGCAGACCTATAATAGCGAACATATTAAACCTCATCGGCCGGATTTGTGTATGAAGTCTCCTACTCTAAAACTTCTTACATCATTGTGAACTCATTAAACTGTTACCATTATCTTCGAAACATTAAGGTAGAAACCTCGTTGTAGTTGGTTCATCATTATTGTACTTGTGTATAACAAATGACATTTAATTTGTTTAAATGAGGTTTCAAATGTTTAAAGCTCTTGCAATTTCTAAAATTGTTTCAAATAAAAACGTGTTTCTAGTCCTTATCCTCATTCTCAACATTCCGAAAGACAAAATATGACAATGAAAACAAAACTGACATGAAGCATAAAGGAAAACCCCCGATGAACGAGATATTTTGTTTAATTCTTTTAGATGTCTACCGTACTGGTTATAAAGCGATTTTTTTTTTTCATCTTTAGGATTCAGCAAGTTTATACTTTTAATAACAATGGTTTGAATATTATTATTGGATTATATACATAATAAAAATTACAACCACGTTATAGCATGTACGCCAACTAACCGATTTCTTACTATCAAAATCCATCATTACTAATGGCAGACATTTATCATCGATCGATTCAGATCATCGATAGTGGACGCGTCATTTGTCACACAAACCAAAAAAAAAATCCCCTTTTTAACGTTCCCTACAAACGCCAGCCTCTTGTCAAAACATTTCGCACAATATAAGACCGTGCAGAATTATGACATCGTTGTCGTCTATAACAAAACTATAAAAAAAACATGGAACTTGTGATGGGAAGAAGAGCACAAAAAACGTCTTCAACCGAAATAAAACCGTAAACTGAACAGCAAATCGTAACCTCCCGAAAAGAAGAACAACAAAAAAGTGCCGGACACTTGTAATAAAACCGAAGACGAGCAGCAATGTGGACGTTGGGCAGTGATCCCAAACCAAAGGAACCAAGCGCGGGCGGTGGTGATGAAATATTCACCATAAACAATCAAGACAAATGAACAAGATCATCTCCGCTGCGAATGGACGCACTGACGAAAACTATTGCACATTTTCAATCACACTCAAAAGCAACTGACCCCCAACGAGGCGCACACATCGGATCATCGGACCGTCGGTGAGTGAAATGGCTCATTTCCTTGGATGGAAGAAAGGCGACACAACGGTACAGGCCAAACGGGGATTTGCGGAGACGGAGACCAAATCAGTGTCATCAATCAAATCAACCGAAAGGACATTCAACGAGAAAGGTTGCCGTTTGCCGGAACGAGCTGTGGCTGTGCTTTGGTATGAATTATTTATGACACTGGCTTACGAGCCGTTGGCAATGGTTTGGACCAAGCGCTGTTTTGGGCCAGCGACGAGTGTCACTCCCGTGCTGGTGTCTGCATGATGACTGCAAGCGTTCAAGTGTTGCAAGTGTCGCAGTTGTACGTATCAGACCTCAATTGAGCAATTCACTAGCCAAGTAAATTTTATTTACAACCCAAAGAGCCTCTCCTTTACAAATCCACATTTATAATAACCACGGATGGAGTTTCTAATTATTTGTCCAAAACATCCGCTTCGTTGCATTTAAAAGCGCATCAAACCGTCTTCCAAATTCTAAAATTACAACATTTTGATCAAAGACCCACACTTATGATTGTTAGGTTATCTTTCTATCACTATAACAGGTTAATTTATTTGTTTTACAGCTCCATCATTATCAAACTTTACATTTCTATATCACAGCCCCTCGCCGTACCCATACGTGATTGGGTAGGCATACGCGAGGCAGCCATAAATTAGCCCTAATCACCATCGTGTGTCCTAAGCAAACATGCCAAAAGCCAGACGACCCATGGCAACCATAAATAGCAGGATCACGTCAATTGACGCCATCCGCAAGCTGCCCGAAAGCCTAGATGCTCCATCACCGTGTACTCCTCGCGGAAGGCTCAAGGGATCTTGGCTCAAGGCATAATCGACAGAGCCTTGGCTGCAATTGCTCATTCGCGTTCGATACGCTACGCGTCAGAGCGAAAAATCTCCCCTTTTGGGCGTCATGTCATGTGCTACACACTGGAAAATACGCTTTTCCATTTGGTTCCGATTGTCGCCTTTCCTTCCAGATAAAAATTTGCTCCTCACGAGGGGAAAGAAGGGTCGCCACAACATCGCCTGAAGGCGTGTAACGGCTCCCTGGACGAGAGGAAAACACGCAAGGAACAAAAAAAAAAGACATCACCTTCTAATCGTTTATTCACGTTCGCCCAGGCTTGTTGTTCAAAGTGTTTCCATTTTTAACGATTTATGTTCGTTGGAGGCACTCCACCCACCTCCAACCCGTCAAAGAGCAAACATTTGTGCACGCCCGCCCGTAAACCATTTTTATGACGAAGCATCGAAATCGTTTCTCAGCATCCGCGTAACAACCGGAGGCGGCGTGCGGCGGCGGTGACGGCTGTTGAGAAGCAAGAGAGTTCTCCCTACCGGACAGGAGCCAAGGCGACGACATGTTTTTTACATAAAATCGAAATAAATTGATGATAATCGAATGCGCAACGCACTGGCCACATTTTACAAGCGCCAGAAACATGACGGAAAACCTACCACGATTTTTTAAGTTCTTTTGTGGTTCTTTTTATATTTTGGTTTTTTTTTGTTTTCTGACCCGAGGGAGGGTATTATTTGCCGAAACAATTTAAATTTTGTAGGTGCAGTCAACCCACTTTGGCAGTTTGGGTTTATGTGGTATCGGATAAGGGTTGATTTTGACGTTGTCGTATTTTTTAGAATAATAATTCTGTCACACACATTGCCATGTGTCTCGAAAATGGCAAACATACTAACCCAATTGTTGAATAATTTAGCATAATGTAAGCCTAAAATACAACCACAATGTTGTCTGTGAATATCCTACTGGTTAGCTTATTTAATCTATATGCATAAATTTAAGATTTTTTTAAAAAATTAAGCTAGGCTTATGTTAGTAGTAAAAAAATATTTTAAATAAGCTGCTAAGTAGCACTTTGCTATAAAACATAGCAACGAGAACATTTAAAATATTGTTAAATGTTTTAAAATACAACAGTAAAGGCAAAACGTTACATTGCAAATACGAGAACAGGCTACAACTACCGGACGCTTGTTTGCGTACGATGATTGGCTTCATATTTGGTCAGATTATTTGTCCACCTGCCAGGACAGGTCGATTAAAAACCGAACAAATTACTCCTCGATTAAACAACAAGGTCCTGCATGGAAAATGCTGGCATTCGGTTGACTAAAAATCAAGCCCCACTCATCTGTGTGCATATGTGTTTGCCCTACGTAAACCCTGTGCACAATTAGCTTTTCCTTTCGGTTCACGTGGCCACCTGTGTGTGTGTGTGTGTGTGTGTGTGTGTGTGTGTGTGAGTGTTGTGGCTGCGTCATCCTTCCTTTTGCTCAGGCTTACCCGCGCTGCGACAGCATTAATTTCTGTCCATGCTTTATCCGTCGCCGGCCCGGATCGGCAGCAAAATGATTGCAATTTATCCTTCCACCAGCCAAATACACCGCCCATCATGCCCTTCAAGTACCGCTACCGCTCCCCATTTGAGCCAGGAAAATTGGTAAGCGAACACACACACAGAGATATTGCCGCCGTGAGGGACAGTTTTAATAAACATAATCGAAAGTGAAACCGTATGCTTCGCTCCGCTATCCACCGGGCGTAGAGAGGGCCAGCGAAATGGAACTAACCGGAACCGTTACCTCTGACCGCAACAAATGGCTGTACCATGTTCGGCTGTTGGAGAGTCCGGGGCATGTGGAATGCATGTTCTAAAGGACGGCCGTGTTTCCAGCTAGGCAGCCGACCAGCAAGCGGCGATGTGCGAAATACCGGGAAATGAGGACGAGCGCCAATGAACGCAATTTTCTCTATTTCCATTTTTCTTCCCATACCGAGTACCGAGGAAGTACCTACAGGGAAAGAGAGTGTAAGTTGAGAGAGGGGGGTAGGGGGTAGCGAAAACCTGGCAAATGGCCTGTCCGCAGCGAAATTGGGAATATTTATCTGACTACCTTTCTGTGTTCGGCAGCGCTCACGGCCTTACTCCGGCACGGCACACAGTACGACACATTTATCCCGGTCCCGTGTGCTGTCACGGGGCAAGGGGTGGTGACAACCGGAGGCATGAGTTTCTGTCATACATTCCAGTGCGAAGGCAGCAACTATTATGCTCGGCACTATACAACCCGTGCTCCCCCGGAACAACTAATCGCCCGGCACAAGGTGATAGTGACAGCGCCCGTGCCCGTGCTGTGTATTGTAGATTAATAAAATCTTATGAAATAATAATAATTACAATTTTCTCGCTCGGTCGGTCGATTCCCTCACTAACTAGGAAACTAGCCCCTAGCTGACTTTGCCGTTCCCTCTTCTTCCCCGTGTAAAACCACGCTCATGCTCCAACACGTTAATGGCGCGCTGATACCCGTCCGTTTAGCGCAAACGACCTTCTCCTTAGTTTTGGGACGGATTTTTCCCTTCACGGAAAGTATCTAGCGGAGAGGGCACACCCACCCTCTCTACCAGCCAACGGTTACCTAGCACCACAAAGGAAGAGGAGTGTAAACGAAAAGGGGATGGTTATTTAAGCATACAAATACACGCACCTCGCATATGTGACCACCATCTCCCGCAGTCGTCTCCTCCATTCACACAATTAAAATCGAAAGGAACGCGAGCAACGCTGGAATGGCAAAATTGGAACCAACCAAAAAAGCAATTAAAATTATGCTAAATGAGCTCAGCCCCATCATACACCTTCCCACTGCGCCTGACGACTGCTACGAGCGTCCTTTGCTACGGGCGCACGTATGCGGAAGGTGAATTATGAGACTTGCTCGCCACGCCACGGGCATCTTAATTATCATAAAAGCACACACTTAAAAGGGATAAATTCCTTTGAAATATCGTCTGGCCGGGGTGTGCTCCAAGCAGCACACTTTACTGCTGCGTGCGTTTTCTAATATTATGCTCCATGTGTCGTTTCACAACGTGCTACCAAACGCCCGTTGTTTTGCATGCATTTTCATTATCTACCGTGTATCGATGGCTTCCATCGATATATGCAGGCGATCCTTGACACGTCTGTGAGCTTTGTCCTCGTGTCTGCGAGCTGCATGCATCGTTTAATGGTGGTCTCCTTCCAAGTACCAGTTTGCCCCATTTACCCATCGCAAAAATAAGCTCGTCCAGTGGGTGCCCCATCAGGTGAAAAGTCTTTGTTTGACGTTTCAAATTAGTGCTTTAATGAAGATGTTATCCCTGTTGGCGGGATTGGAGTGATGCACCTACGATTGTATCGAGTGCACATGAGTTCAGCATCGTATGTTTTCCTGTTTTAATACATGATTGCTTACAGAAGATAGTTCTCGGTGGCTAACAGACGATAATACACCTCATCATCGTTTGATAGAGTGGCTTATCAGTTACCTGTACTGTACTTTTGTACTGATTGGAAACAGCCACAAGCATTATTGCTGTTGCATTAACTATAACGGCATTTTATTGCAAAATACTTGTCTAGTTCCACCAATCCAATCAAACTAATCAAACCATTGATTAGTTACATAAACGAAACCATCAAACTTGAAGTCATTGGTTAGTGTTCATAAGCAGCAAAAAACCTTAGACCTTGCAGTTTTCATACATACTTACTTACTTACTTATCCGGCGCTACAACCGCTTTGCGGTCTTTGCCTGCCTCAGGAGTGCCCGAAACCGCTCACGGTCTCGCGCCTTCGTCTGCCAGTCCGTTATCCCGACCTTAATGGCGGACGCCTCCACGCCATCTTGCCACTTCAATTTGGGCCTACCACGCCTTTTCTGTCCTTGTGGACGGCCTAAAAAGACTTTACGGGCTGGGTTGTCCGTTTCCATGCGTACAACATGGCCAGCCCACCGGAGCCTGGCGAGCTTGATACGTTGTACGACAGTGAGATCTGATCTTTTCGTCAGATTTGGACAGTGTTCATGTCTCAGAGGCGTATGTGAGTACCGGTATAGGTACTATATAGTCCCAGCTTCGTCCGTCGCGACAGGTTCTTTGAGGTGAACTGCTTTTTCAGGCTGTAGAATGACCGGTTGGCAGCCAGCATCCTTGCGCGCAACTCAGCTTCCATACTGTTGTCGTTGCTGACCTTTGACCCCAGATAGGTGAATTGTGGGACGGCTTCAAAAGTGCGTTTACCTATCTGTACGTCACGTTTTCATACATAAAAAATAATGAAAGATCAGTACATGGGTTGGAATAAGTATGAAATCAAGCAATGAAAAGCAATCTAAACATAAAAAGACTCTAAAAAAGGCTAAAATTGTTAGACAAAACTAAGCTGTTAGATCCTTAGAAGTTATCTTATAGTAATAATTGAATGAAGTATCACCAGCATTATTCAGTGAGTAACTGTAAATCGACAACCAAGTTAAGAATAGTTGTCCGTTTGAATTTTAAACCATAGTCACCTCTCTTTGCTTACAACTCCGCACGACTTCGTATTTGTTTTCCTTTATAATTTTGACCAGTTGTGTGCAGTCAAGTGTAAATTGATTTCCCAGCTGCTTCCTAGCAAATAATGTCCCTTCCCCAATACACACACATACGCGCTCTAGTGTAGATTAAAACTTTAAACTCAACTCACCCACTGACGGGCGGATGAAAGTGGATTAAAAACGGGACAGTGCAAATCTCGTCACGCAAATACCATTTGACAGGCCCGCTGCCACCGAGTCACACTAGAAAGTTTGACATTTACACTTTCTGCCCATCGTCAAACTTCACTACCGTCAAACCCCTGACACAAGAGGGCAGGGGGAGCGGTTCAAAACTGTTTGCAAACCTCACATTCGCAGCACAATTACGCCTATGTGGCACACATGTGGCCGTGTTTCACGCCTCACCGAATCGGTCAACTCGGGTGAGGGCGCTTCTACACGCTCTCCTCCCAGCAGGGAATCTTCACGGTGATTTTCATTGTGACACCCCCCACGGTGGTGCAGAGTCGCTCGGGTCCTGCTGCCCCGTCGAAAAAGAATTCAACCTTGCATTAATAATTCACTTAAAACGAGCGAACCATTCCACTCCCATCCCATCCCGCCCTTCGCCTGAGGCCGAACAACACACGCAAGAAGCAGCGGCCAAATGTGTGATAACGGTTGAAGTTTTGCTTTGAAGTTGAAAGCCAGGGTCCAGGGGTTTTCGTGTGGTGGATTACTGTAGACGCTGCGTGCCAAACAGGTTCCGGTTCCGATTCTAATTGTTCGTTATAAATTTTTGATTGACCTGCAGCCTGCGTCCATCGGTCAGTCAGCAGGCCAGTGGGTTGGGGCGTGTGTTTGAAGTGGTCAAGCAATCAGCCCGATTAGCCGGGAGGGAGGATTGTAAAACTTCCGAGAGCCGTACCCGCCACACGCTCCTCTGTTTACGATACAAAAGGCTACGGTAATTTAAGTTTGACGATTATTACGATGCAAGGATTAGGCCGGATATTGCTGAGCAGAATATTAGGCAAGAGAGTGGTGCAGGACGAGAAGATGAGATGTTAATTACTTTATTCCAGAATGTTGAGGATTAGCAGCGTTTTGGCGTGGAACCTTTTTGAAGCACACGCTGAAGAAGGATACAACGGCAACCATTTCCAATCGTTGGTATCCCAATTGAATGCATCTCAAACATATACGCTGCTACTTAAAGTAACAAACAAACATTCGCTACATGATTTACGGCCAAACCATGCCAAGCACGGTACGGGGGTTTGTGTTTGTGAAATAAATTCAATTATAAATGACAGTTCTTTTCACATCATCCAGCTAACTGCCGGAACGTCCTACAATCCTACCTATCTGGCCCTTATACGGCCCCCGTCACCAAGCAACACACAACATCAACGCGAAAATGAAACACAATTGGGCGATGACATCAAACAAAGCCAACAAGGAGGACCAACCCGGAGATTAAGGAAGCACGCAGAAGGACACTGTTTACGGTAAACAACAATGTTCACCACCCCCTCCCGAGCGAGCGTATTGACCGGAAATGAAGCCACATGTGCACGTACAACACACAGAGCATCGAAATAGGGCACGAAGCGGGAGGAAAATTGGAAAACACTCTAAACAACGGACGGAATGGGGATGAGGTGGTGATGATGGTGGACAAATGCTTCATCACCTTTTTCTTCAGCTATTTTCACCCTGTTTGTTTCTTCGCACACACACACACACACACACTCACATTTAAGGGTTTTAAAGGCGTTGAAGCGAACAGAAGCCCTGCTAGGATGAACCCGGCCGCAAACCGAGCACAAAACGCAGAGCAAAGATCAAAGGACTGCGGGGAACGTGTCGGATTTTGAAAATATTTTCCAAACAACACCCAATTTGTGTCCGGCTGACCGCTACTCGTTTGTCGGGGTGGCGGCGACAAACGACGGAAGGTCGCAGGACAAGGATTGCCTTCGGTTACTGATACTTGACCTAATGAGGTGCGTGTCGACTCCGTCGGAAGCGTCTGTGTGACTGTCAACGTGTGTGAAGATACGCTTTTTTGTTTAATAAAAGTCTTTTTTTCATGGTTTAACTGTTTCCGAAAATTTCACAAAATCGATTAAATGTTTTTCTGCAGATCACAATACATCGCAATATTCGTTGGCCGATTATACATGAAATGTACCAGAAGAAGTATTAAAACTTCTATTAAACCAGCTCATATTACGCAATAACAGTGAAATTATGCAAACGGATCAGATTATCTGTGAATGTTTATGAAATGATCAAAGATACGAAAAAGACAATATCTCTATTGACCATTTTGTACACCAACAACAGCTAATAGTATAGATTTGATTATTCATCGTGCTTGTCTGTCATGAGGTGAATAAAGATGGAAACATTACCCGCACACAGCGATACACAGGACCTGAACCGAGTGCAATGTTTTCAATTAAACTCCCAAACAAAAGAACATTAGCACCAGAGCTCGACCTGCTCACCGTACATGTGCTGTTCATTTTTCTTGGATAGCTTTCCACGACCATTTGCGTTTACTGTTGGAAGAGGAAACAACAATTTTCCAAAGGAAAACCAACGAACAGAAAGGCAGCACACAGCATCGCAAAAATAGCGTACGTGTATGTGTGTATGTGAACGTGTGCTGCGAAAACATAAAACGGGCCGTTACCAGAGACATTCGTTACACAGCCATCCGAAACAAACTCATCCAGCATTTCTCACCCGCCGCGCCCTGTCGAGGAATCTTGCTGACCCCGTCCTGTGTCCAGTTGTTACTCTGGGCGACCACAAAGAAACCTCACAACAATCGAGACGACGACCGGTAAGGAGTTCTCGCATCCTCGTCCGTTTTGGGGTGTTCTGCACTGGCTTCCCTCAGTTTTGTCAGTTTGTCACAGGCAATAATCTGTCCGTTCGGGACTTCTGCAGAACTTGTACCTTGGCAAGACACAGTCACACCGTCACCTACACCACCAGACCAGTTGGTAAGGCTCTATGGGACGGGTGTATGTGAGCTGCCGGATTCTGATTATTTATTTATGCAGTCATTCACTCGCTAAATACTGGCCAGCCATTAAGAGGACAACCGAAATCGGGAGGCAACCGGGACAACCCGAGCAACGACAATACCGCTACCGGGGCTTCACTCTTGTGCAGCAGTGGTGGAAATTTTATTTACGACTTGTCACGCTTCACTTGCCTCTGGCTGCGGAGTACGGGGCAGGAAAGGAATCATTCGGCGAAAATGTCCAGCGTACTTACACACCACCCCATCTGGTTCGTTTCTTTCAAACTAATAAGTTAATTGTGTGCTCAGTGTATACACGGGACACGGCGAGCTATCCGGCTTGATCTTGCTTTGTTACTGCAAGACCATATCCTACTGCCCTTCCGACATTAATTTGTCTGGAACTGTGTAGAGCTCGAGTTCTTTCCGAAGCCGCGCCATACACACATCCTCCATTCTTCTACGCTGTTCCGGGGGTTGGGGATCATTGCAAACAAAGAGACCACACACGTGTGCAATTATTGCAGCAACTAACCCGCAACGAATGATTATTAAAAGATTCTTGCAGAAGTCTTCCAGCCGAACATTGCTGTTGGGGGAAGACGATAAAGTCCTCTGTACCTGAAAGCAGAGGTACGGTTAAATCAAAGAACGTTTGCCGTCACGTTGCTTTGGTGCAAAGCTTTGGGGGCGAAATTGGGAAGCTATAGTGCCAGCGGTTAGATATTAATTGTAACCCGGCGGGTGTTTATCATCTTGCATATGGATACGGAGCTGGACTGTCAAACAAAGGCTAGAAACTAAGCTGGACATAATTGTATTCGACCGAACATTGCATCCAGAAGCGTCTCGGCAGCCGGGAAAAATAATTTGATTTTGAAGCTCACCTCAAGTGGACGCGGGGAGAAGTGTGCTAGTATAAGTATATATACGGTCATTTTACTGTGGGGAAGAGAAGTTTAAGGAAAATAGATAGATTATTCCGAAAAAACGGGGAAAATTATGCTATCATAAGCAAGATAACGGGGAAAATTCCAATTGGAACATGAGATATGTATCGACATTGTTAAATTTATAGACAATACAAAATTAGGTACCTTATCAATACTCGACTTACAAACATTTCAACAAAAATATAAAAAAATGTCTCATTACCAACAAATTGTGTTTAACACACTCCAATAATTTGAGCATTACGGTGCTACCAGACATACAGAGACAATTTCACGCCAAGTACACATAATAGCCACAATAAATATGGCTAACACATTTCACGCCTGAATGGAAGAAATGGCAAAATTTTCACGCAACCCACACATGGCGTGAAAATATTCGCCGTGAGCCTGATTGTTTTTGTATGAACCTGTCATCGAATATCATCAAATGTCATCAAATTTGGCTTCACGCTTCACGGGGCACCTCGATTATCAATATTCAAACATCTCTAATCTTCTTTTACTTCGTATTCAAAGGCGGGAAGGATATAGATATTTTAATATTCTACTAAGCAAGCGAGAAGCACGACTGATCCTGTGGCTGACACTAATTGTGATAAATATGGAAGCTTTCATCGGTGGTCTCTTTCTCGCTATTGTACTTTGCTACTAATCAAATGGATGCTGTGACCGATAAAGTGTAGGTGACCTAGAAAACAATACATGTTTCGTTCCTCTCTTTCTATCGATTTTTCTAATCGATCCTGTTTATCCGTTTGTGACGCTGTCGCTAGTGTTAGAAGATTTTAGCTTTCTCTCTCTCACTCTCTCTCTCTCTCTCTCTCTTTCTCTCTCTCTTTCTCTCTTTCTCTGTCTCTCTTTCTCTCTCTCTATCTCTCTCTTATTGGGCGCTTAGCACATGCTCTTACAGGGTTTCCCACGATAGATTGGTTGGTTC